>NW_005841973.1:1915061-1918855 GCF_000455745.1 Alligator sinensis | reverse complement strand
CAAGAAATCACCCACAGACAGGATTGTGTTAAGCATGGTCCAAACAGGGACTATGGGTGCTTATCCCATTACCTGGATTAGCTTTTGTGACCCTTTTGTCCCTCTGGGTTTATTACGGGTTTGCCTCTCCCAGCACTGTCCACCCTTCCCCCTACTTTCCCTTCCCTAGTTTTGTATTCAAACGACTCTCCATTTGCTACACAGCTCTGTGCATGTCTTTCCCAGCATCTGATGAAGTGAGCTGAGGCTCACAAATGCTTATGCTATTCACTCTGGTTTAAGGCTGAGGTGCAAATTTACCCTGCCTTCTGCTTGACTTCAGACTAACACCTCTAAGGACCTCTCTCTGGTTAATTGGAGTCAGCTGCTCGGGTCCTCCTGTTCCCTCCCCCGTGCAAGAGTTGTCTCGCTCACACAAAGGCTTGTCTCACTCACACAAAGGATATAGCCTTTGCATTACATTATATTAAAGCCTTTGCATTACTGTCTCAGAGGCACGGTCCATTATCCTTCCTGCAGGAGGGTGATTTCCCTAGGCAGGACATTATACCGGTGTCCTGTGCTTTGCACAAGTCTCCAATGCATTTCTGTATCCAGCATAAGGTGATTGCTGGGACCTTGAAAGCCTTATGTACTTTGGATGCTGGATGTCAAAATAGCCCAACGCTCACCCCGATCAGCTGAGCTAGGAGAGTTGTGACTTATTTAAGACAAGCCGACTTTTATAGCAATGTCAGGGAAAGGCCCTCGGCACTGGGGTTCTCTTTCCCTCACCCCTTTTATTTTGTTGAATTTCAAGTTTGTTTCCCCAAATTTTTGTGAAACGATCCAGACTGAGTTTGGAAGGACTCATCTGGCAAAAAAGGAGAGAGAACATGCCAGCATAAGAGCTTTTCACTGGGGCAGGCCATATGTCCATCAAGCCCAGTGTCCTGTCTTTTCCGGTGACATAGAGACGAGGCTATGGGAAGGGTATTGAAGCAGTGCCTTCCAGGCCTATCTGTTCCTGCCTTTCTTTCTCTCTTCCTACAGCTTCCAGTATCCAAACAGGTCTGCTTTTTCTCCCACTGGGTTTCCTGTATAAGGAAACATCTCTTGGAGAAGAGCCCATTCTCCTATAAAGTAACTCAGCTTTGTCGGGGTTTGGAGGAACCCATTCACCAATGGGGTTGCAAAGTCTCCAGAGTTTTGCTTTCATCTTGGAGTTCAAATGAAATCTGGATCTCAAGGTGAATCTCAGCCCAGACCTTGGGTGAGGGGGTTGGGGCACATAGCTTTTGAAGAGAGGAACTGGACTGATTTAGTCTGGAGAAGACAAGACCAAGAGGGATTGAATAGCAGCTTTCACCTCCCTGCAAGGGGGCTGCAAAAAGGATGGAGCGGGGCTGTTCTCAGTGGGGCAGATGACAGGACAAGGAGCAATGGGCTCAAGCTGCAGCAAGGGAAGTTGAGGTTGGATATAAGGGAAAATTGTCTCACGAGGAGGGTGGCGAAGCACTGGAACAGGCTCCCCAGAGAGGTGGTGGAGTCTCCATCCTTGGAGATTTTGAAGACCCGGCTACACAAAGCCTTGTCTGGGATGAGATACTTGGGGACGGTCCCACTTGAAGCAGGGGTTTGGACTAGATGTGACCTCCTGAGCTCCCTTCCAACCCTCATTTTCTATGATTTTTCACTAGGCTTCATGGTGTGGCCACATCAAACTAGGCAGTTTCTTTTGATGTCTACAAAAGCACAACGTGCCCCCAGAAGGGCACATTCTTCCTGGAAAGGTTCACAATCAATGGCAGCGGTTTCAGCGGCTGCCAAACTTGATATGCCCCTCGTGTGAATACCTGCTACTCCACCAGCTTCAACGGGACGGCTGGATGGATAGTGACACCCTGGATGACCTGCAGCTGAAATCTTGAGACATTAGTGACACCCAAATACAAGTGTAGTGAAGTCCGGCCTTCCTTTATAAGCATTTGGTTACCACTTCCACCTAAGGGGATACATTATACGGAGACATCTACATGTAAACACGAATGCGGTCAATCCAGAGTGTCTGTCAAAGAGGAAGATTAAGAATAAGGAAAATGGGCGCACGGTCATAAAAATACTGGAAAATGCTCAACAATGAGTTGAAATTAAATGAAATTCTAGCCACTCAGAATACATTATCCCTGCAGCATGTCCATGAAATCACTCACTGAATTGCAAAGTAATTTGCTCTTAGCCTCCGAAGCTTTCTTTCTTCCCTCCTCCCTCCCCCAAATAGCAATCATTTGGGAACTCATTTTGCTCCCAAAGGAAATATTTTACAAGGGGACAATGATGATGTGTCATCGTGACGTTATGGGTCACTCATTCAATGGTGATA
The DNA here is from genome assembly GCF_000455745.1 of Alligator sinensis. Lineage (NCBI taxonomy): Eukaryota > Metazoa > Chordata > Crocodylia > Alligatoridae > Alligator > Alligator sinensis. Next base: position 1,916,493 of record NW_005841973.1, on the reverse strand, counting down.
ATGTGTCAGCTTCCCAATTGCCTGCCTATATTCAACACAAGAAGCTGCTTTGAGAGCTTTTGTGCTCTTTAACTCTTTGCTGGATCACCGGCTGATGCCTTTCGGTGGCTGTAATCTTGCATTTGCAGCAGAGCAGGACACTGAGCTTTGTTGGGCGAGGATCTCTCTGAAGCCCTTGCTGCTGTCAGGTGGTATGGTACATGCAATTGCTAGTAGATGACGGCGTATCCCCTCCTTCGGATGACTGATCCAAGCCTGTCCTACTTCAGTGATGGATGGGAGTTGTGTGGTCATGGCATTGTATAAAATGAACTACACTTGTAGCTGGCAAAATCTATCCGAAGTTGTATTTATTCCCTTCAGCAGAGGGGACAACCACTGAATGGGCTGCTTGAGCAGCTTCCTCTGGAGTAAAAATATGCTGGCAAAACACACGTGGCTCACCGTTCGCTGGGAAAGGAGAGGAGTTTAGAAACCAAGCTTTGCAGGTCAGTCTTCTTCCCAGGCATCAACAATTCACTTTTAAAATAATTGGGGTGTGTGCCTGAGTCTGCTTTGGCTTTCAAAGGATTTTTCCCATTTAAAACCTGGTGTCAAGAGCTGCGAGACTAGAACGGCACTGATTTCACACTCGTTTGGCGCAGAGGTAAATGACGACGAGGTGAAAAAAACAGACTCAGCTTTATTTAAAACTAAAAAAGGTGCAAGTTCCTCACACCCGGGAAATCATGCCAACTTGTGCAAAATTAAAAATCCCTTTATTTACTCAGGAACTGAGTTTGGGTTGCAACGTTGGCATCAAACCATGGGGTTTTTTTCCCCAGAAAAAGGCTTTTCAACCAAATGAAAATATTGGGATGAAGGTCGGGAAAGGATTAGCCATGTTTCCAGGTCCAGGGGTTGGGGGTACGACCAGGATATGAGTGGTTGGGGCTTGACACTAGGAACTCAGGATCACTGTCAGGATCAGAGGAGGGCACGAGCCAGAAGCCAGGAGCTTGATTAGGTACAAGACAGACTCAACTGGGAACTAGGAGCCGGGGGGCGTGAGTGGTGCATGTGTAGAAACCTGCCACTTATAGTCAGGCAGCAGGTAACTGGACCCAACTGGGGTTACTGGGCTACTGGTAGCCAGGCCCAATCAAGTCATCAGGAGCAGCCAAGGAATAATTACCCTACCCACTGCCCTCATTCCTCACCCCAGTCCCTTGATGTCTCAGAAAACCATATAATAATATATTTAATCCAAAATGTCCACAAGAATATGCACTCTGGCCCCTCCTGTACGCCACAGCCCAAAAGCACTTCAAAACAGGACCAGTTAGGACCCTCATTACAGAAGTAACATAAAATATCCCAACAATTAGAATCTCCTGTCAAAAAAAACCCAGTTTAGTTTGGTTTTTAATGATCGTTTCACAAGCAGCTCTTC
>NW_005841973.1:1910570-1915051 GCF_000455745.1 Alligator sinensis | reverse complement strand
AAGCAAGTAGTGACCTCGGTTTCAATACAACTAGTTACAATCCTTATTCAGCTCATGTGTGCATTTCTTTCAAGGAGTAGGGCACAAGGAAAGATGCAGGAAAATGGATGGCATTCATCCTTCATATCACCAGGTTTTCAGCTGCCTCAGTGTCCTTATTTCAATGGCATTTGTGCTACTGTATCTCTCCTTGCATTTTGGTTGTCAATCCCCAGTAAATTTGCTGGTGTCAGCTAAAAAAAAAACCACCCCATAAAATGGACCTTGTGAAAGTCAATGCAAATGGGCACAGCAGGAAAATGTGGTAAGATCATTTAGAATCATGTTTCCCCTGCTTTTTCTGGTCTAGATGCCAGACTAGTTCTGGGTCATCATTAACATTGATGGAGTAACAAACTGGTGTCCAACTGGATTAACGTGCTGGTGAAATGGGAGCCTTGTGTGCTCTTATAAAACTTAATCCAGATGTTTGAGTACCTTTGATGGTTGAAATGCTGAACATTGGAGGAAGCAGATTGTACATCTGCTGTCAAGTGTATATGCAACTTTCAAAGTGAGATGCTAATGTTGCCTTCATGAACTTCTTATGTGCATCAGGGCACCTGGGGTTTGAACTATGGTGCCCACAGGTAGAGGCCCAGGACACAGTAACATCAGACAGCTGGATGAACACCAGCATCAGTTCAGTCTGGGCTCTCTAATGAGGGTCCTAAAATGGAAACAGATGACTTAGGAGAACTAATAGGAGCCACAAGTCCTTGATGGGAGGGCTACAAAACCCTTCCTCTTCCTTAGGGGCTTGTCAAAATATGGGTTGGCATCTTGGACTCTCCTGCTTGTTTCTGTTCTTGTCTTAGATTTTCTGGCTATCTCGAATGAGATGGCACTTCCTATAGTCAACCTAAAACCTTTCCTTTGCTTTCTCAGCTGAGGAGCTGGTGCATTGTTGGGTAGCATTGGCACAGCGGTCTGGTGTTAGGAAGACGTCTGTTATTTGGTAAATGGGTGATAGCCTTCATTGTGTTGCCTTATTGTTCCCCCTTAGCTTTGCTGGCTCCTACCTTGCCCTTGCAATATGGCATACAGTCTACCAAGGTAGACCGCAGTCAAATCTGCAAATCACTGCAGTTCCCAGAGAAGACAGACATGGGCTGGCAAACTCCAAGTGATTCCCAATTCAACCAGGTTTTCTAGGGATCTGAGCTGCATGGTAGCAAGGTTTGGATCTGCTTTCTTGGTTTCACTGGAAATCAGTTGGCCAGCTCTCATGTTCACGTGTTTCTGACTGGAAAGGGCTGCTGCGACCTGGACTTCTTTCAAAACCCTAGAACTGGCTAAAACAGCCTTGCCCAAAAAGATGGCTTCTCACCCAAAACAATTTTTTTGTGTGAAAAATTTCTATTGTGGTCAACATTACTGGTCATATGACCAATGTTGGTCATATTGTTGTCATGAAAAAACATACATTCCCCCCTTCCCCCCCCCAAATAAACTGATTGTATTTTAGGTAGAAAAAAACACTTACAATAGCAATTCTGAAAAGCCTACATATTTTTTTTCTGTTTTCCATGGTGAGACTGCTGGATTAAAAAAAAGGTTCAAATGTTCCTGGGGATTTTTTTAGGGGGGTGGAAAAATGATATAATTTCCTGCTAAATCAGAGATTTTCCACCTCTCTCAACTCCCACGGATGTCAACAGGAGTGGGCAAGAGCACACTTATGGCTCTTCATTTATTCTTTGGTGGGAGACAGCATCTTCGTGGCTTGAATATTGCCCCCCACACAAGGATTGTGCCAAATATTCAACACCTGTAAGAGCCAGGGAAAGGTGGTGGTCCTGAGGGCTGCTCAGCCCTTCACAGAATGAGTTCAGTTCTTTGCAAGCTTAGGTCTCTTCAAGTCTTCCCCACTCCCTCCCCACCCAACAAAGGACTCAGGAGTCTTGGTAGACCACAGACTCAGTATGAGTCTGCCGTGTGATGCAGCCGCACAGAAAGCGAACACGGTTTTGGGATTCATCAATAGAGGCATTAAGAGCAAGACACATAAGATGACAGTGTCTCTCTACTCAACACTGGTTAGGCTTCATCTGGAGTACTGTGTGCAATTCTGGGCTCCATATTTAAAAAAAAAGACCTGGAGAAATTAGACAGGGTCCAGGGACAGGCAACAAAGATGATCAAGGGCTTGGAAAGCAAGTCATACAAGGAGAGGCTGATGGAGCTAGGCATGTTCCTTGCAGAAACGGTGTTTAAGAGGGGACTTGATAGCAGTCTTCAAATACCTGAAGGGCTGCCATAAAGGAGAAGAAAAGCACCTTTTATCTCTGGATGCAGAGAGGAAGATAAGGACCGATGGCTTGACGGTCCAGCAAAGTAAGTTTAGATTGGATATCTGGAAAAACTTCTCACTGTTAGAAGAATAGGGAGGCAGTGGAATAGACAACTAGGGAAGGTATGGACTCTCTATCACTGGGGGTATTCAAGAAGAGGTTGGACAGCCACTGGCCAGGGATAGCTATGCCTAGATCAGGGGTGGACAAAATGCGGCCCGCGGGCCAGATGTGGCCTGCCAGACCATTGTATCCGGCCCATAGGACCCCTAAAAATTAAAAAAAATTAATATTTATCTGCCCTTGTCTGCCTGTCAGGTGGCCCTCGATGGCTTGCCAAAACTCAGTAAGAAAGCCTCCACCCAAAATAATTGCCTGCCCCTGGCCTAGATGCTACTAGGGTATTTCCCATGCTTCTGGGCTTTGCTGGTTGCCCCCGCCCCTGCCTTTCTCTTATGTCAGGGTATTTTTAAGTCTTCCTTAGACTTAAAAGGAAGACTTTAGCTACCATGGTTCCCCTGCTTTCCCTGTGGCAGGTTCGGGTGTTAGGTCTGTGTTGCATCAGGGTAGATGTTAATCTTATGTAGAAGTTCAATGATGGATTGTATGGGGTGGTTTGGATAAGGCTGACCCTGCCTCAATCAGGGGTTGCACTAGATGCAACCTCTGGAGGTCCCTTTGAGCCCCACTTCTCTACGATTCTTTGAAACCCCATGCGCACATTTAACAACGACTGAGCCGACATCCATGCTGAATCTCAGCTGCTCAAACAGGCTGTGGGCTCTGGGAGGAAAAGCCAGGTGCTTGAAGTTCTGCTGTAGTCAGCATGATTCCTCCTGCCCTCACTTGGCAAGCTCCCTTTCTTCTCTCAGGGAAGATTTAGGGAAGGAATAATAGTGGTAGGTCATTATGACATTTTAGTGTGTGTTTTATAGGACATCATGAGTCACTGATTCAGAGAAGAACTTTGCTGCTCACTACAAAATTGCCTGTTTCAATCAATCCTGCTGGGTGGCTTCTGCAGGAATTTTATGCACCGTAACTTATATATAGTAGGATTCTGTATTTATCCTGGCTACTATGAGCACCAGTTAAAAGATTCCCCTTCTCCCCCCCGTCAACACAACCCAAATGATATCACGTGATCTCCAAAGTGCTGAAAGCAGCAAGAGGATCTATCAGGTCAAAAGACAAGTTTAACCAGCATGAATAACCATGGCAGAGCTGTCTCTCATCTCCTGGACCAATGGTGTTTAGGTAGGAGGAGGGTGTTTTGCATTTGGCATCCCATATAGTACCTGCATTTTCAGGAATCATAGGCTTGGCCATTCTCTATTGGACCAATGGGCCATCTAAACCAGGTTCCTCGGTGGAAGAGGACCAAGGAAGAAGATCTCTCTTCTAGGAGTTGCTCCTTAGAAAGACAAATACAAAAGAAGACAATAGTATATTCTCAGCCTCTCGGGGTTGGCCCCCTGATGGAACCCAAGAGCTGAATGAACGTGTTTAGAAAATAAAGATATTATTTCTCCTGAGATACTGGGGATGATGGAGCACCAGGATGGGGATGTTACTGTATTTGAGCAGAATTTTATTCTGGACTAAAAAAGTAAGCCTGAGCATTGCAGAAGAGCTTGTGCGAAGCTTAGAGCAAACATCTTTCTCCTGAGTTAGGGCTTCCTACAGGCTGAAAGAAGCCCATCCATTTATTCCCAAGCATGACGATAGCACAGCAGGAGAGCAGTGTGGAGAAGGGTTTATTACAGCCACTGATCATTTAGACTCATCTTTACTTTGGAAGATGGGGAACGTTTCCTGATTTAGTCAAGGTGTTCACTTCACCTATTGTATCAATCAGTAGCATTCATAGCATCTGGAGAGGTTAGCTGTAGCCTATGAAACCTCATGCCTCTCTGAATGAGTTAGCCTATAACTCATGCCCTGCCTTCGGCCTGTTGTGTCAATGGAAAAGCAAATCCAGGCCCAGCCAGGTAGGGAACCTGGGGCAATGCCTACATCCCTAAAGCCTGAGGTATGGAGATCCCTAGCCAATATAGATACATAGATTCATAGATTCATAGATGTTAGGGTCGGAAGGGACCTCAATAGATCATCGGGTCCGACCCCCTGCACAGGCAGGAAAGAGGG
>NW_005841973.1:1823936-1910187 GCF_000455745.1 Alligator sinensis | reverse complement strand
CATTGGCTTTTCTGATGGCTTTGTCACACTGCTGACTCATGTTCATCTTGGAGTCCACTAGGACTCCAAGATCCCTTTCCGCTTCCGTGCCACCCAGCAGGTCATTCCCTAGGCTGTAGGTGTGCTGGACATTTTTCCTCCCTAGGTGCAGCACTTTGCATTTCTCCTTGTTGAACTGCATTCTGTTGTTTTCTGCCCACTTGTCCAACCTGTCCAGGTCTGCTTGCAGCTGTTCCCTGCCCTCCGGCGTGTCCACTTCTCCCCATAGCTTTGTGTCATCTGCAAACTTGGACAGAGTACATTTCACTCCCTCGTCCAAGTCACTGATGAAGACATTAAAGAGTATCGGTCCAAGGACCGAACCCTGCGGGACGCCACTTCCCACACCCTTCCAGGTCGAAACCGACCCATCCACCACGACTCTCTGGGTGCGACCCTCCAGCCAATTCGCCACCCACCGGACTGTGTAGTCATCCAAGTCACAGCCTCTTAACTTGTTCACCAGTATGGGGTGGGATACTGTATCGAAGGCCTTCCTGAAGTCTAAGTATATGACATCCACCCCTCCTCCTGTGTCCAGGCGTTTCGTAACCTGGTCATAAAAAGAGACTAGTTTAGTCAGGCATGATCTGCCTGCTACGAACCCATGCTGGTTTCCCCTCAGCATAATTTGTCCTGCCGGGCTCTCACAAATGTGAGCCTTGATAATTTTTTCAAAGACTTTGCCAAGGATGGAGGTGAGATTGACTGGCTTATAGTTTCCTGGGTCCTCCTTCCTCCCCTTCTTGAAAATGGGGACCACATTGGCCCTTTTCCAGTCCTCTGGGACTTGGCCCGTGCGCCACGAGCGTTCAAATATTCCTTCCAGTGGCTCTGCAATGAATATCTTCATATTGTTCATAATACATTTGTCTGAAGGAGCCCCATGGAGGAATAAGCCGTGCCAGGAGGTAAACTTGCCATATCCATCTACCATGAATGCATTAGATCTCCCTGACATGCAGTATGGGATACATCTGGGGAAGAAAATCCTACCATCAGATGAAGAATGGGGAAGAAACTATTGATAGCAATAGGGGTGCACATAGTGTCTGAGATGGGAAAGGAGAGCCTTCTTCTCTCCTTGACTGGGTGGGTTGCTTTCCTCAGTTCCAATCCTGGGTTATGAACCCAGGACACTGGCCAATATGGATATCATTGAGTAGGACTGTTTTCCTGCAGCTGTGCATAAGTGGGGACCTACCAAATTCACAATTTTGGGTTTTTTGCAAAAACCGTGAATTTGGTACGTTCCCTTTGAAAAATCCTGGTCCCTGCAAAAAAGCATGGGGAATGTGAAAAATCAGGAAAACTGCATTGAACCAGTGAGGGAGAAAGAGCAGCTCTAAACAGAAAAGTGTGGGAAACCCTGGCATCCTGGAGCATGGGGGCAGGGAGAGGAGGGGAGGGGGAGAAGATTGGGCAAGTGGCACTGGAAGTCCTGCCCCTCCCTGGAAACTGACAGGTGGCTAGCTGTCAATTTCTGGGGAGGGGCGGGACTTGCAGGGCCCAATCAGAGGTGCGGAGGGGGCCTGCCATGCTCCACCATGAAATTGGTGCCCAACGCCATGCCAGGACCATGAAATATGGAGGCAACCTCTGCACAAGTTTCCATGCTCTTACTTGTGTAACAATTCAATACGAGGATGACTAACAAAAAGCCCTGGGTGTTAAGAATATCGGGTCTGAGCTTATTCACATGGTAATAAATGACAAACTTCCCTCTGATTTTAAGAAGAACATGATTAGATGCAAAATAATTATTATAGCAGACCAGACCACTGGCTTAGCTAGGCTAGCATTCTGACTGCAATTCTGGTTACTTCACAGAAAGGAACAAAATGCTACTGTCACAGTTTGGGAAATCTGTCTATTAAAAAACTTATGAATTCTGATTGGTTTTATGAACTCTGTGTATAACTCTAATCATCAGTGTGCATTGAACCAGCCCTTTGCTAGCAGACACTGATAACAAACCCTGTCTGGAAGCCGCTACAAGACAATCAAAAAAAAAAAATCATTAACCCTGAGTGACTTTGCTGTATAGCAGCAGACATGAGAATGAGCAACAGAGTTAAAAGAAACTGGTTTTCTCGGGCTCTCTGTAGTGGGTAGTGTTGGGATGATAGAAAATCCCCAGCAGAAAAAGAGCAAAAGACATAACATTAGGAGAGAGTGGGCAAGGTACACAAGACATTTACTGCTCATTGGCTTAATAACACTGTGCAGTAGCGTGTCATGGCAAAAACTGTGCTAATAGCCTATTGTGCAGTGTTATTAGGCTAATGCACAGTAAGCGTCACTAAATAACTGTGCATCGGTGCTACTGCAGAGTAACTTTAGTACAGCTCATTTAGTTAGTACTTTATTAAGGAAGTACTAAACTAAATCTGGTATCCCATGATCACCTCTTGGTGAAACTGGCCAATTGTCACCTTGGGTCCACCACGATCCACTGGCTGGAAAATTGGCTCCGGGGTCGGACCCAGAGGGTAGTAATTGATGGAAGTCACTCATCGTGGTGTCCTGTGACCAGTGGGGTCCCCCAAGGCTCTGTCCTTGGACCCATACTGTTCAACATCTTCATTAATGATGTGGACACTGGAGTCAGAAGCGGCCTGGCCAAGTTCGCCGATGACACCAAACTTTGGGGCAAAGCATCCACACCAGAAGACAGGCAGGTGATCCAGGCTGACCTGGACAGGCTCAGCAAGTGGGCGGACGAGAATCTGATGGTGTTCAACGCCGATAAATGCAAGGTTCTCCACCTTGGGAAAAAAAACCCGCAGCATCCTTATAAGCTCGGCAGTGCTACGTTGGCTAGCACTATGGAAGAAAGAGACTTGGGGGTCATCATTGACCACAAGATGAACATGAGCCTACAATGCGATGCTGCGGCTAGTAAAGTGACCAAAACGCTGGCTTGCATCCATAGATGCTTCTCAAGCAAATCCCGGGACGTCATTCTCCCCCTGTACTCGGCCTTAGTGAGGCCACAGCTGGAGTACTGTGTCCAGTTTTGGGCTCCACAATTCAAAAAGGATGTGGAGAAGCTTGAGAGAGTCCAGAGAAGAGCCACGCGCATGATCAGAGGTCAGGGAAGTTTGTTCACCAGAGCGCCCCAAGGGATGACGACTAGGTCGAATGGTCATAAACTACTACAAGACCGTTTCAGGCTGGACATAAGGAAGAATTTCTTTCCTGTCCGAGCCCCCAAGGTCTGGAACAGCCTGCCACCGGAGGTGGTTCAAGCGCCTACATTGAACACCTTCAAGACGAAACTGGATGCTCATCTTGCTGGGATCCTATGACCCCAGCTGACTTTCTGCCCTTTGGGCGGGGGGATGGACTCGATGATCTTCCGAGGTCCCTTCCAGCCCTGATGTCTATGAAATCTATGAAATCTATGAAATGTGCAGTATCTAAGGTGTATTAATGAACGTGTAGACATGCCCAGTGTGAGAGAGAGACATGCTCCCTTTAAGTGTGTTGGTGAGAGGAGGCAGATTTTGGAAAGCTATACCTGCACAAACTAAGGGGAGCCTGTGACAAGTGTCAGAGAAAGATCCTGGCCACAGTGTGATGTGAAGTGTGAGCAGGAGATTGGTAGAAGAATGACATGGGACCTCTTGGAGAACTGACTCAAGCCAAAGGACTCAGAGTGGTGAGGCCTCTGAAGGGAGTAATTCGTAGACAGGTTTTCTTTTTTTGGGATATCTCTAAAGGTAAAGTCTATGGGTATTTAGAAAACTTCTTGGCCAATTTGCACTTTACTTCCTTACCCAGTCACATAGGGTGACCAGCTGTCCCTAACTTGGTGGGACAGTCCCAGTTTGGGAACATCAAGTCCCAGTCCCGGACCATGCAGATTTCTCCTGGATTTGCAGAGATCAGGCAACGGAGGGTTTCCCCTTGCAGGCAGGCAGTGTTTCAGCCTACAAGGGACTGCTTGGGGCTTCTGGGAGTGGGACGCAGGGTGCATCGTGTGCAGTTGAATGCCTGCATGCATGCACATGGCCAGGAGTACAGCCTGTCAACATGGAAAGCAGCTCCCTGCAGGTAAGTCTATGGGGGGAAAGGGGGCAGACTGAGGCCCCCACAGTGATAGAGGGAATGCAGTAAGGGCTGGGGGTGCTGTCCAGCCAGGACGGTGCATGGGGCCCAGGGCCAGGGCAGGGAGTGGGACAAAGCCATAGGGGGCTCATCCAGGGGCTGGGGTATTGACTTGACATGCATCAGATCAATGTTCAGGATCTCAATATCGCGCTGTTAGGCAGGAGGGCATGACACAAAATTATACACACACACACACACACACACACACACACACACACACGCTACATATATGACACTATGGTTCCACACACACATGCACATACACATAAACACACACTTCGGTGGTGGTTGTGTTAACACTAGCGGGTACCTGGGGTCACTTGGTGCCTGGGGTTACTTGGGGGTTAGGGAAAATCTGGGAGACAGAGGAGGTGAAGGAACGGAGCCAGGGGATCAAGCCGGGGCAGCAGACAGAGAGCGCCAAACCGGTCAAAGAAGCCGGGAGGAGCAGCAGAGAGGTGAGATGAGGGGTGGTGGAGGAAAAAGCCAAGAGCTGGGAGGTAAAAGTCAGAGGAGGAGGAGACTGGGAGGTAAGGAGTCGGCAGATGGAGAAGCTGGCAGCTGCAGGGGACAGAGAGAGAAGCTGGGAGACAGTGAGGGTTGGAGCCAGGAGGCAAAGGGGAGAACCAGGGGGAAGTGGGAGACGGTGGGGTTAAAAGATCAGAGAGCCGGGGAGAGAGAGAGAGAGACGGAAGGAAGGTCGGAGAGGCAGAGAGCAGAAATTGGAGCAGGGCCAGGAGATGAGTAAGACAAAACCCAACTCGGGGTTCCAAGATACCAGTTTTATTAACCAGGCAACACGCTACACAGCCCACTAAGTTATTGGTTCCCACACACACACAGCCACCCACACAAACTCTCCCACACACTCGCACAATGGTAGCAGGAGAGCAAAGGCTTAATGGAGGGATTGGGGTCAAGGTGTGAAGAGAGCGAGCTCAGGTCCCTTGCTTGGGGGAAGAAGGTGGGTGATAGCTACCTATTCAGGCTGTGACTTGATCCTCAATGGCCAGTCGAAGTCTTCTCCAGTGAGGTGTTGTCCAGAGGGGGTTGCCAGCAGGGCATCGGGGTGGATAGGTGGTATGGATGGGGCTGGGCTGGGGTATGGATGGTGCTGGTCTGGATGGAGAGGGCATCCCAAAGAAGTCCACTCTACCACCCCTTTTATAGGGGTGGGCTACCTGTGACTCCAGTGGGAAGGATGTGCCTGCAATGTAGCAATAACTATAACCATAATTTGTGTTCTTCTATCTCCTCTATTTCCAGTTACTCATCCTTTGACATCAGAGAAGAGCTCTGGATATGAAACAAGGTCCTTAAACCTGAAGAACATGATATAACAAGATCTACAGAAAAAAAAAAAAATCATTGATTTTTAGTTCCATAGCCAAGTACAAAATGCGGATAGGAAAATACCTCCTAGGTGTCTCCAGGAACAGCAAGAAAGAAACCTTATTCAAAGGTCCAAGTCAGCCACAATTCTCTCTTAAAGGTAAATTCTGGTATGCATTATAGGTCATTCACATTTATGACCAGAAGATCAGTAAGCAGGAAGACTAATTCATCCATAGCAGAACTCAGCTGGATTCAATGGAAATAGAGCAAGAAAGTTATATCCCAGTATCCTGCAACTCTAATGAGAATGGTCACCATCATCTTTAGATATTCCAAAGACACATTTAGCTTTGAAATGAGGTGGCCGAATTCAAAACTTATATTAATATCAGTGTCTATGTTGGAAAGAGGCTGGCATATTATCCATGCAGCTGGCAAGAAAAAGGAGTCACCTCAAGAGGTAACACATGAAGTAGCCACACTCTGTGCCCATGATTATACACAGTGATTGCAGTGCCCATGAATCAGGGCCCATGGTTTTACTAACTATGAACTAAACTGGATTCAACCATAATCTGTGCAACACCTAGTCATTTAAGTTAGTTCTACCTTTTGGTACAGCTTCAGGTCTGGAAGCTTTTAAACTAGAGTTTAACTAACAAGCGAGAAGGCAAAGCCTGCATTTTAATCCATTGCACTTCCTACCTTAGGCACCTTCCACATGAAGATCTCAAAGGGCAAAAGTCTGTTTTGTTGAAATGACAGCAAAGCAACAAACAGTTTTTAGGCACCTAAGACATTAAGTGACAGTCTATGGCACCCCATGTAATGCCTTGCATTGCACTAAGATGTCGACATTCCTTATGTATCTCTGTTTTCAACTCACGTGACTCATTTTGCTCTGCTGTGCATGCTTGTGTATAGTGGGCATGTCTACATGTGCATCTTTACTGAGCAGTAACCAAAATTACTGTGCAGTACTGGTGCGCATCTACATGTGCACACCTGTACTGACATGGTGACTTATACTGGCTTGAGCATAAATTTGCTACCTGTATCATGCAGGTATCAAATGTATACCTGATTAGTTATTGCACAGTAATGCATGTGTAGGGGCTTTACTGAGCAGTAACACTGTGTGTGTGGACTGACTTGGGACTAACTTTAGTGCCGAGTCAGTCTACACACAGCGTTAAAGTGCTTTAATGCCTACACATGTAGATGCTGGCCTATTCCCATTTACTGCTCAGTCACTTACTGCACAGTACATTTAAGCCAGAGTAAATGCATATGTAGACATGCCCAATATGGCCAACTCTATTTATATTCTAAGGCAACTTCATTTTGTTGTGGCCAAAAAGAAATGCTACACAACCCCCTGAAATGACAGTCAACTAAATATTATGCCTATACGCTGTTTAATACAAGGAGGTTGTAATGGTAGCACCTACTAGTTGCCTGTAATAAGGGAGACCCAGATTCTGGACTCCTTCACAGGGGATTTGAATACTGATCACCTCCATTATAGGATAGCATGCTAATCACTAGGCACAATTAAATGTACCAGCCAGTGGACAGCCAAGAGGGAAAGAATAAAGGTGACAATGGGAAGAAGCCGGAGAAAGACTGACCATGGCTCAGGACACTGCTTCCTCCCTGAGACATAGCCACAGGTCTTACTTTTTCTCCTTTTCACCCTGTGACACTTTGCCTCTTGGTCATCTAGTTTTATCAGACGTGGCTGCCCCATAGATTGGGATTTAGGGCACTTTGTATAGGCAAGATGGGCTGAAGCACCTCAAAAATGAAGGTGGGTCAAGAACCCATGTTTCCCACTTGTATGGCAAGTGCACTAACTGCTGTGCTATTTATGGCTGAGGTAGTGCTTTCTGGTAGATGAATCATAGAAAAGTAGGGCTGGAAGGGATCTCAGGAGGCTATCTCATCTAAGCCCCTGCCTGAAGATTATCCCTATCCAAACTATTCCATACAAATCCATTGTCTAACCTCCAGAGATGACCGGAGTAGGGCAAATCACTACTTGGGTGAGTAGTGGGGTGGTGGGTGGTGGTGGAGTAGTTGGGTGGTGGGGGAGGGAGGGTGGTGAGCGGCTGGATGCAAATCTGGCTCAGCTCCACGGGGCCCCACAAACTGCAGGGCCCAGAGCAGTCGTCCTGATTTGCACCCCCAGGGATGGCCCTGCTAACCTTTTAGCAAAGCTACAACATCAACCCTGACACAAGACAAGACAGATAACACCCTAACCTGCCACTGGTTAAGTAGGAGGACCACAGTGGCCAGTGTCCTGATGCTAAAAAGATCGTTAAAACACTCTCAAGAGATCCAAATAAGAGGACCATGCCCTTGGCTATGGAGGAAAGCAAAACCCCCACAATCTGTACCAGTCTGACCTGGGGGTAAAATTCTTTCCTGACCCCAATGAGGTAATTGGTCTGACCCTGAGAGTAATGGCAAGACCCGGTAGCAGGAAACTCTGGGTTTAAGGCCCAGCAGAAGTACTGGCACAATCCAAGTCAAAACCCCAGCCTTGTTTGCAGCCAACAGTCAATGTTTCTGAGGAAGGCAAATCCCACCCTCTTAAAGGTAGCAGCAGGAGGGGGAAACAAAATCCCTTCTCAGCCCCATGTGGCCTTCTGAGATGCAGTCACCCCATAAATGTTTTCCTGGTCTCTCAGAATTCCTGCTAAATTGAGGATGTATTATGTGGTCAGTAGGAAGTGAAATTCTGATCAGAGGGTCACATGGTATGAAGATAGAGTTACATGTCTCCTGGCCTGCTCTGGAGACATTTATTAGGGGCATCTATTGAAAATAAAGGAGAACTGCACGTCTATATGGGCGATGTAGAATGCCTCTCTGTACCTGGAAAAAGCAGAGACGTCTGAATAACAATGAAGATTTTACCCTAAACTATTTGGGAATATAAATGGATTAAACCTAAAAACATTCTCTGAGGTGTTGATACTCCCAGTTTCATAGACAGAGAGTGTGTCTACACATGTATTTACATGCGCCTACATTTAATGCACCTTTGCTTAATGCGCATTAAGGTGACTTAGGCATGTGTCTACACATGGACGCGCCAATGCGCATTAAAGCACATTCAATGTAAGCGCGAATAGCTAAGTTGCATGTGCAGACGCACTACTGTGCATTAACGTGTTGTGTATGCATTGATGCACACTGTGTTAATCCACATGAGCACATCTACACCAGCGTCCCCTCTAAGCTGTGTGGCATGCCCGGCCACTCAGGCGCACCTGGCAGTGCGGCACGAGCGCACCTGCACAGCTGCATGCACCGCACACAGCTTAGAGGGAACACTGATCTACATGTGTGCTAATGCGACTTAGCTTTTTTGCACCTAAATTTGATACCTGCTTTATGCAGGTATCAAATTTAAGCTCACATAGCCTTTAATCACCATTTTTAAGGCGCACGAAGGGCATGCACATATAGACATGTGCTCTTCGTGCGCCTTAAAAATGGCAATTTTAGGCTAGGCCCATTTAAGAGGCACATGTAGATGCATCCAGACAGACTCTAAGGTCAGAAGGGATCATTATGATCGTCTTGTCTCACCTCCTAGATAACATAGGGAGAGGACCTCACCCTATAATTTCTGTATCAAACTCAGAACTTGTTTGTCATGGAGCAGCAGATTCAAAGCCCTTTGCCCAATGGTCCCATGTGCCCTGCTTGATCACATTAGACCCTCTCCTCTATTTCAAGCAGCTGACTGCTGTTTTTTCTTGATATTTTTTGTTTCTTTTCTAGTCCATCTCAAAATAATGTAAGAAAAAGAGATTTGCCGTTTCTCTTCCATAGTCTAATCAGACCACTGGGAAATGTTCCCTAATTCTTTTCTTTTACCTGGTAGGTTGGTACTTGGCATGAGGACAGAGCTCTTTTAAGAACGTGTTGCAAGGTTTAAGTAAAATGCAGTGAATCAGAAATGATTGCTGCCCTGCTCATATTTGGAAACAAGATAGTGCAACACTGTGTTTCAGCAGTGGTGGAGGGAACCCTTTTTAAATATGGAGAATTTGTGACCCTTTCCAGGAAGAGCACTTAACAGTATGCAAGCAAAGTGGATAAAAGCAGCTTGGTATCAACCCTGACTACGCAGAGACTGCCTTCCGCATTTCTGCTCATCTCTGCCTTTTTGACATTTAACTTTAATTTATAGCAATTTAGCTTGCTCTTAGAACCTGGACTGTATGTTCGGGAAAACGAAATGAGCTGCTAAATGTTTGCTGGAAATTCTAAGGGGCTCCTAGTAACTTTGTGTCTTCCTTAACATAAAACCTACAGATAAAAATATTTGAAAAATCTGTATATTCGTTTGGTTACCCTGGGCAAAACTCTTCCCTCGTATAAATTCTCTGGGGGATGGAGTCACAGCTGGAATGAATTTGGCCCATTGGCTGAGACTTTTAGAAGTGGGTACCTATAGTTTGAGTATTCAGCTAAGGCCCCTATTCAGAAAAAAAAAAGCACTTAAGCACAGCTTAAGTCTGTCTCCACTGGATAAATTCAAATACATGTTTAAGTCTCACTGGGCATGTCTACATGCATTTGCGCCAGCTTAAATTTACTGCATAGTAAGTTACTGTGCAGTAAGCGAGACTAGGCCAGCATCTACATGTGCAGGTGTTAAAGCACATTAATGCTGCATGTGGACCAGGGGTGGGCAATTATTTTGGGCGGAGGGCTGCTTACTGAGTTTTGCCAAGCCATCAAGGGCCACATGACAGGCAGCCAGGGGCAGATAAATATTAATTTTCTAAATTTTGTAGGGGCCCCGCGGGCCAGATAGAATGGGCTGGCAGGCCGCATCTGGCCTGTGGGCCGCATTTAGTCCAAGTCAGTCCTCACACAGAGTATTACTGCGCAGTAAGGCGTCTAAATGCGTGTTCCTGCACAATAAATAATTGGGTGCAAATTTGATACCTGCATAATGCAGATATCAAATTTACACTCAAATTGGTGTAAGTCACTGTATTTACTGCACAGTATGGGCATGCACATGTAGACACGTGCCCTTACTGCACAGTTATTTCAGTTATTGCACAGTAAATGTGCACATGTAGATGCACCCACTGAGTTTCAAGGCCCTAAAGATAATCAGTGACTCAAAGCTGCTTGGACCAATGCCTTTACGGGCTGGGGTCTAAGTGACTTGATTTTGAGTGTTCAAACTTGATACTCTGTGGACTAGCCCTGAGCTCTGCGCTGCTTGGAGCTGCCCCTGGAGCTGAGAATAGCTCACCCTCCTGCCCCACAGAGCACAGGCCTGACTCCCCATGTCCCTGCCAGCCCAAGGCTGACCCCTGTGCCCCCTGCCAGCCAGAGTTGGCACCTGGACAGCTGCAGATGGATCCTGGCACTCCCCCTGGCTGCTGCAGGGCAGGAGCAGGGCAGGAGCAGCCCAGGATTAGGCTACTCCTGTCAGGCTCAATTTGCTCCCAATCTGAGTGCATGTGTACATGCGTGCTTACATGCAGTTTAATGCACCTGAGTTTTCTGTGCAGAAAATTTTCAGGTGCATTACTTGCACATGTAAATGCACCTAGTAGGAACTAATGCTAGTGCAGAGATTCTGAAAAAGGGGTGAAGTAGGTACTCATGTAGAGTCAGAAGCCTAATTTTTATGGCTTTAATTTTTTTTCTGCGTTATTTATGCACATCCTTTTTTCCATAGGGAAAAAAAAAACCCCAAACCCTTCATCACATTAAAAAAAAAAAGAAAAAGCAGCTGGGGATATTTTCAGCAAATAAGTCATTCAATAAGTTTAGCCTCTTTCTGTTCATGAATTCTCTGCAAGCAGCCTATGATTTTTTCAAATGCTCTATTATTCAAAATTATTCACTGATGACCTTGCGAGCATGCCTTGGTCTTTATTTTATTCATAAGAGGGATGTGAGCAGTATAATTTGAGAGGGGGAGGACAGCATTATGATGATGCCTGGCCTGGCATTGAGGAGAATTTGTTGAGACAATGATTCCCCTCTTCGATTCTGGGCAAATCGCTCCTTCTCTCTCTACTACCAATGTCTCATGTGTTAATCTTTGTCTTCCGCACAGAGGTGCTGTGATCTTATAACCGCAAAGTGATCAAATACCGTTTCAGCGGCAGGCATAATAACATGTGGATAGGTCTTCTGTTTGAGCCACACTGGTTCGTTTAGATGGTCACTGCATAATGCTTTGGTTCCCGTTTGAATGGTGAAGCTTTAGAAATAAGGTTTCTGGTAGTTTCACAATCTGAATTCAAGAGCAACGCCTTTGTGGAAGGTTACCCCTTGGCTAATCAAGTGTTTGGGCTCAATGCACGAGTAAGAGGGTATTATTCATGGACAGGGGTCGAGAGACGATGATCTTAAACATCCATGGGTCTCATGTTCCATTTTCATGAGTGTTTTGTAATTCCTAGTAGAAATAACATTGTGTATTGGTTTTTTTTCCCAAAGCCAGAACCGTCACTAGATTACTCTCAGGCAACACTCCCCCAAATGAGCAGACGAACTTCTTTTGAAGCTCTACTGAGGAGAAGACTCTTCCTTGCATTCACCTGCCATCACTCTAGTTGAAAAGCTCCAGGTGTCTCACAGCAGAAGATGGATCCCAATTATTCTTGAGGTATTCCAGTTTCAGGCCCCTCTCTCCCGTTTCTCTATGCCTCGTCTCCATCAGACACAAATATCGTTCTTGCAGAGCGGGGTCAGTACACGACTTCCCTCCTTCTCTCGGTGTGTTTTCTGGCGGTCGCCTCCCACCAACTTTCTATAAAAAGCTCCCATTGGTGGTTGTTGGAGCAGAGAGCTCAGCTAGGATGACAACCCCAATGCTGACATTTCAAACAAGGGGAAAGCCTAGGGTGGAAGACAACACCAATATTAGCATCCAGCGCTGCATTGCTCATGTCCTTCACTTCCTACCAGACTGCACAATGGGGTAGTTGGGCACGTACTGGTACCATGCCATTTCCAGCTTCTTGGAGGTAGCAGTTCTTCAGATTGCCTTCTTGATTACTTGGGCCTTTATTCAACCTTTCTTAGACAAACTGCCTCATGTGATGTGGATAGTGTTGGATCGTATTCTGATACGGTTATGGGAACAGATTCCATTCATCAAATGGGTGTCTAAATGGACTTGGGCATTTAAGCATCATCCTATTCCACCCTGTTCGAGTCCTGCAAAATCCATCGTTGCATCCACTTGTATAGCACACCATCATCTCTCCCTTAAGATTCAGGTGCAAAAAAAGCAACAAGGAGGAGAAAGGCCCACCCACCTTTTGCACGAACTGTTTTTTAAACACGGGAGCAGGACGGAATAAGGATCACATTGACGTGTCTAAATCTATTTAGATGCCTTATGTTCTCCAGGCCAGGATGAGTCATTTTGACCATCCAGCCTGACTTGCTGCAGGACATAAATCAGGGCTATGCGACTGGCAGCTTGCTGTCGCGATCGGTTAAATCAGTGGTTCCCAACCTCGGGTCGCGACCCAAATGAGGGTCGCGGGGGCAATGCCCGTGGCACCGTACACAAAAGATGAGCGGCACCATGTGCCTGGAGCTTCCCTGACTCCAGGACGCCACCACTGCCACTGCCACTGCCACCACCGTGCTGCACTCCCAGCAGCGGGTCATGGCAAAAAAAGGTTGGGATTCACTGGGTTAAACTGTGGCTCACGGGGCATGTTGGTGCAGCTGTTGGAAACCAAGGGGTGAATGCTGTTGCCATTCACCCCTGCACCTTGTTGTCTGCTGTCAAATTCAGGATCTTCGACTCATCCCGGGCGACTCATATTGGAAGCAGGGGGAAAGGGGAGGTTGGACGTCTGGCTTGTGAGAAGCCCGTGGGGCCAAATTGGCCGGACAGCCCTGACATAAAGCAAAGAACCCACCCACTGATTCCTGCAATAAAAGGGATAGTTCCTCTCACCGTTTGACACCCCCGAGCCAATAAACCCTTGGTTGAACTACAGCAGAGAAAGGCCTTCAATCTCCATTTCAAACCCCAAGGGAAACGGAGTTCCTGCCTTCCTTCGGGAAGCTGTTCCAGATGTTGCTGTTCAAGACCACCTCTTATTTGCACAGGTTAAGCATCTTATTTATCTGTGCATGCCCTGATCGAATGCGAATAACTGAATCCACCGCCCGAGCGACACGTGAGATGAGGTGATTCGGGCACTGCTGCCACAATCATCACTGCAATCTGATCTTTTCTCAGAGCTGCTCTGTATTCCAAGAAACTGATTATTGTTCTCTGAATATAAATGTGTTTGTCTAAGTACAAGAGACCCAGACTGCCACGTGTGCACACACTGGATCTTTGCATAGTTATTAGCACCGGGGCATATTGGAAAAGGAGAGGGGAGGGGGCAGGGGTCCAAGATCTCTCATCAAAAAGAGAAATGTGTTATAAATTTGATCAGGACTCGTGGCAGAGGTGATCTCTTTTACTAGGCCAACTAGATTTTTGCAAAAAAAATCTTTAATGGCAAGCTTTCGGGCACAAACACCCTTCTTCAGGCATAGGAAATTTGTGACTTTTGGGAATGTGACGGTTTTGGCGCAAAGCTCAGAAAAAAGCTCACTGAGCTCGTCCACCCTTTTTTAATGTTGCCACTGGGAAAGGAAAAGGGGAATGGGGAGGTAAGGAAGGGAGCTGTTTGCAGGTCTGGTCCATGATGATTTTGACCTCTGCCTCTATTGGACTCTGAAATCTGCATTGAAGTGATGAAGCCACCGTCACTGGAGCTAGTCGTGTCAGGAGATTTAAGCTTCCTAGATTTCTCAAGATCTGGCTTAACTCTCGGTTGATCTCATGCTCCGCTTTCTTCCACCTGACCTCCGTAGACCTTTCCTAGGGGAGTACTTTCTCCCGTGCATTGGATGTGACCCATCACTGCAGTCAGGATGCTTTCAGCTGACACCATATCACAACCGATCACAATCATCTGGGGACTTCCTCACTCATAACATCATCAAACCGGTGGATGTTAATAATGTGCTGTAACTTTGGACATGGCAAGCTCTCTCACTTCTTTCCTTTGATGTTTTCAGTGGCTGCGTCTCTGCTCCCTGTAACAGAGTTGTCATCGCCATCACATTGAACAGTCGTATCTGAGCTGTCAAGCTAACATCCCATTGTCCAAACAGATGCCTTTGAAGATACTGACACACCATTAACACGAGACTGATCCAACATATGCGTTCTTTAGCAACAGAACAATCTGCTGGTAACAGCCGGCTCCAAAAGATAAAGATGTTAGTACATTCGCTATCGCCGCCACCCCTATACAGCGTTGGCAGATCTATTGCTTCTGTTACAGAGGAGGCATGCATGGCATTGGTTTCATCACCATAGATCTTGCATCCTGGAGGGGCTATGATTTTTTGCATCTTTTCCAGCATCGGCTGTAGTTAGCAGGCAGACTCTCCAAGCGGACCAGCATCACCTATGCACTCAAAAGCCATCCCTTCTGTTTTATTTTCTCCGGTTTTGACTTCGGCGAGGGAGGAAGTTAGCCATGTTGGGCTGAAGTTAGTCAGAATAAATATGCATCCGTATAGATTAACCAAATAATATATCTATATAAAGAGAGCACATAAGCTTTGTGGAGGCAGTGCTAGGAGACAAACAAGCATGAAACCCATAGAAACAAAGGAGTCATGCGAGCTAATCTAGGTAATGATGAGATAAGAATCCATAGTCTCTGTTCAAACTAATGAATGCAGTTTGTGGATGATTTCTTGTTCCTCAGTTTCCTATAAAAAAACTGTTTTTTAATTTTTTAATTTTTTTTTTTTGCCCAAAAACAACAATCCTGAGGTCAGTGCTGGAGTGTCCAGGGAGGTTGACGTGTTCTGCTACCGGCTTTTGTGTCTTCTTGCAGCTGATGCCAGGTCAATGCTCATTCCTGTTTACACACAGACATCACCCGTCTGTCTGATGGACACAACAGAGGGGCACCGTAAACAGTTGGTGGCACACCTGGTTTGGGATGGTCCTGTGGTGAGCAGGGGGTTGGACCAGATGTGACCTCCCTTCTCACCCTCAGTTTCTATGATTTTATATATGACATTGGTAGACTTGCAAGTTAATGAACCTTGGATGTTGTACTCCTTGTTATTAGGTCCAGCAATGATGTCTTCTGTACTGACTTCAGTGACCAGCCACTTATGTGAACCAACCACTAAGGTTGGGGACCTAGTACACAGGGTGTGTAACATATACAGTAGTGCATTGGCACTAAGGGTGGGTGACTGGGGTATGAGTCCCCGGTGCAAAGGAGCTTTGGGATGGAGGCAGGGGGTGCAGGCTCTGGTTGCATGGAGCAGAGCAGGGGCAGATGTCCTCTATCAGCCCTTTGCCCAACCCTCCTCATAGGAGACACTGCTGCTACAAGGACAGGAGTTAGGTGTCACTGCCAAGAGCCAAGCTAGCCCCTCCTTGGCCCTGCAGCTGCCATTGGCTTTGGATCCTCACTTGTCGTGTACAACTGAGGGGGTTGTGGGGTCCGGGGAGGGTTAATCTGGTTGTTAGCAGTGACACCTCCTTGCACAGAAGCATCCTATCCCTGCTTGACCCCATGCTCATGAAGACTTAAGCCCTGTCTCCACCACCTCCTTCCCAATATCCCAAACCCTATTGTGCACCCAGGACACAAACTCTACCAATGATGCCTCTGCAGTAGTGCACCGCTGATCAACTTGGCACTATGCAAAGGAGCAAGAACACCTGGTGCTGCCCCACAAAGGGCTTGCCACCTAAGATCCTGTTTGGTTCCTCTCGTCTTGGAGGACTGTGTGGAGATGCAATATGCATAGGAAAGTATCCAACCCCTCCTCGCAAGAACTAGTGGCAGCTACCGGTATTTTAACTTTACAAGGTGGAAGAACCTGACCACAAGAAAAGGGAAAGAAATAGCAAAATCCATTTAATTTTATAACCTCCCCGAGTTTGTTAGATTGTCCCAGTGTGGATATGAGTTACTGGTGCCTGAGGAAAAATACATGACACCTCATCTAACAAATTAAATGTTTCCATGCAATTAAAATGAAGCACTCAGCCTTAGTGTAATAAACTTAAGGCTATTAGTATTCCTAGCGCTGTTGCCTTCATTGTGTTTTACAGTGCCATAAATATAGGCTCAGCACGATAGCTCAGCAGGCACCGGGCATAGAGAAAAATATCTTGTAATATTTGTTATTAAAACATTAAAAAGTCCTTTACTTGAACACACACATTTTTAAATGTACTTGAGTTGGAGCCTCTGTTTTTAATTTGCAGCGTGTGCTGAGATCTTACATCACTACGTGGCCGGGCACCGGGCAGTCCTGAGAACCATCGCTTACTATCGCCTGCCCTGAGGAAACCAAGAGGAGCTCAGGATACTGGGCTTCAGGTGCGATTCAGCCCCAAAGCTGGGTCCAAAGGCCACTGAAGTCACCAGAAGTCTTTCCAGTGACTTCAATCAGTTTTGGATAAGTCACTACACCATTTCATGGATGATAGAGCTGCTGAACAGAACAGCTGGAGATGTTCCCTCTAGCATCTCTACACCAATAGTGGAAACAAATAGGGGGCGGATCACGATAGATCCAGCTGGTTCAAGGCTGTTCCTCTAGCATCCACTTTTGCCAGTGTCGGAGACAGGATACTGAACTAGACAGTCCATTGCTCTGACCCAGTTTGGCACTTGTGGTTGTGGTTGTATGGCATTCATGGGAGCAATCAAAGCGATTAAATCTTTTCTGGTGTCCCTTGGAGTCGGGGGAAGGAATTGAACTTCAGTAGTCTTTGGATCAATTCTCCAAACTCCTACCTGGCTGCTGAGAGGCATAAGTAGTCACAGAGGCATTAAAAAATATCTTAATGAATAAAGCAGGGGTGCTAGGGTTTCCATAGTTGGGACCATATCTTGATAGAGAGTTTTACTCAGAGACTTGTCTCCCCTTCTTTTGTGTGTGACCATGCCGCCCCTCCCTGACACCAAGGAGCTGCTCAGACCAGGAGACTGACCAACCAGCATCCATAATGGATTGCACTAGTTCAAGTACCAAATAGTGCACTTATTAGCATGCGGAGGTTGCTGCCACTTCCACCCCTTCCAGTGGCAGCAGTTGTCCCCCAGACGTAAGCAGATGTGGGAAGTAAGACATAAAACTCTTCCTGTTGATTTTACAGCCACATTTCCTGGTCCTCTGTCCCCCAGTAACATCTCAGCGATCACTAATCCTATCAGGGCATCATGCACAGACCCAGGAGGGGATCGGGGGGGAGGTGCACTTGCATCCCACTTTGATTGTTGCTTCATCCAAAGTTTAAAACCAACTTCCTGGGAGCGGTAGTGGTATTTCTAGTCAGAGAGTGTTGAGGGAGTCATGTGACTTTGTGGCTCATTGTAATCTACCTGATTCCTTCTAATCTCTTCATTCCTCAGGTGTTAACATCCCTCTTCTTTTTAGGAGTCTTGATGTTCCACCAATCAAGCTAGCCTCTCTTCTGCAATTCTGCTATCCATTCACTGCTCCTGGGGATGAGGCTCCTATTTCAAAGCATGCTGATCATTTTTAACTCATTCTAATGATGCTATATTCATTTTTGCTTCAATTTTGAACTGAATAATATAGCCCTAGGCCCCTAGCATATTCAGAAAGTTTCTGGTTAATTTTTAACTGGAGAAAAATATGAGATTTTTATATGTGATGATGCATCTCACCATCTGCACCCCTGTTCAAAATTCTAGATCCACCCATGTGCAGAGTGGATGTATCTGGGGAGACTTCAACTCCACTGGGGGGACATGGGAAATATCAGACAATGGGCCATACCGTCATTGAGTGCTCGCTGTGTCCTGTTCCTGGAGAAATAATAACACACCCTGTGGTATCTCCTGCAGCTCTTGACAGCTTATTGAAATACAGTCCTAGACTAACATGGTTGCTATTCTTTCTATGTAAGAATGTGGGAATGTAATATTAGAAAGTGGTTATGGACTTGGAATTGTATTTAACGCAAGAAGGGCCTTGCCTAAGGCCTTTGAAGTCAATCAGAGCATTTGCCTTGAGAGTCAATAGCCTTTGGATCATATCAGTTGGAGAAAAAAGTATCACGGTCTCAATTGTTTTAGTTTCAAATGCCCCAGATAACAGGATTTCTACTTCACTTAAGAGGCTGTTTCATATCCAGGTAGATCTCACTGTCAGAATATTTTTATTTTGAGATTCAAACTAAATTTTCTGTGTCTTATTTTCATCCGTTAACTTTTAGATGTTCCTCCTTCAACCTCCCTCGCCTATTCCTCTGTCTCCTTTAGGCTTACATCCTTCAAGGAGATGTAGGCAGTTAACATATTTCATACCCAAACCTCCCTTCATAATAGCTTGGCTAAGCTATGCATATATGAATTCATTTTGAGAGCAAGGTTTCAAATGTTTTAATAAAATCCAAACATAAACCCTTTATCTACTAATAGTTTAAGCTAAAAATAGCAAATAAGTTTGTGGGGTAAGATTTACTCTTTATAAACCTGGCCATATGCTTATGGGCTTTTTATCCTCTAGATGCCTACTGATTTTTCTCAATGTTTGTTCCATTAGTTATAGTTAGAATTGCTGGAATCACTCTTATTTTCCACTGATTGCATTTTCTTTCCATTTGCTTTTGCAGTTCCTTTTTTTTTCTTCCATATTTGCTTTTCCCCAGCCTTCCAGTTTCCCAAGATATCTCAGAAATACTGTAACTTAATGGTTTAGAAATCTGTTAGTTAATTCCCTGAACATCCTCTAAGGTCACTGAGGCTGGTTTGCTGATCTACAAGGCTTGTGTTCACACTTTTCAAGGGCTCCTTTACCTGTTCTTTTACATCTTTTCATCCAGACAATTTAATTTGATTCTTAAACATAGGTTTACAGTAAGGAAATTGGTATTCCAGGCATTTCTGAATCCTCCTCCGTTTCTTCCTTGGTCCACCTCACCATGCCAACAGAGATTGGCCTATTGCAGAAAAGGATCATATTCAACTTATGTTCTCAAAAAAAGCTTCCCTTAAGCCACATCATGCAGTCCATCTCAAGAGCTTTCCCTAAGGCAGTTCTTGCCCTAAGACAGAGAAGAAGCTCTATATGAGCCTGTTGGACTAGCATGGTTAGGGCATACCAGTTTCCTGGCCAATGATACCCAAGGGAGTGATGTGGTCAGCCTCACACCCAGCTGCCTTTGACTCCTCAGCCTGTCTGAATAGCTATCTACCCTCAAAGCCTCAAAGTCCAAGATCTGGACCCTTGGTGATGCATAGGGGGTGCACACAGGTGCACGTGCACCCCCTGAGCTTGGCAGTGCACCCTCTGTGGGCGGTTGCCACTTGCCTCCCCCCCCACTAACAGCGCCATGGCCACCTGCAGAAGCTCCCTGCTTACCACCACCATGCACCCACCGTCAACAGAGCCTCGGCCAATGCTGCTGCCTACAAGAGCTTGCTGTGACCCCCCAGCCTCCGGAGGCACGTGGCATTCATGTTCTGGACCATTCTTTGCATTCCAGCCTAGTAGACACCATAAAACCAACTACCGCTTGAGGTCTCGCTTGAACCCATTCTCCACTCAAGACAAAAAGCTCATTGAATCTGCAGACGGCATGTTGCCCACAGCATGGGCCTCCCATCCATGGAGTGGGCAGTAAGATGCACAAGAACTGTGGCTAAGGACCTATATCCTCAACACCAGCTTTTGCTCTTCAGCTGCCCCGCCGGGCCTAGACTGGTCTTAACCATCTCAGAATGGGCATTGGATGGTTTAAGGTGAGCACGCACTCTTGGGGTCTCTCCAATGATGCTGGCTGAAGCTATGGGGCTCAAGCTCA
This sequence comes from Alligator sinensis, assembly GCF_000455745.1. NCBI lineage: Eukaryota > Metazoa > Chordata > Crocodylia > Alligatoridae > Alligator > Alligator sinensis. Next base: position 1,889,795 of record NW_005841973.1, on the reverse strand, counting down.
GATGGCCAACCACATCATCTTACGGCCCTCCTTCAGGTGGCCAAGGTCATTGACCATTCTACCTGTTGCGGGCTTTCTGGCCCTCACACCTTTGACACATGAGTATGGCAACACTCATTTCATCATCATCATCAGCAGCAGCAGTTATCTATCTACCACTGCCTCAGCTGGGGTCTTTGGCATCAGTTCAGAGCAGGAGTTACACTCATGCCTTAGGAGCCAAACCAAGAGTCGTTAAGCACTGTGCCACCATCCCCCTGTCATTGAGATAATCTTGGCAATACTTTCTACACAGCAGTCAAATATTTGGCATTAAAAAGTCAAGACCAAGGACTTTATCAAACTCCTTGGAAAAAATTTAAAAACACAATGGAAGATCCTCATGTTCTTGTCTCCCCAAATGCCCTTAATCTTTATAAACAGGTACAACATGGCCAGATGGATCCTAGACACACAACCTAAAGCACAAAGCACTTACCATTTACAGTACATAAATCTAAGGGGATTTCAATATGAGTGATCATAAAATAAGGAAGCAGTAGAGGTCAGAGCATTTCTCTGATGGCAATAAAAATAAAACCAGTGCACAGAGCAAACATAGTTTCCCCTGAAACGTTCTGGCAAGACTAATGCCTTTCATCATTAAAAAAATTAAATGACACATACGAGTGTGAGGAGGAGAAAAAACAAACAACGAGTTATATTCATGCAAAGAGGGAACAATATTGCAGTATGAGTGCCCAGGGTCTGTGGGACCAATCATAATAATAACATGCATTATCTAATCTAAGTCATTTCCATGGCACCATTGTTTTACTGCCTCGGCTCTGTAAAGTGTCTCTCACTTCAAAGGATCTTAAAGAAACGAAATCTTTCCCTGCCAGGAGACTTGGGTGGAGGACACTGGACTCCCAGCCCTCTTGCAGCTCCAGAGTCAGGGCCACCCATGAGATGCCTCTGTGCCCTCTTCGGAGGGTTGGCATCTGAGCGAGTAGGCCTTACTCAAGTTAAGACTTAACCAGTAGCAGGGATGCTATGATTGCCTCCCACCTCATGGTTAGAGCAGTTCCCCAGGAAAAGGGAGAACTCCGTTCCTGGCCCTTCTCAGCCCAAGGAGAGTCACATCCACATCTGCCCTAACTCACAAGCTATGCAATTATCTCAGGAGGGCAGTCTCCAAGCCTTCAGCTGAAGCTGGGCCACTGCACAGTCAAGAGTCATAGGGCAAGGAGAAGAAGAAGCACGCAGGAACCTGACTTTGTTAAACTGAAACCCTTGCCAGCTGAGTGCTCCAACCAGTAGGCTACACCTTCAGGCTACACATTCATTTGCTCTCCATCCCCTTGACCATCCCATAGGCCCTTCTTCATGCCTATTCCAGCCTGAATTCATCTTTCTTAAGCAGGGATGATGAGTGCAGAGCTCTAGGTGAGGTCTCACCAGTGTTACCGCACTTTGAGGTTTGGCTTGGCTCCCCTTCAGCTTAATCAAGAGATAAGACTTCAGCCTGCCCGGTCAAGCAGGGAACTTTAATACGTGAAAGATGTGCAGGATCTGAACAACCAAAACCTTCATTATTTGATCACTGCCCTGACAATCAACTCCCTCAATCGGAGGATGCATCTGTGTGGGGTTGACTGAGCAATCATGGGATCCCCAACATTGCAACAACTCAGACAGACAGACCCCAAGCTCTCAGCTTGTCCCCTCATACTTGATGGGGAAATAGAAGTTATAATTTACAGATTCTGTCTAACAGGAGACTGAGGGAGTTGGGAATTGGGAGACGGTCTCTCAGTCAGGGAACAGCTAGCTAGTTAGTTAGAGACCAAGGGTCTGCAGAGGTCACCTATTGCTCCACAATAAAGTTCTTTTGTTGTTAGTTCTTCATTGTATACCTGTATTTATTGAGCCTGGTGATCACTGCACTTGCTATGCACCTGAGCCCGATGTAAACTTCCACTAACCTCATGCACCCGAGCCCAGGGGACGCTTCCACTAGCTTGTGGTGCCTTTAGCATGCAACATTATTAACAGTGACCCATAACATAAGCAGTGAACTCAGAACTGTGCTGGATAACCCAGCAATCAAGCCTTCACCAGTGCCTTTAAAAGAAGCCCCCATCCTTCCTTATTACAACCAAGAAAGCTTCTGCCCCACATCCTTCTGCAAACACAGAAGGTCCAACCCAGCAAACACTCCAGGAGCAGAAATCTGCGGGGTGAGGATGTGAGATTGCAAGGCAAGACCACTGAGGGCATGTACCACCCACCCGCTGAGACCAGGCTTGCTGCAAGCTTGGCCCATCCTATGGACAAACTGAATCAAAAGGACGACCTTTTCTAGACGTGATTAGACCTGAGTGGCTTCCTATTGGTCAGGACAGTTACCTAGGGAAATTTATGGATGAGGGCAGTAAAATTTATTTTGCTCAGGGCTGGCCCTGACACATTGGCCAATGGGCTGGAGGTAATACACAGTGGATCTAGGGCAGGGTGGAGGAGCAACCCCCTGGCAGCCTGTGCTGCTCTGTGCAGAGTTAGAGGCCTTCAGGTCTCTGGAAGATGGGTATCTTTCTTTCCAGGATTAAATTAACTGGTGGGGGGAGAAAACTGCTGAGAACAATGGTTCTGTCAGCAAAGATGTCACATTGTGCCACTTCTGTCATGTCACGGGGCCTTTTAATTACCCTTTGTCTCCCTCTGACAGTCAGCATCGCCTGTCCTCACAGACTCATCTGCTAGAAGTGATGGCATTATTAGAGTCCATCTAGAGCTGTCTCGCAACCTGCGCTTACGCTTCCAGCGTCCATCACTCACAGCTCCACTTGATCCACAGCAGGACCTTTCAACCACGGCTCTGGTTCAGGCTGGCACCTGAGACATAGCCTCTGTGCCAGCCAGGGAAAAATCCCATCTAGGAGACAGCGGGCACGTCTACACATTCGTTAAAGTGCTTTAGTTAATGTGCATTTAGTTTAGTGCCTCTAATAAGAGGTACTAACTGAATGCACAGTAACTAGTTACTGCACAGTAGCACCAGTGCACAGTTTTTCAGTGATGCCTACTCTGCATTAGCCTGATACTACTGCACAGTAGACTATTAGCACGGTTAATAACTGCTACGCTACTGCGCAGTGTTTTGTAGATTTCACAGATTTCTAGAGTTGGAAGGGACCTGGCAGATCATCAGTCTGACCCCCTGCTCAATCTCTTCTTGAACACCTCCAAAGTAGGGGAGAGCACCACCTCCCTTGGAAGCCCATTCCATATTTTGGCAACCCTGTAAAGAATTGTTTCCTTATGTCCAATCTAAATCTATTCTCCTTCAGTTTGTGGCTATTATTTTTGGTAACCCTGAGAGGCGCCCTGGTAAGCAGCGTATCCCCTATTCCCTGCTGCCCCCCCGATGAGTTTGTAGACAGCCGCAAGATCACTTCTCAGCCTTCTCTTGCGGAGGCTGAAGAGAGAAGGCTAGGTGAGGTGTTATTAGGCTAACGCGCTGTAAGCACCTTGTGTAGACGTGGCCGATGCAAAGAAGAGCGAAGGCCTCATCAGAAACACACGCAGACCTGCAATATCCATTATTCCTCAAGCTGCCAGCTCTCACAGCTGCATAATGGTGACCTCCGTCTCCACAGAGATCTCATCCAGTGGAGAAGCCATGTGGGAGACTAAAGGCAGGGCTAGCTTACCATACCAGGCTATGGAGCCATGCTGTGAGCTGCTCCCTAAACAAGAAGCAGTATAGCCGTGTCTGCACGGTGCAGTAGGCAGGCTAATAGGCCCCACCAATCAGCAGTTCTAACGGGTTCATTTGGATGCAGTTTTACTGGTTCTGGGTGAGGCGGCAGAGCAGCGTGGTGTGGGTGAAGACACCGCGTCCTGGCTCAGTAAAACTCATAGTTTATACCTCCGTGGTTATGCCTAGTCACTTCCCCTCTTCTCTCCTGCTCATGGCTTCTCAGTCAAACTAGGGCAGCTAGAGAGGGGAAAAACCGCACACCTGTTGACTATCTGAGCTAGAGCATTTGAAGGGGTATAGAGATTGAAAGGAGGGTGGATGATGGGGAACAGCACAAAGTGGGAGGCAGGGAGAGATGGAAGGAGTAGGGGTGGAAGAAGAAGAGAGAGGAGAAAGCCACAAAGGGCCAGCCACTTGGGGGAAGTGGGTAGGGAGTCTGAAATGCCCATTTAACGACTGAAGCCAGTGGGCACCGATGAGGTGCTGAGAGATATTGGAGCAGGGGAAAGAGCTGGGAGAATCAATCAAAGGGAACAAAGCAGAGGGCAAGGGAGAAAGGAAAGAGATGGGATGAAAGGGAGAGGTGGAAAGAAACAGCTGGATGCTGTGCTGGAGGGTGGAGGGGGCACGAGGGAGAGCGTGGTCCAGCAGTTAGCACACCTCAGAGAGACCCCACCTTGACTGCGGGCTCCAACAAGCTCCAGAGAAGGGACTGCTGCTCTTTCCTTTCCTGGGCTGGAACAATTTTTCCAGCTATTGAGTTGGTCTAATAAAAAGTATCACATTTACCCCTAAGGTCTGCCTGTGTCCTTAGACTAACACAGCTACAACCAGCAATGCTGTTCACTGGAGGCTTTCAAGAAAAGGGTGGACAAGCATGTGTCTGTGATGGGTGAGGAACAGAGCATCCTGCATTTATGGAGGAGGTTGGGCTAGATGACCCTGGAGGCTCCACGCCAACTGGCGGGAACCCCACGGAGAAGCGTCTTGGAAGAAAGTTGGCTACTACTCTCCCAACGTCATCGCTGGCTTCTCCCAGCTTAGACCCAAAGGTGAATCGAAGTCACTGTCTGCTCGGTGAAAGAAGAAGCTTCTTGCCCTCCATTTCCCTGCTGCACCATGCAACAAAGATGTCTCTGATGAAAACCGTCTTCTAAAAGATATCCGTGTGCACCGAGGAGTCTTAGCATCAACAGCCAGCCGTGTTACCGGGTCAGTGCTAACCTCTTGTCTTCAGACCAGGTGAGAGGAGATGTGGAGCCAGAGAAGTTCACCTTGCCCGAAACCATTTGTGATCTAATGTCGCGTGCTCCCCGCAGCGCCTGAAAGAGGTCCAGGGGAAAACACTTTCATGAACAACGGACAGGGCCTGTTTTATCTCCTGTTATTCTTCATGTTGGCAGCCTGGGAATCTTCTTGCCCTGTGAAGAGCTACTGTGCTGAGCAGGGGAATTGAGAGCCTATTTTACAAGAGGAGACTATAAGAGCTTGTTGCTGTTCAGCTTAGCAAAATGATGGCTGAGAGGGAATATGACTTCTGTCTATAAATACATCAGAGGGACAAACACCGGTGCAGGAAAAGAGCTATTTAAGCTAAATGGCTGTGTTGGATAAAGAATAAATGGATCCAATCTCACCGTGGATAAATTTAGGCTGCAGATTCAAAGGTTTCTAACCCTTCCTAGCTGCAATGTTCTGGAACGGCATCTCCGAAAGGAGTAGTGGAGGCAAACAAAGTGCCGTATTTACTAGCATACCACACATACCTTTTTCCTCAAACGTCCACCCTCTGAAACGGGGGCATGGGTGTTTAGCAAGGAAGCTCATTTCTGCACCAGCATTGAAGTGCGGACACAGTGAGCTAGTTAGGACCAGCATGTCCCTGCCTCTAAGCTCCCTTCCTTCTGTCCATCTGGAGGGCGACAGTGGGGCCTTTCGGGCAGAGGATGCTACTCCAGAGCTCAAATCCACAGCAGGGGTCAGATGCCTGATTAACGAGGTGGCTGCTGGACTCTGCTGATTTCCATTTATTTGGGAGTGAGAGACTCACCTTCTCCCTGCATTTTGGCTGAAGAGCATTTAGGACATTTCCGTTCTTCAGCTGCTTCGAACTGGCACCGCTCTGTTGCCTTTAGACGAGGGCCTGGTCCATTGTGCTTTAAAGTGTCTGCCTCTGCCTTTCTATTATTATACCAGAAGTTCAGGTTGGGATTTTCAATGCAAGCCCAAGGAATTTAGGAACCCCGGTGCCAGTGATATTCAGTCTGGCTCATGTAAATTATACCATGGCACTTCATGGAACAATCCCATGCATGTGGGGACCAGCTGGCTAAGCAGCAGCCCTGCAAAAATGGAGCTGGGGGTGACAGTGGACAATACATTGAATATGCACCAGCAGTGTGCCCTTGTTGCCAAGAAGGCTACCGGCATCCTGGGCTGCATTGGTAGGAGCGCTGCCAGCAGATGGAGGGCAGTGATTCATCCCCTCTATTCAGCCCTGGGGAGGCCACATCTGGAGTCCTGTGTCCAGCTGTGGGCCACACACTGCAGAAAGGATGTGGACAAAATGGAGAATTAGCAATGAAAATGGTTGTGGGGCTGGGGGACAGGACTGGTAAGGAAAGACTAAGGGAACTGGGCTGATTTAGTCTGCAGAAGAGAAGACCGAGGGGGATTGAATACTGTTCTCAGTGGGGGCAGATGACAGGACAAGGAGCAATGGGCTCACGTTGCAGCAAGGGAAGTTGAGGTTAGATATTAGGAAAAACTCTCTCACTAGGAGGGTAGTGAAGCACTGGAACAGGTTTCCCAGAGAGGTGGTGCAGTCTCCATCCTTGGAGGTTGTTAAGACCTGGCTAGAAAAAGCCTTGGCTGGGATGATGTAATTGGGGATAGTCCTGCTTTGAGCAGGGGGTTGGACTAAATGTGACCTCCTGAGCTCCCTTCCACCCTCATTTTCTCTGATTCTATCATACCATTAAGCCCCTTTTTTCTCCTGGTTGCACCTTGCCTTGGTCCACTGCTCAAGACCTCAGCTTCTGGGGTATGGGCCTCCCCTTGATGGCAGGCCACCCCTTTGGCTTGGGACTATCTCCTGGTCCCTATAGCAGGGAGCACACCCTGGACTCCTGTTCGTGGCCTTCTCCATCCCTGTAGCACAACCCAGTCACAAGTCCAAACTGAACCAAAAAACAAAAAACCCCACAAGCCAGTTGCTTCAAAAGAAAACAAGTTTCTCTCCTTGGGTAAAAGCTGCACTCAGGCCTCAATTGCATAGAAGTCTTCTCCCCAGTTTTCCTGGGCGGCTCGTGAGCCTGTCCATCTCTGGCAGCACTTGCACCATCAAGAGCCCCAGTCCCTGCCGCAGGTTCCCTTGCATGGCCCCAGACTCACACTTTCACTTCTCCAGTCCCCTGGGGGCTCCCCCAAGCTCCCTGGGATCGCCCTGCCATTCTGCAATGACCTCTGCCAGTTCCTCGAGTGCTCTAATTTGACTCTCACCCCTACCGATGCCAAAACATCCAGCTCAAAGTCATCTTTAACCTGCTCTTCCCTTTCTCTAGGCTGACAATCAGGAGCGGGGCACACAGAGATGAGCACACTAAGCTGCACGCTTTATTCAGGATTCCTCTCTAGACAAGAGTAAAGCAAACGATTTGCTGCCACTCCCGTGTCTGATTGGATTTACTTAGCCTGCTTTGTTCACAGATCACTTATGAGCGTTGTCGTCTTCTCTCCACCGAAGCCCTGATCCTGCAGCAGCCTGTCCGTGTGCTTAAAGACATTCCTATGTCTGAGTGATTGCAGGACAATACGTTCATAGAGAGCTCTTATGCCAAGCTGAGCTGTGAGGCCATAGGAGCACTGTAAGGGGTACTGAGAGCAACCTGAAATCTGGACCATATTAGATGCCTAGCTAAGAAGGCAAAGGTTGGGAAAGGGAAAATCTATTCCTTTTGGGGATGCTAAACTTGAACGTATAGTTTTCACTTATTTGCTCAGGGTCACACTGGAGGTTAATCACAGAACCAGAAACTTGGACCCATCTCTTTGAAAGAGCAGTCCCGTGCCCTGACAGTCTTCTTTTCAAGTCACTGCTACTTTTGGCTTGTTGTATTTAAAAAAAGAAAGGAAAAAAAAAACCAAGGGGGATTGAGTTTGATTTAAAAAAACGTTGCTTTGAGCATGCACCTGCTGTTTTAACTGTAACACTCTGGTAAAATAAAACTTTCTCCTGAAAAAGAAAAGAATTACTTTTTAGGTAGGAATAAAGGTATCTTGGAAGTCTAAACAATGAATTACTGCATTTCTGAATCTTAGTAACAAGACTGGCTCCTGATAGATCATGCTAATACTTTTTTAATTTAATTTCAGGGAATGAGTTGTATCACGATCACGGCTTCTGGCTGTCCTGGGATTGTAGAACCAATATGGTTTGAAAGTAAGTCATTTCCTTCATAAAAAGGGCCTTGGTGCAATGAAGGTCAGCCTCATTGTGATTTATGTTCACTTTGGGCTGTGATTTCATCAGAGCTCTCAAAGCAAACCGGGGTCTCCCTGGGTCAGCATTCAATGGGAAACCAGGAGGGAAAAGAAAGTCATTATCAGAAGTTAACTACTCTAGGTAGAAGTGATGGAAAAGAAGCAAGTTCCAGCCCATGGGAAATTCCAATATTTTGACATTTGTTTTCATCTCCAATCAGGCCAGACTCAAACCAGTAGAAGTTGCTTAGGGTGAAGAGTTCTGAAAACATTTCTACTCAAAAGCATCAAAGTGCAACTCAGTCCTGGGAAGAAAAACCCAGACATTATGGGAGTGGTAGTCCAGCCTGGAAGTAGGACCACATCCTGTTCCACCCCGCTCACATCCCTGAAAAAGCCATTCATTCATCTACTTTTGCAACTTCCGTCATCTTAGTTTTAACAGCGTCATAGCAAAGCAAGGAGGACTCTCCCGCTTTTTGAATTAACCATTTTCAGGGACTCCAGAAGGGCAGAACTGGATGGCACTTAGGCACTGGAGTCCACGTCTGTGTGTAGGTGGAACAGAGTCTGGTCCTGAAGAGACATATTGGGCATGTCTACACGTGTGCGTTTAATGCGCATTAGCCCAATTTAAGGCACATTAAGGTTGCGTGTCTACATGTGTGTCTACATGTGTGCACCCTTAGTGTGCCTTAAAAAAATGGCAATCTAAGGCTATTCAAGCCTGCATAAAGCAGGGATCAAATTTATGCACAAATCGCTAAATCGTATTAGCGAACATGTTGACGCACTAATACACATTAACACAGTGTGCGCCCATTGACTTGGGACTAACTTTAGTCCCAAACTGGTTCACACACCCATTTTAATGCACATTAGCGTGTGGTGTGCACATGTAAATGTGCACCTAAATCGCCTTAATGTGCATTAGGTTAATGCGCATTAAGTTTAGGAGCATGTAAAAGTACGTGTAGACATGGTCACTGGAGCATGAGGGACCAAGAACTGTAATTCCCACTGGCGTGGATGTTATCACAGGCAGATTCAGCATCATGTCATGCTCAGTGAAAGCTGTCACTTTGATTTTCTAACCAGAATATCAGGCCAAAATAATTTTTGTCCCAAAAGCCTCTTTCTCCAGTGCTGTCGCTGCATCGTTTCCAGCATGGCCTCAGACACGCTTCCAAAAACTTGATGTCCCTGCACTTGCGAGATCTATGCCGCTTCAAGGAGACCAGATGTATAAATCTTGGGTGCTGCCCTGCTTGCTTCCGCCATCAGGTCCATTCACCTTTTGATGACGATTTCCTTGTTGTTAACTCTGTCAATTCTGGTTTTCAAATTGTTCTTGCAGTTAGTCTCCTGGGGCCAACAGGAGGCCAATATCTGGCACCCATGAGAAAGACAACAAAATTAAAATGATCGTGTCTCCAGACCCTGACAAGAGCTGCAAGACTGCATTTTCCTGACACCTGAAGGTAAAACTCTCTTAAAGTAAGAGTGTTTAGATCTCTACGTAGCGCTGCAAGTGAAAGGGCAGGGCAGGGAGTGTGCAGCTGTCATCCGATCCTTCATTCTTCCTCCCTCTCTCTCACTCTCTCTATTCGACATCAAGGAAGAGAAATTAAGATAATGACTCTCAACCCTCACAGAATCACAGACAATAAGGTTTGGAAGGGCCCTCAGGAGGTCACATCTAGTCCAACTCCTGCTCCAAGCAGGACCAGCCCCAGCTACATCATCCCAGACAAGGCTTTTCCTAGTCGGGCCTTAAACACCTCCAAGGATGGAGAGTCCACCACTACTCTAAGTAACCTGTTCCAGTGCTTCACCAGCCTCCTCGTGAGAAAGTTTTTCCTAATATCCAGCCTCAACTTCCCTTGCTGCAGCTCGAGCCCATTGCTCCTTGTCCTGTCATCTGCCCCCACTGAGACCAGCCCTGCTCCATCCTCTTTGCAGCCCCCCTGCAGGGAGGTGAAGGCTGCTATTCAGTCCCCCTCGGTCTTCTCTTTCCCAAACTAAATCAGCCCATTTCCCTTAGCCTCTCCTCACTAGTCCTATCCCCCAGCCCCCAACCATTTTCATTGCTAATTCTCCAATTTGTCCACATCCTTTCTGTAGCAGGGGGCCCAAAACTGGACACAGGACTCCAGATGTGGCCTCCCCAGTGCTGAATAGAGGGAAGAATCACTGCCCTCCATCCACTGGCACTGCTCCTACCGATGCAGCCCAGGATGCCGTTAGCCCTCTCAGCAACAAAGGCACACTGCTGGCTCGTATCCACTTATTGTCTACTGTACCCGCAGGTCCTTTTCCGCAGAGCTGCTGCTTAGCCAGCTGGTCCCCACCTTTATGCCAACGAAAAATAACCTCCTTATGCAAACTGAAATCCCTTGGTTACCCTCTCCCCATTTATCTAGGGCGTAGCAAAGATGCCCTTCCCATTTGGAAATATGGGGAGGGCTGGCGTGGCTGGGATCCCAGTATGAAGAACAAAAGAAGTAGGACACCTTTAAAAGTTATTCCTCTTGCATATCCCCCAGCCATTGCAAGGTTTGTCCTATCACATGGTTCTAGCTTACGGGCCTCCCCTCATAGCCACGTACCTCAGCACCAATCTTTGCTCCGTGCTCGAATGATGTGAATCCAAAAAGCCCAATACACCATTGCTTGGCATGTTGCTTGGACGTGTAACAGGGTGCACCTGCAGGGGTGGTCGTGTCACCCCCGTGGCACCTGTCTGACTACCCCAGCCCCCTTATCTACCTCCTCTCTCCTGCCTGCCAAACCTTGGTGTGCTGCCTCTAGGTGACCAGAGTCTATCCGAGGATGTCTTGCCTCCCACCTTCTTCCCCAGCTACAGACCCACCTAGGTGCCTCTAGCCCCTCTGGGCCTCCGACCCCCTCCTGGGCATCTGCCTGGTGGAGGCAGCTGCCAACTCTCTCTTTAAGACCAACAAGAAAAAAGAAAGGGTAGACTAAAGAAAAAAAACACACAGGGGAAAAAAAAATCACAGGGTCCTGGGGACTCTGCTCTGTACCTCCGTACCTCCCCCACAGCTGCCCCAGCCCACCAGGTGTGACCAACAAATGGGCACAGGAAAAAAAGGGAAAGCAAACTCCTCTCGGGTTAATATAAATGGTCCTCAGTGTGCACCCCATCCCCTGGGCCAACACAAAGAGTCCCCAGACCTCACGCGCCAGGTCTCCTCCTGGATTAACATCGACAGTCACCAGCCTCTTGGGTGCACTCGCTGACTCCCTTCCCATCATCAGAGGCACCCACTTTCCAGCCACCATCTCTCTCCCTGAGCTTGCATTCGTCCTTTCTTCCCTAGAGGACTCCATCCTTCTCTGGTGCAGGGGCCAGTCCCCCTGCCTCTGCCTTGAGGAAGGGTTTATATCCCCGTTGGCCCAGGTGCTGCCAATCCCCTACCTCCCCTTCCTGCTGTTGCATCAGCAGTAGCCAGCTTGCTCCCTTTTCCTCACCACTTGATATATTGGTGTCTTGGCCCCGCTGTCTGGGTTGTTAGTGCTCTCCCCTCTGCAAGCTGCCAACCCTCCTCCTTGAGTGACAAAAGTCCCAGCTAGGGCGCCCTGTTCCAGACCCCTATGAAGTATGCACAAAACACTGTTTTGATCGTGTAGGATTTCACACCCTTTTCTCTCGGAGTGTGGGTAGTGAATGTTGGCAGAAGGGGATATAGACCCGAACCCACAGCATGGCCGTTCCATTGCAGTAAATGGACTTTCTCTGAATTTGACCTTTGACAAGACATTTTAGGGAAGTCACTGTTTTACCGTCCCTTCCCCTACCCCCTCCTGCCCTGAAAGCCTGCATTACCTGGTTTAAGAGCTACAAGGAGCTAAAGAAATTTGAAATAGGGACAGAGTCCCTGTGTGTAGAAGCAGACTGAACTCCACGTGCATACCATGTGCGCATGTACACACCACACGCTAATGCCCATTAACACAGGTGTGTGAACTAATTAAGTAACTAACTAACTAACTAACATCTGAAGGGGAGAAGTCAGGTCCAATACCTATAAGATGGACACACATGTGGACTGTTGTGTCAAACTGTACGTTCTTGTAGTGCTGCAACTATTGTGACAGGACTGTTTCGGGGCGCTGCGTTTACCTGTGTTTACAAGTTTTTGTGCAGGCTGGGAGCGGTCCAAGGCCCTCGGGGGCCTGTGCGCGGCGGGCTGTGGCCAGCAGCCCTGGCACGCGGGTCAGGGAATGCAGGCCGGCGGGCTAGAATTAGGCACGGATGAGTAGCGGTTGATTAAAGATTATTTTACTTACACCGTAGATGGTCGCGGTGCAGGCAGGAAAACTTGCTTGAGTTGCAGTTACAGACAGGAAAGAAGAAACGCGGACAAGAGTTCCTTCCACGCGAACCTCTAGCCCAATCCGGTTGAAGGCTCTAAAACCGCGAGCCCGTCGCGTCAACCGAAGAAAACAACTCGAAGCAGAGAGCTCTGGATACACTCACACGAAGTTTGCTAGGCTCCGTGGAACTTGCGCGCAGGGAAGGGGTTCGTCGAGGGATCGTTCGGCGACGGGGAGAGGCCAGAGGTTGATCAGACCCCTGTAGCCTTCTTAAGGTACACGCTGGGTCCGTTAGGCTCTGCAGCGCTTAGAGTTCTTCACAAGACGTGAAGCCCTCCTCCTCCTCCAGATGGTTGTGGAGTCCTCCCTTGCGGGGTTCTCCTCGGAGTTCTCCAACTTGGGCGGAAACCGCTCAAGCCTCTTATACGGCTAGCAAGCCAATCGCTAGCTGCCACGTGGGAATAATTTAGAACTGGCCAATAGTGGGACACAAATTTGCATGCGGGTGGCGGGAACTTCTTTGCACCGGGGTTTTCTCTTTGCAACTGAGAAATGCACCTTGCAAAGAAAGCTCCTCGTGGCGGGAAATAATTTAGCAGTGCTGAAGCGCGCGCACACAAAATCACACCCTTGGGTTGTGACAGTTTTCAGGTCACAGATTCCCATCAGGCTCACGTAGTGGTACCATACACCAGAAAGGAGAAGACTTGCAAGACAGGTGAAAAGTGAGGAAATTTTTTGCAAGGGGCTGATACCTATTATTGAACCAACTGCACAGTTGGGATAAATTAGACAAGCTTTCAAATACAAGGCATTCTTCATTAGGTCTGTCTTGCATTTGAAAGCTTGTCTAAGAAGTTGGTTCAATAAAAGATATCACCCCTCAAAAATCCTTGCCGCTCACCTAATTCCTGGACCAGTATGGCTATAACATCCCTCTAACACTGCCCAAGACCCATGAAAGCAATTCTAGCACCTGAGGAGGGTTGCACTGAAAGAAACTGGGAGAACTCAAGTGTAGAGCTCATCCTGAACCATGACAGTGATATTATTTGAATTTGTCAATGGTAGACTTTCTAGCAAGCAACGCGACTGAAAGAGGGAACAAGGAAACTAGTAGACACTCAAGTGCTACCTTTGAGCAGCTGGTGTGGTGTGACCGCTGTGCTCTTATCATCTTCCTTCAGGGAGGCATGGCTCCTGCTGCTTCTTTCTTATTCTTTTTTTCTTTAATTTCCTCTCATAATGATATCGGGTAGCTGCAATGCTGGCATTTGTCTTGTTATGAACCTTTCCCTTCACCAGCCCTATTGGGGCTCCTTTAATCCCAGCAGAGTTTCAGAAAGAGCATTGCTTTGGTTTTTTTGCTCAATGTTTCCCATAAAAAGAGATTTTCTTCCAATAAGAGCAGATCTTATTTCTACTGTCACTGGAGTATAGCATGCTCAGGCTGACGTGCGTGTCTGTGGAAGGACCCTCTTGCTGTATGAACCCAACACGTGATGCTGCCAGCGATACCTGCTGGAAAGCGTGCAGATAGGAGGAGTTTCTTCTTCTGCTTGGTGTATGGCACTGTGTGAATTAAGGCCCTACAATTACTGTACATGGATGTAAGCACTCGTCGTTCTCCTCTGTGAAACCTTTGCCAGAACGATATCCTAGAGGTTACTCTGTGCACTGCTGGGAATGCCACACCTCGGAAGAGCTGGAGACTGATGGCTTCAAAATGGTATTTAAAGGTTTGTTTTTTGGGGAATTAGCTGATAAGTATATGTATATGCATTACAATGGTTTAGGAGGGGCAGAAGGGGTTAATTTTTTTTTTTTTTAAAGCCTGGGTCACACACACACAGTTTCACGTAGCCTTCGAGGCAGACAGGCTGCCTAACAACAAGGCCAATGGATACACATAATCTGAGAAACTGGGGGCACGCACCACGCTGTTCCATAACATGAGATGAGGTGGCAGTAGCGCACAAGGCCAAAGAGAGGGTCCTAAGACTCCTGCTTTGGTAAGGGTGTGCATGTGATGAGCTATGTGGACAGTGTGATGACCACAGAGAGAGACCAATCAGTGATAGCTATGGATGAAGAGTCATCAGGAGTCATCAGGAGGGAAGAAGAATACAAAACAGAGACTTAAGAGTAACAAAGGATCCCTCCCTGCTCTGAGAGGGGCTCCAAGAAGGGACCCATGTTCAAGGTCCATGAAAAGGGGGGATCCCCAGGGCCACCATGGACAGAAGGCACACCACCAGCCTATCTCATCCATCCCACTGGAGGTGGGGGGTGGGTCTTGACATCCCACCTCCAGGCTGCTGACACCTAAGAGAGAGCCTCAGAATGAAGACTGCACCTGGCCAGATGTACTTTGACTCTGAGGACAGCCCTAGGATCGATAACTTGATTGTTTGTATCGTTTCTTTTCTGTTATTATCGCTGTATCAAGAAATTTGCCTATTATCGAATGGAAAGGTCGCGGTCGGTCTGAGGGTGGGTCCACCCCCCCAGAATAAGGCCTCTGGGTCCTAAATCCAGAGTCAACAGAGACAGGAGGACAAAATATCCCATCTGCTTGACACCCCAATCCTAGTACAATCTCCTCCTCCCTTCAATAATCCCAGCTAGGCCTCATCACCCCTCCCCAAACTCAGTGCAAAGCTTCTAGTCCTCAGCCACCTCCTGCTGCTCTTCCTCACCCTGGCTCCAATCTCTCCTCAGTGCCCTCTCCCAGCTCTCCCATCCCTCCGCTAACTCCAACCCATGTCTATCCCAGACTGCTGCTACATCATCCCCTGTAGCCTCTAATTTAAGCTGCCCCTAGGTCCAGGCTGCTTTTTCCTCCAAGACCCCGCCAACCTTGGGCCTGTGGGATCTAACAAGATTAGCGTGAACGCAAAGGCTGCATTATGGACAGACCGTGGGAATGGCTAGCGGCTGCCGCTGCTGTAACTCTGCGGAGCGCAAGGTAAATCACAGCTCCTGTCAGCAGCATTGACTTGACTGGGTGGTTCAAGAGGGGAACAAATCCCAGTCTGAGCCAAAGTGGTAGGCATCCCAAGTGATAACAAGGGCTTGATTTTACAGAGGGTGAAATTCCTCACATTTTTCCTGTGATTAATGCTTTCCTTGCTGGCCCCTGCCACACCACTCAGCTGCTGTCACAGTGTAACCCTTTGTAACCCTGCCGAGCATAACCCACACACTATGTATTAGGCCCAAATCCTCATTCATCCTCATTTGCACAGTTCTGGCAGAGTCGTGAGACTCTGCAATGGCATTTACCTTTGCTTTCAGGCCCTTCCCATTCCTAGTGGTCTCGAGGGACTGCAGTGTAAATGAGAATAATATGTACTGGTGATAACAGTACATAACACTTCAGTGCAGAGAGCATCGCACCTTGCAGACATTGCAGACAGCTTTCCTGGTAGTTGTGTCCTCCTGGCAACCAAGATAGAAGCTGGTGGTTTCTTGAGTGCTCTTCCCACCATCACTAGGCATGCACCTGAAACTCAAGTGTGCTGGGAAAGTGGTTTTCTCTGAAATATCCCAGTTCGGCTTTAGGAAATATCAGGCAACTGGACAAGTACACAAGTGCTGCCATGCAGATGTGAAATGGAGAAGCATTTCCATTCCAGTCTGTGCTGAGTTGCCAAGGTCAAATCCTTAGCCACATTTGCTGGATGTTTTCTGCTGTCTTGGATCTGCTGTTGGGGTTCAAGGTGGTCTTCACACATAGTTGGCCCATGATGAGCCAACACCCCCTTGGACGAATGGAGATCTATTGCGAAGCAAGGACTAAGTGGCTGCATCTACATGAGACACTTCCTGCAGTTGCCTAATTAGCTCCATAGTAAATCGCCACCACACTAGCAGTGGTATTGGGTCAGAATAAACTAATTAAGTGCACTAGGGTAATGCTGCCCAACACAAGTAATATTTATTTGATGGCAGAGTTTTTACTCTGCTGCGACACATGTATAGATGGTGACTTGGGCTGGCTGTGGCATAAGGGTACTTCATTGCGGGGGCTATCTGCTGGTAAAGCCCCACACTGTAGCACCCTTGTGCCCCAGCCAACCCCTCCACAGCATGTTGAGCTGGGCAGGGGCAGCCCCAGGCTGGCAGAGTGAGCTCCTGGGCCCCCTGTCAGCTGAGTGTGCACTGCCCTGGCTGGCTCAACATGCTGCGGTCCTGGGTGCATGTGTAAATGCTGCACCTGGGAGCATTACGCTTCAATGCAAAGTGCACCCAAGTTTATTGCATCGCATTAATATTCATGTGTAGGCATGCCTGCTGTGTCCCAGTGGACTTAGTGATAGCTTTCACAAGAACTCTGTGATGAAGTTGGGGTGCCACTTCTCTCCTAAAAGCTGTTTTCAGTGTGCACTGCTCCAAGCTCACACAACCCCAGATGGAGGAGTTATGGTTTCGGTTCGCCACAGAATGATTGTGCCATAGGCTTGTTGTGCATGGCTGCCACAGTCCACCCCCAAAAAGTTTGCACTTAGATGCTTGAGTGTCAGATTTCCAAAAGTGCAGATTTGCCAGAAGGTATGCACTTGCAAAGCAGAGGTTGTACACACACACACACACACACACACGTGTGTGTGTGTGTGTGTATGGTGTGTATGGTGCAATATGCATGTGAAGTATGTGTTGCCCTCTCTAGGGTTAGACTGTTGCTTCTGGTTAACAGAGTTACTGCTTTTAGGGCAAGTAGTAGAGGACTAATTTTTTGTTTGAAAGGCTCAGGATTCAATTCCTGCTAATGACACGCTGAAGGTGGCTAGACATTTGCAAATTGGACAGGTGCTCCTTTGGAAACATTCATCAGTGCCTATCAAATTACCATATTTCCTTGTGTGCAACATATCCTAGAATATAATACACACTTTGTTAGTCAACAGCAGAGAAAAGATCTTTCTTTCTAGTAAATAATTGAGTTGCAGCAGTCAGGGAGCAGAACTTGCTCAGCACTGGTCTCATGAAGATTTTACTTTCACTTTTGCCCATAAAAGGCAGAAACTGTTCTTACCGTATTTACTGCATATAATAAGCACTACAATTTCCAGAACTTGTTTTTAGGTTATTTTGTGGACCCCCCCCCATGAAAATACAGTATGTTGGGATCTTCCAGGAAAAAAAAAATGTAATTTATAAATCAAGAAGTGATGGATCCAGTTAGTGATGTCTAGGTTGTCACCGCTGGAAAGCTAGCATTTGACAAAGGTATCTTAGTCATTAAGGCTACTTGCTGCCAGCACGTAAGGAAATGGCAGTATGTCATATCCCAGCATTTGGCAACTGATGCTAAATGATGACTTTTTAATGGCTACTACTGCATGTTTTTCAAACAAGGATGGGACATCAAAAGCCGGATGCAGCCAATGCTAGAGGCTATTTTAAGTCTGCATAATTGGTACTTAACAAATAATAGTGGAACCAATTACAGTCATAATTGTTAAGAGTGTGTGAGATTTCAGAGTTTATTACATCAACATAACGAGACCGATTCTCTCTCTTACACCGCGTAAATCAGCAATAACTTTTCTGTAGTCCTACTGAAGTTACCAGGCTAGGCTTTTAGTGGGCGTAGCTTGGCAAAAGGTCCGGTGACTTTATGAGAACCATCTCATTGTGGGTTTACAATGGGTTGAGACCTGATGAGAATTTGGCTTTTGTTGTGAGCTCAGCATCAGGCCCAGTGAAGTCAGTGAAACCCTTTAGGACAGGGGTGGCCAACCTATGGTGCAAATGGCACAGACAGCTCCTATGTGTGGCACAAGATAAACTGGGGAGCGGGAGTGCAGCACAGCACCAGATAGGGCAGGGGCAGAGAGCAGAGCAGCAGATCGATCAGGTAGCACAGGGCATGGAGCAGAAAGCAGAGCAGTAGATTGGGCAGGGGAAGAAAATCAGAGTAGCACCCAGGGCCTAGGGTTTAGGTTGGTGGCACACCTGCCAAAAAGCTTACCCCGCTCTGCTTTAGGAGCAAAGATGTCATTGATCCCTCGTGTTACCTTAGTGCCGGGTCCATCCAAGTTAGCAACCAGCCGGTAGGCAAGATCACGTTTCTCTGGGCTAGAACGGGTAGGTCTCTGATTGAAATATCAGCCCCTGGGGAATGCAAGAGTTGGAGTCTTTCCACTTAAGCAAGTTGGATCAGAGTCAAGAAATGTCAGAGCTTAATTTACTAACCAGTGCACCCTCCCCGTATATCTACGTGACAGTTAATTCATTTAAGGTTGATGTAGTGAGTGACTAGCCTCTCACTGGTCTCTCCTCCATCTGCTTTGCAGACTCAGTGCCATCGAAATATTTCCCAAATGGAACATTTTGTGGCCCACTGTATCCCGCATCGCTTTATTTTTTAATTTTCTTTGTTGCTCAATAACAACAACTGGAGTTTAGGCTGGGGCTTTCCGAGTCCGTTCCACATGGTTCACAAAAAGCATCAAATTGCGTGTTGGCAGCAGGGGAGAGATGAAACTCAGCTGTTAGCAGTGCAAAAAGGGTTCATTTTGGAGGCAGCAAGACCCAGAGAGACCACGGGCTTCTCCATGGCTCTGTTGGTCCCAGCCTGTGCTATTTAGTGTTCCTAAAAAGGGTCTCCCAAAGTCTGGGTCTGAACTAAGCATATTATAAATGGTAGAGCACTATGAAATGGCACTGGAAGTCAAGGCATGCTAGCTGGTCATCATTAACCTGTCCTGTGTAGGCTGGATTTTCATGGTGTGCTGAGCAATGGTTTCACCTTTCTCATAGAGGTCAGTGGCAAAATCCCATTGACTTCAATGTTAGGCCAACAATATGTGCTTCTTCATAACCCCAACTTAAAGCGAATTAGCCTTTTCAGCTCATGGGCTGGGCACTAGGGTTTCTTGAGTAACTACACGTGACAGTTTGCAAAAGTTGCCCCCGGTTTGAGGCATCCCAGGTGTGGGATATGGAGACTGAGACGTGCAGGAGTTCCCAAAATCAGTGGGCACAATGGAAGATGTGGGTTGCTCTTCTTCCTCATGACAGTTGCATTACACTCCCCATGTCATGGCATCTGGAGCTGGTCTACAGTTTCCATGGGGCACAGATCTCATCTCTCTGCAATGGGTACCAGCCTTCATATCTCCTGGCTCGTGTTAAACAAGAAATTTTGCTTATCGATGTTCAAGGCTGGAAAGGATGATTGTAACTTTCATCTCAGCTGCTGCCCAATTCTGGCCATAGAGCCTCCCTCCACCAAGCCCAGAACTTCTGCTTGAGTTAAGGTATCTTGTAGAAAGACCTCCAGTCTTGCTCAAAGACTTTAAAGACCCAAACAGTAGCCATTCGAGCCTAGATAGAAAGACGAGGCACACGGAGCTTGTCTCCATGGCTTCTTTCCTGATCCCAGGTTTGTGCCAACACAATAAATCCACTTCCCACTTTTTGCTCAGGCACAACCATGATTTTCAATTAGAGCAGAGTGCTTAGCTGAGACCTTGGAAGCCCTGGAGAGTTTTGCGTGGTGCTGGGGTGCATGCTTAGGGGCAGCCCAAGTTGTCTCTTCTGCCTAACTACTGGGATCTAGTGTGTCTCTTGAGGGTGAGAAGGAGGAATTGAGTTTGTCAGGAAGGCAGCTATACAGACACATCGTAGGGGTGCCATCGTAACACTTATGGAATAAGACCCTCACTGGCACAGCACCCTGTCATGGATGCCTGCCTTCAACAACATGCATCCTTGCACGATGGACCTGTTTCTTAGATGGTGGGAATTTGGTGAGCTCCATTGACTGCAGTGCCCCATGTCCAATGGGTCTGAGTGGCACAGGAACAGGAGGAGAACAGAGTAAGTCCAGTAGGAGCCCAGAGGATCATGGCTAGAAGGTCTTTCCCATGCACTTGGTTAGGCCAGTCACCACCTTTGCAGGCAGGAGGGAATTTTACTCCAGGGTCAGACCGGTGCATACTGTGGAGGTTTTTGCCTTCATCTGAAGTGGGAGCTCTGGAGTGTATTTTGACAAGCCTTGACACAGCAGGACATTGGCCACCGTGGCCCCCTGCTTTACTGCGGCAAGTTCGGGTGTTTTGTCTTGTGGTTGTGTCATTGTGTGGTTTTACTAAATGGACTTATCTGGGATGGTTTGGATAGGGCTGATCCTGCCTCAGGCAGAGGGTTGAACTAGACGCTGGTCCCGTCCAGCCCGGTGAATCTAAGACTGCATGGGTAGTATAGCATAGTTCAGTAGTTTGGTTTGCTTATGGGGAGAGTTTTTAGTGGTAATATTAGCCCACGTTCCAGTGGAAGTCCATGGGAGACAAGCACCTAACTCCCCCAGGCCTCTTTGAAAACCTTTCTCTTGCCAGAGATCAGAACTAGAAGTTGTGCTATCTCCGAGCCAAAACAACTGCAACAAACTCTTGAGAGTAAGATCAGGCTTGTTAATTGTGAGAACAACACATATTGTAAGGAAGGAGCAGCGGGGCGACAGACTCTGAAAGCGTTGGACGAGACGACTATAGAGCTTGTGCAACCCAAACTGAAATGTGATGTGTGCGCCGCGCCGTTTAACCTCGCGCCCCTGTATCTAATGGTGTCTAATGAATTTCCCACGCTGGGGGATGAAATAAAAAACCACAATTAGCTGACAACCAGCACAAGAACAGTATGTTTCCCTAGTCCCTTTCACAGAGCTTTTCAGCGCTATATCTCAAGGGGCATCAGTAGGGGATGGACAGACTTGGAGCAGGACTTAATACTTCATCATTTGTTTGACTGATAACGATTTTAATTGGAGTGTTTATGTTTCCATTCCTCCAGCAAAGCAGATCAGATCAGATAATACATTTGAATGGCTCAGAGGTAACATTTGGAAGACAGATGGGTTGTGCCAGCAGCCCACTGGGCAGCACAGACACAATGGCCTAATGCTGACTAGCTTTCCCTTGTATTTTGAAGGCTTTTAATGAGTTTCCCAGATGTGGATTTCCTATTTTTATGTCTCTTTTCCCTCTCTCTTGCCCTGAGACAATAGCTCAAATCATCAGCTTGTTTAAATCACCCCAGCTTCCAGGACCATTTCACTGGGTATCAGGCAACAGGCCAGGTCCTCAGCTCCCCTATATTTCATTGAACATCATGAAGCTGCCTTGGTGTTGCATCAGGGGAGGATGTGGAGCCATGTCGTTAGAGCCTGACCCACGGAATATATATTTATCATTGTCCTGGATGTAAGTCAAGGAGATTGTCCTCCCAGTCTGGCTTCACTCTGCTAGGTGGTTTCTAACCATCAGATCATCGAGGTCCTTGACTGGAGCCTTCCAGTAAGAGCATCTAAGGCAGGCAAGCTCTTTTAAGGTGGAATGCGATCAATTCATGGCATGAAGTATGCCAAGTGGTTGCCTGATAGCAAGGAAACTGGGCTCCACGAGCCAGGAAATCCCTTCCAGTTCTGTGTGTGATATTGGCAGGGTCAAGTATCCTATTTCATCAGCATGACGATGCCACAAGTATTGGTGCTACCTGGAAGCCATGTGGATTATGTTCAATGCCATGGGGATGAGCCATCAACTGCATACTGGACCAGAGTGCTGTTTGCAACTACAAGGCATAATACAAACAAAAGCAAAGGACCAATCAGGAGGGAGCATTTTGGTAGAAGAAAGATAATTACACATGGGGAGGAGTGGGGAAGTGAAACTCATCCTTTGTATGGGCAGCACAATCCATATTATTGGCAGCGGAGAAGCCAGATAGTCCCCTCCATCTTGAAGCACTTTTGCTGTCCATTTAAAGTGATGATCAGTTATTTATAACAGTGAGATTGTTGGCCAGATGCAATTGTCTTAAGTGAATGCAGGATCTGGTCCAAAGAGCCATGACAACAGTTTGGGAAAGCCAAGTTCTGATTTATAGCCACAGAAGTGTAGCACAGACAGCAATGGTTGCTCATGCAGGGAGCCCATTCTAGGAATAAGAACATTGCTCATTCTCTGAAACCAGTTTGCAACCAAGCATGCCAACTGGGGCACTGTCTGGCTCATCTGTGCTAGGATCTGGGTTGAGACCTTGCCATGTGGGTAACGAGCAAATAGGAGAAATGCTCCTTTAAGGCTCCAATAACTAGAGCTGGATTTAAACAGCCACCTAGCAGTGGAAGGCTGTATGGCCCATTACCATACCATACACAACTTTCCCCCAAAAACTAGACTTCCAAAATTGAGACGGGACTTTTAAGTGAAAGATCTCTTTTCTATACTCGAATAGAAGCCGGGGGGGGAGGGGGTGTCTGCAATGGCTAATGGGGGCTGGGCTGCCTTCCTGAGTGCATGGAGAAGGGACAGAATCCAGATCTCAGTGGCCACGTCTACATGAGATGCTTTATTGCACAGTAGACCGCATGAACTGTGACGGCAACACTACTGCGCAGTAGTGTCTAATAATAATTGTGCAGCAATGAGACTGTGCAGTAACACCAGTTATTGCACAGTTATTTAGCATAAGCATAAGCAAGTACTAAATGGCTGTGCGATAACCAGCATTACTGTGCGGTACCGTCCCCACACAGTTTTTTTCTGATGCTACTGTGAAGTATCAATGAGCTACTGCACAGTAGCTCCTTACTATTGTGCATCATGGTTAGTGCCTGCCAATGCTACTGTGCAGTAGCAGCAAGCTAGTGCACAGTGCCTCATTGCTATTCCATATTAAGCGTGCACATCTACACATGCACATGCTTACTGCGCAGTCAACTGCACTACTCATGAGTAAATTTGCTACCTGCAAATGGAAGTAGCAAGTTTACTCACGAGTAGTTACCGTGCAATAGCACATGTGTAGACACCAAGCGGGAGAATTTACTCTCAAGTAGTTTACTCCATGGCCGACTGGTGCCTCCTGGGGGGGCACCAGATCGCTGATGGGGAGCAGGGTCCCGCAGCGGCTGATTGCCGACCAAGGGGATGGTCCCCCAGTGGCCAATTGCCAACGGAGGGAGGTGTCCCCAAGTGGTTGATTGCAGAGCCAGCGGCAAAACTGGAAGTATGCTTTCAGTTTTGCGGCTGGTGCTTCCAGGGGGTGCACGGCTGATCTCATGGGGTGCACATGCACCCGTGTGCACCCCCTATGCATTGCCCATGGTTTACTTGCAAGTAAACTGCTCCCGGATGAAATGCATGTATATACACACCTAGTAAAGCCACCAAACAGCATTAATTGCAGGTGTAGATGCACCCAGTGTCACTCACTTTCTTCTTGCAAGCTCCACAGCTCAAGGTTTAACCGTGTCACAGCTGCTGCCAACTGTGACCGCAGCAGTTGTGACAGCAGTCAAACTTGAGCTGTGGAGCTTGCAGGGAGAGAGCGAGTGAAGCTGACTCACTTGGCAGTGCATGGTATATGAGGAAATACAGTATTCCTAAATCATCCCTGTCTAGCTCTTCTCCCGGTTCCTCTTGCAAACCTCCCCTGAAGGAAATTCCACAACTTCCCTGGGCAGTGGATTTCATGGCTACGCTATTCTTGCAGGAAGGAACTTTTTACTCAAAACCTACTTTTTCTGCAGTGGAAAGCCATTGCTTTGCACTTTCTTGAATATCTCTGCGTCGTGGCATGAAAGGAGACACGGCTCTGCGAAGAGGGCAGCCTCCAAAATCAACTCATGTACAGCTGGGATCCCAGCCGCAACACGGAGATGTTTAGGAAAGTGCAAAGCTATGGCCTTCTGGTGCAGAAAAAATAGATTTTGGGTAGAGCACAGGAAAAAAAGTCGACTTCCTTTCTGGGAGAACGGAGTAGCAGTGCAAGACACTGTCCTGGGAAGTTATGGGATCTGCTTCAGAGATAGCATCTCGAGTGCATAGCATTTCTTGGTTCTCCTAGGAACCCTCTGGCTTGCAGCAGTGCTGTGGTGGCATGCAGGGAGACACGGCTCGGTGAAGTGGGTAGCCTCCAAAACCAACCCATGTACAGCTGGGATCCCTTTGAGCACTGGTCCTGTAGGATCTGTTGACCGTACTGCTGCAAGCCAGAGGCTTCCTATGCAAACCTTCACTAATAAAGGCTATGTACTGGGTTTTTATGGTGATAGCTAATGAATGCATTGCCCCCTCTCTTGATGGAAGGATGGTGATGCCGGTACAAGAGAGCTGAGGATCTGGGAAGAGTAATGGCCAGGCTGTAGCAATATCAGGATTTATTTCAGGCCAGATGGTTATCCCATGCAGAATGCAGTCTGAGCCAGTGCTTGGGAGAAGGGTATTTAAAACAGTGGGTTTTTGCAAAAAAAAACAACAACAAAAATCTTGGAGACACTCATCCTACAGCTCATCCCTGAGACAGATCACAGAACATCCCATAGGATTATTATGACCCTAGACACACATGAGCCTCTTGTCCCATGTGTTGTACCTGTGCGTACGAAGAGATAGCTCCTCTCCTGGAGAACTTTTAGTTTTGTTGGGAAATGAAGGAAGCACTATCATCCCTCATGAGGACCTGAAGTATGAGGAAGACTGACCTTGCTACAAGGCAAGGGCTAAGGTGAGTAGACCAGGCTTTGGCAACGTCCGAGGTCATGTCTTCTGTGGCCTGTACCAGTGTGGGAGCCATAACAACAGCATCGCCTCAGTCTTATTTCTATGGCCCCCTGGCAAATTCTGAAGAGGAAAAGACTAAAAAAAGAGGCTTTTTTTTTCTTTTAAAAAATGGTGCCTAGACTTGGATGATTTTTTTCAATACCTAGTAAAATTGGCATTTTATGGGGACCAGAACTATTCATGAGCTTCCAGCCAATTCTGCATAAATACATGGAAAATTTAACATTTTCATATGAAAAAGGTCCCCCCCCCCCCCTATTTTGCAATGGCATTTAAAAACATTACTTTTTCTCTTTTAATAAAAAAGGTATTCAAGGCATTCCCCCCCCACCCCCCGGCCTTCCCCAAAAAAGAAACAACACATTTTGTCTTTTAGGTCGACGGAGACATTTTTGAATTGTGCAAAACATTTTTTTCAGGGTTTTTGGTGAACTAAAAAACCTGAAAAAATCCTGTTCAGGTTAAATCCAAATCTCATCTTTTCCCCCAAATCTTTCGGTTTAGTCACTGAAGACACTAAACCAATACAGGCCCATCTTTCATTCTGAGCTTTCTTCTTTCTCCTTTTTCTCCCTCCATAGTATCTTTTGGGGTATCTTCTTCTGTATTGAATTGATTTGCTATTATAGGCAGTAACGGAAAATACAAAGGCCTTTAAAAAAAGTATGAAGAAGCCAGCTTTTCAAACGTTTCCTACAACTTTCTCTACCTTCAGTTGAATAACAAGTTTCATCTGCTCCAGGCATTGGCAAGCTATGGCTCTCAGGCCAGAACTGGCTGGCAAAGTGACTGGATCTGGCCTGTGGCCGGATAGGGTTTTGGTATCACGTAGCGGGGCCTGGCACATCCCCCGTCACCCTTGGTGCGTCTACATGAGACGCTTACTGCGTGTTGGCCTAATAACACTGTGCAGTAGAGCACCACTGCACAAACCGTGCTAATAGCCTGCTGCGCACTGTTGTTAGGCTAATGTGTAGTAAGCGTCACTAATGAATCGTGCGCCAGCGCTAATGCACAGGAACTTTAGATCCTGCACATTTAGTTAGTCCAAAATGAAAGAAGTAGTAAATTAAATGTGCAGTATTTAAGGTGCATTAATGAATGTGTAGGCGTGCCCCCTGTGCTGTGCCATTGACCCCCTCTACAGTGCACCCCATCCACTGTCTTTGCTGCTCTCTTGCTACCTACAGCAGGGGCTGCTCCCCATTGCTGGGGGGTGGGGAGGGAGGATGGATTCAGTGGCACATATGCAGGTGGCAGAGGCAGAAGTATGTGGAAGAGGTGGCAGCAGGTGGCTTGGGTGCTGTGGAGGGGAGAGGTAGCTGATGGCAACCAGGGGGTTGGTGGAGCTCAGGCTTGCTGCTCTAAAAGTTTGCAACTCTTGATCTATTCCAGGGGTCAGCAATAATTTTGGGCAGAGTCAAAAACACCCGCAACTTCAACTTGTGAGATGTTGGTGGTGCCAGGGGTGGATGGCAGGGGAGCCATGAGGGGCCCAATCCATGTTGTTGCCGTGTAGCCTGGCCACTTCCCTGGCATCCACCCCAAAAAAGCAAAATGCCTTTGAGTGCCACACTCTGGCACCCGTGCCAGGGGTTGCCTACCCCTGATCTATTCTGTTGAGGTGGTTAAAGGAGGTCAGATAGCTTGGCACTGCTGGAGACAGGCATATGGGGGAGTTGTGCAGAGAAATGTGGGGTTAATAGCTGGAGAAGGGCAGCCATGGGTGTCCCAAGCTCACACTACCAAGTTCACACTGGCCTAGTACTCAGAGCAGAGTCAAAGAGAGAAGTGCATAGGTAAGCCATACACAAGTGTACTGGGCACTGTGCCACAGCCATACTGACCCTAAATCCCCGCCTCGAGCTGTACATGTTTGACAACACAGCGAGCCTTACCGTGCAACTGCTCAGAACATGTCCTAACTTTAATGCCACACAGATTTAGCATATATGAAGCGTCCTGTGCAACATGGCACATGCTTTCACTTGGAGCACAGTTATTCTGTGTCCCCTACTGCACACCATGCAGCGAGTTGTAGGATCACAGCCAAACCCTGATTAAGTGGCATCCTCCCTATGGTTAGAATAAGGGACTGGTGCAAAGGGTCTTGGGTGCCGGATTCATATTTGCATTTATTTTCTTGCTGTCCATGTATACACAAATCAGTGACCTTCTTTTATTGCATGGCTTCTGCTACACGCTCACATGAACTTTGGCAGTGTGACACCAATTTATACCAGCTGAGGTTCCAGCCTAATGGGTCTAAATGGGATTTTTTTTTTCTTTTTAAATGAAGATTGCTCACAAGGAAAATAACTTCAATTAAAAACATGCCCTGATGCTCTTGAAACAGGAATCTCATTCTGAGCTCCTCTGGGCTGGTAGATGGGGGCTTGAACCAGGGATCTCCAGAAATGTAGCCTGCTTTTGCCTGAGCTAAATTGCAAATTAGGCAGGGGTGTGCCCCTGGGTGAGTTAAGGTGCAGCAGGGTGAAAGCTGCAGGGATGGTGGCCCCTGCTGAGGCCACAAAGCCTGCCAGCTGTTGAGGAGATCGGTGCAGGGGTCCTGGGGCCCTGCACCTCTGGCTGCTGACAGGCAAAACTTGTGACATGGGTGCTGGTCATCTATGTCACGAGTTTTCCTTGTTAGCAGCCAGAGGTGCAGGGCCCCAGGAGCCAGACTCCCCCTGCACCTATCTCCTTGAAACTTGGCAGGCTTTGTGGCCTCCACAGGGGCTAGCATCCCTGAAGTTTTGACCCTACTGTGGCGTAACGCATACACGTGACATGAGTTTTGCTTTTACAAATTTGGGGTACAGTTTCTCCCAAACCCCTGTACCTATTTCATTGAAACTTGGCAGGCTTCATGCTCTCAGCAGAGGCTACTACCCTTGAAGGTTTCATCTAAATCAGACAGAAAGCAAGAAAGTTATAGGTATTTCATTGATTCCCCATTATACCCTATGGCCGGATCTCCAAAGTGGCTCTGAAGCTTCAGAGTCGGTTTGACCGAATCAAAGCGGGAAACCGATCCAGAGCTCTGACTTGGATCACTGGCATCCAAATCGGCCGGATCCGAAGCTGAATCTAATAGCTGCCTATTCACACAGGCCTAATGCTCACTAGACAATATGAATCCGCTTTGGCTCAAAGGAAGCTTGCCCTGAACCCTGGAGGTTTTCTGTGCCCCTTTAATTAGTGTTAATGTGGGATACATTGGTGTCCATTGGTGACATTATGGCAGAGCCCAGAGATCATACCCTAGTTGCCTGCCCATATATATGACTACAACTGACCCCTTGGTTGGTGCCCAGCATTAGCAGCTAGCTGCTGGATCAACTCTCATATCCTCTCCGGACAAAGCCCAGCAAGAGCTTTGTGACCTGCACTCACCAACGGACATCACTTCAATGGAAGAAGTAACGATATTCATAGGTAGGATGCAATTTATCTTGAAATATGTCACAAACATTAAGCGAATGAACCTTCATAATCCCCTAATCTCCAGTGAACTAGGTAATATTGCTCTCTGCCTTCTGCAATTTAAGGGATCGGAGGGCATAAGGGAACAGTCATGTCTGTTGACTCTCAGGCCTGCCTGGAGATGGAGTTGCTCTGTGTTTATGTGCCTCTGAACAATTTTTTTTCTGCATCCAAGTCAGTAACAATAAACCAACCTGGGTGCGTGGGAGGAAAGGCCAGGTTCTGGCTGAACTCTGATACACTATCATCAGTGCATGTAAAAGGCTCTGGGTGAAGTAAGGTGCACGAGCTAGTGTGGCCAAACACAAAAAGATGGAGAAACTGTTTGCTCCAGCTGGGAATTTGCTTGTGTTGCAAAGACAGGGTGTTCTCGGCATGCTCGGGGAGCCCAAAAAGGGGCTCATGGCAAGACAAGTCTAAGAAGAAACACATATTTAGGGCAAGATTGTTTTCTTTCATCTGATTCAAGAGCATGGGAGCCAGTTCTGGTCTTACCTCCCTGGATGAACAACCGAAGACACAGCACAGGGCAGACTGTGTTGGAGAGGCTGAATCCAGAGCAGCCCCATCTTCTAGGGAGATTTTGCTTTCAACGACGTGGGTGTGTTTCTACGGTGATGCCATTGACTTGCCAGGGCATCCACATCCCTTGAAACTCGAGCCTTTGATTTTTTTTTTCTCCCTCGAAAACCAAGCGGGGTCGTTTGAACTAAACAAAAGCGGTGAAAATAAAAGGCAAAAGCTGTGAGATGCCCTTTAATTAGTGTTAATGTGGGATACGTTGGTTTCCACTGGGGACATTATGGCAGAGCCCAGAGATCAGGCTGCAGATGTTAGCAATCTAAGGGGGAAAAATCATCCTAATTAGAAATGAAAGGAGAGGGAATTTGTTGGGCCCCTCCGACTCACCCATGCAACGTATTCAAGTATGCAAGGAGGAGGAAGCAGCAGTTGTGGCACTGGCCTGGTGCTGACAGCCGCTCTGGCAAATAATTAGCAAGGGGTTGCCAACTTGGCATGGCCTTGCTAATCCAGCTAAACCCACGGGCACCTCCTCGCGGACCAAGAAATGCAGTCCCTCCGCCCACGCTCTCCACCGCCAACCCTAGTTTGGCCAATAACCTGCTTTTCAGCTCAGCTGCTCTTCTGTACAACTGGAGTCGAAAACTTTAGCTGAGTTCAACCCCCAAACTCAGCAACAACAAAAAAGTCCATGTAGGGAAAAGTTGAAAGAATTAAAAATTTTAGATCATTTGAAACATTTTATTCCACCTGAACCTAAATATGTGTTTTCTGGGGGGCGAAAGCATGGATTTTTGTCATGTTTTGGGTTTCTTTTGGGTTTTTACATGGTTTATATTTGGGCACATGGAAATAAAATATCCAAATGAAATATATTTCAGATTTTTTTTTTTTTTAAATCAAAATGTTTCATTTTGCAGATGTTTAACTGGAATGCATTTGGATTCCCCCTCCCCCTTTATTTTATTTTATTTTATTTCATTTTATTTATTATTTTTGCTCCATGATGCAGGAAACTTCACACTTTAAAAGCAACTGGTCTGTTTAACTTAGAAAAATGAAGGCCAAGAGAGGATATGATCACTCTCTAGAACAATGCTGGGCACGTCTACACAAGACGCTTACTGTGCGGTAGCCTAATAACACTGTGCAGTAGCATGCTGCTCAAAAACCATGCTAATAAGCTACTGTGCAGTATTATTAGGCTACTGCACAGTAACTGTGATGAAAAAACCATGCGCTGACACTGCCATTACCATGTATTTAGCTAGTGCTTCATTACTAAACTAAATGCACAGTAACTACTGCACATTAATGAACATGTAGACATGCCTACTGGGACTTAAGTACTAGGGAGGGGAAAAAAGAACTAGTTTAGCCACCGAACAGGGTTCACACAAAAACAACTGGGTATGAACAGGTGATGAACCAGTTGAGACCGGTAATGCCGTTTCCTGCTATCAGAGACGTGAGATTTTGTTACAATCTTGCAAGAGGGCTAGTGGCAGCAAAAAAAGAGTAGTTTTAAGATGGAGCATGAGCAGTTTATGAAAGGGCTTTATGTGATTGTGGTGCCTGGGGTAGCAGGGGCCTGGACTTGTTGGCCACTTCTACATACCAATGAAACTAACTCACGATTGTTAGTTGCTTTTACCCAAATCTGCACTTTTCACAGCAAAAAGAAATCAAGTAGGCGGAATATGTTTTGTCCTTCTTTTATTTCCTGCACCCAACGGTGCCCAGCGGCCACTGGTTGGGGGTTGGGTGCTGGTCAGCAGAGGGAGGCAGCTCTGGATGGGGTGGGAGGGTGGAGGGATGCAGGCATTTTTAGTGACCTCTGACTAATGCTCTACCCCAGGGCTGTCTGACTGGTGGCTCATGGTCCACAAGGGTAATCCTGCCCAGTATCCTGCCTGGCTTCCATTGCTGCTACTGTTGCAATGGTCGATGTCTTTGGGGTGGCCATAGGGGGCATGGTGAACCTGCTGCTCACATGGCAGTAGAGGGTAGCTTTAGCTGCAAAAAGACACACGTTTTCATGGGCTGCAGCAGGGGTGTCAAACTCACCTGGTCCCAGGTGGTGCAAAAGAGGCAGCACCAGGGCCAAATGATGGGGCTCCACGGGCTGGATCCAGCCCAGAGGCCGTATGATGGACAGCCCTGGGCTACAGCTTACTTCATCATATTGCCAGTGTGCTGGGTGAAAATGTCCAATGACAAGAGTGCATTGCAGGGTAATGTAGACAGACTTGCTAAAGTGCTAGGGTGAGGCCCACCCCACTTTGCTGTTGCAGTTCCCTTCCCTCTCCCCAGTGCTTGGGCAGCATAAGCCTCAGCCCCCCAGTACTGTTACTTTGTCCAGAGATCCTAGCCACGCCAGAAGCTGGAGCAATGGGGGCACTGACAGCTGGATGGGAGCCCATTAACCCTTGCAAGGTAGATCTTACCCCCAAAGGGTGTCTCACCTGGATCAGGGCACAGGCCCAAGGATGAGCCATTAGGGTTTCGACTGTATATCTATATTCTATGGAGAAAGGACTCTGATCTCTGGTACTCTCCATCCAGCACTGATTCCACTCTCACAAAACTCAACAGGAAAAAAAAATCACCCCACATGTTTTTTTTTTAATATATATAATAAGAGAGAGATAGAAAAAGAAACCAAATAAGAAATGTCATGTAAGGAAGCAGGTGCCTGTGCAGCTCCAAAAGGAAAGCACATCACAGGGTTGATCTTTGGAGGCAAGGGATCAGCTAAGTGCGATGATTTTCTCTTGCACAGGGGTTATGCATTGAAAAGGCTTCTCCCCTTGCTGTCAGCCTGCCTGCTAGGCAGCTGTTTCGCAGCAGAAAAGCTTGCAATCTAATCAAGCTGTACTTTATGCTGCTTCTAAAAAAACTCTGGGGGAAAAATTGTCCCTCCATAATATCTGCTGGATGCTTTTTTCTTTACATATAGGCTTTATCAGAG
The DNA here is from genome assembly GCF_000455745.1 of Alligator sinensis. Classification (NCBI taxonomy): domain Eukaryota; kingdom Metazoa; phylum Chordata; order Crocodylia; family Alligatoridae; genus Alligator; species Alligator sinensis. The sequence continues at coordinate 1,857,673 of NW_005841973.1, read as the reverse complement.
AGAGTCGGTAGAAAGGAAAAGGACTATGGGACTGGATTGCCCAGTTGGTGTTTGCTGGCGTGGCTCCAGGAAAATCGAAGGAGGCCCACTACTTTGCACCAGCTGAAAATGCAGCCCCGAGTTGCCTGTTATATTAATAACGTTGACCATTGACAAGTCTCGTGTACAATCCCCTATCACTGAAGGTAGAGAGAGAAGGGAGTTAAGAATGCGCTTGGCCAACAAATGAAATTCATTATAGCACAGTGGGTCAATAAGCCTTATGGGGTCTGTTAAGATTCACTTATTCTTTGAATTAGTTGTATGTTTCCAACCAAGATGGAGAGGCCATCATGCTGGATGTGGTAGAAGCAAATGATGGGGATGCTATAGAAGCAAGTGAGCTTTTATCTAAGATCTTACCATCTGGGGGTTGGATTAGATAAGCCTTCAGGTGATGAGAGAGTGGATGAGTTATCACTTTTTTTTCCATTATGGGGAGCTGGGACCCTAAGAGGGTGAGTGACTGACCTAAGACCACCCAAGAAGCCAGGACTTGAACCTAAATCTTCCAAATGCTAAAGGAGGAGAGACGCCTTAACCACCCGGCCCTCTTTTTCCCCCTCATCTGGGTTTTCTGACTGACCTTCCAGCCTCTTGCCTGCTCGAGGCCTAAGCTGTAACACCTGGATGAATTTGGTACAACAAAGTTTAGGCTCTGAAATGATGAGAGCTGCTTACTTCCTTGTTGATTTAAAAAAAAAAAAACCCACTTTTTGACAGACATTACAAATTTGGTGGGAAAAAAATATATATTTTGTGGGCATTTTTCTGCTTTTCCAATGCAAAGAAAATAGATTTTTTGGGGGGGTGGGGAGGATGAAAATGTGTATGTTTGGTGTTTGAACATAGGTTTCAATCATAGCAAATGTTTTTAACAATATTTTTTTCAATGACATTTCCCCCCCCCCACGTTTTTTTTGTGGGAAACATGTTCTTATCTTTCCCATCCCATCCCAAGGGGCAGGGGGGCAGGACAGAGAAAGGGGGCTGGAGGCAATAGCTGTGCAGAGTGGGGATCCCGTCCTCAGCCCCCCACTCTCCTGGAGGAGATGCCTATGCTATGTAGGGTGGTGTTGACATGGCCAAGCAGCTATGGGGTTAACCCTCTTGCCGCTGCTTCTTTCTCCCTAAATCAGGCTTTTACAGTGTTGCTTGGCATATACTGGTCATCCAGCAGCTCTTGTGTTAGCCCCATAACTGCTGGCTGCTGTGTCCCCCATGGAGGGGAGGAAAGGGAATGTGACTGAAAAAGGGCCGTCTGCCCCAGAGCCTCAAGCCCTCCAAGTACACCGCTCGGTGAGCCCAAGCCGTGGCAGGCAAGACTGCCCAGCCCTCATCCCTGTTCTCCTGTGCTCATCAGCACAACCCCCTCCCCACCTAACCACCCACCCGTGGCTCTACCCAGGACTCCAAAATAGCTAGCTATGCTTCTATACAGTGGAGCCTGGCTGGACAGGAGCAAATTTTTCAGCTCTCTGTTAGGGATTACTGCTAACATGACAGCCACCTGCTTCACTGGGACCTCAGCACTTCAACCCAGAACCACCAGTGCTGCTCCCCTGAGCTGAAGAGCAAAGGCTGTGCCATGGGTGGCAATTCCAGCCCCCTGGCATGGTGCTTGTGACATATAACACCAGCATGAGGATGCATATATCTTTTTGAAATAGCTGCCAGATTGGGCTCAGTGTTGCAGAGAGGGAGAGAGGCAGGGAGATAATATGGGCTCTGGGACTGAGTGCCCCTTTCAGACATAGGAGGGAACACAGGGGCTCTCCTAGAAGGATAGACTAGGGGCACTACTCACGATGTAGTATACCCATGCATGTCAATGGGAGTCATGCATTGGAGCAGCTCTGAGCTCTGGGAACAGCTCTGTGAGGGCCAAGAGGGTTTTGTGGGGGTGTTTGCACCTGGGTCTTTGCTCCAAGGAAACTTTAAATTAAAATGCCCATCGTGGATTAAGGAGTGGTGAGTACCTGTCTAGGGCAAGAATGAAGAGACTCTATATACCAGGGAGAGTCAACCATTTTGGAAAGGATGCCACAAATTAAGTCCAGCATCCCTCCCAATCACCACTCCAACCCCCTTCCCCTGCCCAATCTGCTGCTCTGGTTTCTGCTCCCTGCCCTGTGCTCCTGTCCCCATCTGTGGCTCTGCTTTCTGCTCCTTGCCTGATCTGCCACTGCACCATCTGCCCCCTCCCCAGCATGCCACATGTCACACACAGAAGCTGCCCGTGCCAACGGTGGCACGCAGAGGTTGGCCATCTCTGGTATGGACGAATGCCTGGGAAACTTTAGGGCAGTGTGAGGTTTTGGTGAAGAAACATCATGAATCAATGTGTAAGGAGTACCTGCCTTCTGCTCTTGCACTTTGCACCCAGACATCCTTCTTCTCAGACTCATTAGGCGTCTTTCCTCTTAGGTTCATTACCATGCATATGATAGGCAGGTACACAGCTGCATACAAAGCCTTGCTTTCAACAAAAGCACAAAAGAAGGGGGCTGTTTCAGCCCAAGCACCTCGGAGTGCTTCCACTTTGCAACCCAACAGCCACAATATATCAATGGCAAAGCTCCTGGGGTGACCACACACAGAGATGCTACACAATAGCAAGGGCCCATCTGGGAACAGATCATTAAACCTCTGCTGAATCATGTTACCTTGTGGCAAGGGACAGACATTACACACAAACCAGTTTAAGTGATCAGAAACCGGTTTAAACCTGTAACAGAACAGAAGTTCAGTGCACATAATCCAGGTTCAAAATGGCTGAAACTGGTTTAAGATCAACCTGGTCGAATGGAGTATCTGACTTCACTGATTTGGCTTGAACCGGTTTATGCAATGTCTGTCTCAGGCCTGTATGGTCAGTGTTTCAATGCTGGGCATTTAAAATCCCGCAGGTCTTTGCTAGAAGATTTCCTGCCCTGGAAGGGAACTAGTATGAGCCTGAGCTGTATAAAGACCCTTTCTCCCGGTGCAGGTCCTTAAAATCTTACAAGGTGAACACAGCACCTTGGAGTTGGTCCCTGGAGAACATCCCTGCCTACTTAATCCAGAAATTTCAAGCAATAGCACAATCCCTGCCATGGCATTTGCCTACAGCACGTGGGGAGCGCAGGCCGCTCTCATTCTGATCTATATGGCATTTCTGTAGGGTGCAAACTGCAGCTTGAAGCACAAAGGCAGCTCCCTGGATGGAGCTAACTGGGCTCCTTTCTACACACACACACAAACACACCTGCCTTTGCATCCAGTTACACCGCACGTGATATGGATGCACATTCCCCGCTTTCTGCTGTCCACAGAATGCATTTACAGCAATCCCCTACCCCTAAGATTAGATTAAAGGATATTGGTCTCTTTGGAGGACCCTTGAGAGGCATGCATTTCCTTCAGGAGAGTCCTGACAGCCTGCCACACATTTATTTGTTATACTCCATTATTCATGCTTGGAAAAAACAGAAAATAGGGCACATTATGATATCAAAATGCAGCATCTAAAAATCACTCACTCGCTGGTCTGTAATTTGTATTGCACGTCTGTCTACGTAAGTGCCAAGATTATTTCTTTTCTGGAGATATTTCCCCCTCCCTCCCTTTTTTTTTTTTTGCAGGACAGAATATTTTGCTGACTATTGCTACTCAATCTGCAGGCAGCATCTCTGCTCGGTTATGTTGGCAGAAACTCACTGAAACCAATGAAGCTGTCCATGATTTATGCTGCCGGGAGTGGGACTAGTACCCGGTCTGCTGTTTGGAGGGTGTAGTTTTCATAGCCTCATCTGGTCGGAGTTGGCTTCAATGAAGCTATGCAGTTTTCCTCCCAGTGAAAGAGCTGGCCTCCATCCTGTTCTTGCCTAGATCACCGATTCAGCATCTGCTGAGCTATGAGGCTTGTTTAGTGACTCCTCCAAAAATCAACTGGTGCCTTTCCTTTGTGTCCTACTTAGGAGGCATCCATGCAACAGAAATTACAGGGGTCGGAAATATCTAGGACGCTTGCTGACAGGGAGTAAAGTTGCTGAAGGTATCTTGGGCACTGAACATACCTTCCACTCCCAGCTTAATACATGGACTGAGTCCATCTTAGATGGAAAGCATTTGTTATACAGAGCAGCTCCAGTTATAGACACAACCAGTTAGCCTTGCACAGAGGTTGACTTCCAACATTGTGTCCTATGGAAACAACCAGGAAAACACTCTGTCGGGAATACTACTACAGCACGTAGAGCTATCTAGTAAAGTAAAGTAATGAGAGTGAACAAGTTCTTCCAGGTCAGGGCACATGCATGGGAAGCAAGGACGCTTGCCCTGCTGGCACCTCTATCTTGTCCAGTTTGACGCTGTGGTCTTCAGCCTCCTACATTGATAAAAATTGGTGTAAATAGAAGAAGAGCTCCCTGAGTGCTGGGAGATATGTGGGGTCTGAGAGCAGAATGGAGTCCAAGAGGCTCTGAGAAAAGCAAGCCACCACTTCGGGCTCCTCACCTATGAATTGACTCATATGTCTTCTTTAGGTTAAAATTTTCTCACTAGGAAGGTAGCGAAGCACTGGGACAGGTTACCTGGAGAGGTGGTGCAGTCTCCATCCTTGGAGGTTTTGAAGCCCCAGCTAGACAAAGCCTTGGCTGGGATGATGTATTTGGGGCAGAGGATTGGACTAGATGTCACCTCCTGAGGTCCCTTCAACCCTCATTTTCTATGATTCAGTGATTGCAATACCCTGGAGGTCTGGGATGATGTAGTTGGGGCTGGTCCTGCTTGGAGCAGGGGTTGGACTAGATGTGACCTCCTGAGGGCCCTTCCAGCCCTCCTTGTCTGTGATTCTGTGGTTCTGAGGAGTGGGACTATTGTCACCATTTTACAGTTGGGAAACTGAGGCACGGGGTAGATTAGCTCTGCCAGGGGTCTGTGGCAGAGCTAGCCACTGAAGCCACACCTCTCAAAGCCTAGCCCAGTGTCTTAAATCACTAGAGCATCTTTCCCATGCTACTCCCTAGCGCTGGTGGGACTCACCCTCTAAATGGTAAAGGAGGGTACGTGCTGTGAACAGTCAGGGGGCGTGGAAAGGGCACTAAAAGGCTCAACCAAAGGCTTGTCCCCTTGCAGTGCTCTTTACACAACCATTTCCCTTTTCAGGGTCCCAAATGGCTATTAAGGAAGCTTTTACAACCGGCCCTTTGTGTCTGACAAGTAAAGCCAGATGCCAAAAAATACAGCAGCAACAGCAGCAGCTATAAAACAAACCCAACCTGCAGATTTCACCTCCTGAACCTGGCCAGAAGAGTCACCAAGGGACTGTCCATCATCTCACGAAACGTGCTGCTGCTGTAATTAGGACACCGGGCTCAAAAGATAGTTTTTCTTTTCTTTTGTCTTGATATCAGGTCAAACCAAAAGACCTGCCATTGGCTCATAGCGACCATGAGTTTAAATGTGATTCATGGCTGCTCAGTAGTTGCACTTCAGAAGTGTCTGGGGTGGAAACTGGAGAGGGTAATTTGTCTTGGGAACAAGGCGAGCTGATCCTACATGCGGTTGAGCATGGCCTACGTGCAAAAGGCCATTTTAATGGATGCTACATGAATCCACGGCAAACACCACTGGTCATGAATGCTTTGACAAAACACTTGATTGCTGGGCAATGGCAAGTCATCAAAACTCACATTTTTCAGAGGGGAGTTATGAGTGTTACCCTGGCGCACGGTGCTACCCACGTGCCATGTCCGAGTGTTGGCATCCTGGGGTGCCCAGTAGCGTGAGCCTCATTTAGCTCTCCTAAGAGCTGAAACAGGGCTTTCCAGCCCCTTTTACACTCACAAAACCTTTGCATCCATCAATGTAATTATTTACACATTTGTAATTCTATACAATTGAATTATAGACAGAACAATACATAACTAAAGCGGATAGGAATGACACGTTTCTACCAAAATAACTCGATAGGCAGCACACAAAAGGAGCACTGGTGGTGTGGGGATAGCCACTTCGGGTGCCTGCGGGGTTCATAACCTCTCAGGTGTGATATGGGCTAAAGGAGAAGCAGAAATAGTAATTAGATGTTGCTGCAATAATAATTAAATTGCTTAATATTTACAACATGAATACTTACTTACACACACTCCTAATGACCTTTATGCACAATGAATTTACACATGGTCCCCAGCTCCTCCCACCACACCATTTCCCCACTTTTAAAGAAATCCTCCCAGGCAATCCTGAGGCTGGGATTTTCACGGGCTCTCCCTAACTGTCCCTCTCTGATTTGAAAGCCCTGCCTGGGGTTTTTCCAGTCTTTACCTCTATCAAGATGTCCTTGAGTTTCATCAAAACTTTGGGTGGGAAAGTTTTTCAGAGATCCAGTAGGCTCCTGGTTAAGGCCACTTAGGAGGATGTGGGATATCTTGCACTGAAGTCTCTAACCCGAAGATGGCAAAGTAGGACTCGAACCAAAGTCTTCCATACACCAGACACATGCTCTACCCCCAAACTATTGGCTACTTTGACCCTACGCTGACCCTTTCTGACTTTTTTTCCCCATGAAAACATTCAGAAAAGTCCACCAGGACTTGTAGTAGAGATGATATCTTTTATTAGACCCACAAGAATTTTGCACAAAAAAAATTATCTTTAATTGCACGTGTTTGGGCACAAACACCCTTCAGCAGGCATCGGAGAAAAGCTTGTAAAAGTTCTCCCGGGTAGACATGAAAAGTCCAGCTGTTTAGTGGAAAATCTTGAAACTTTGACAATTGTCAAGGGATGGGAAAACTATTTGCCACCCAACTGGAATAGTGAGATGGTCCCCTTTCAAGCACCTTGCTAAAGAGATGACACAGGCAAAGGGTGGGGAGATAAGACGCTCAGGGAGAGCCTTGGGTTGTGTCTACACCACATTTGTCTGTGCTAGGGGGCCTTGTTGTAAAAACTCATCCTACCCACAATCCTCCACTTTGTGGGTGTTGAAGGCAGAAAATAATGCAGGTGAGGCTTGGTGTGTGCCCAGCGGCGCTCTTCAGCTTGGTTCTGCTTATTGGCACACATCGAATGGCAGTTATATGACATTTTTTCAGCATTTGGTGGGACAAGAAGGAGCTGGTAACGGAGGTGTTTCCCCAGAAGTTCTCCCTAGCATGGTTGAAGGGGTTGGAGACAGGCCCTTAAGTCATCCAGTGAGTGGGAAAGTCAGGACCTGAACCAAAGTCCCCTGGTGTCCGGTCAAGTAGCTCAAGATTGGGCTACCCTGCCATCACACCTGTCTACCTTTATGTCAAAAGGGTGGCCTCTATCATCTACAAAATTGCTGTGTTGCCTCCTGAGGTCACGGAGATCTCTCAGTGGCTGTATCCCAAGCAAAACACTTTGTTAAGCCTCAGTGCACATGTCCTGGACCAGCTTGTACCGTTCGACAAATGAATCGTTCATGTTGTTAATGAAATGTACACCGATGTATGTGGTGACACACATCGGTACAGGAGCTCCTCTTTTTTTTTCCCATCGTCTTTTCCACTAACAGCTTCACCTTGATTAAACTGAATTCAACTCCCTTTCATCCTGGCCCCAGAGGCTGCCGGATGCTCGGGGCGCATGGGCAGCTCAGGGTTGTCCCGTATCAAAGGCCAGTTCCAAATCCCACCGTTTATGGCTTTGTGTGCTCGCAGCTCCGCACCTAATGGCTTGAAATCCACATGACAAACCCCCCACTTACTGCTCCTTGTCTCCTTTGTAGAGCTGGTGCAAAATCTTTCCCCGCAATTCACTTCTGAACAAAAAAATGGCATTTTGACTAAACTGGGTTTCATAAAAAAAAAAAAAAAAAAAGAAATAGAAAGGGAAAAAAAACCAAGCTATTCTATTGTCAAAAGCCAAATTACTTCCATTTGCTGGGTGCCAATCAAAATATAGTTAATATTTTGGGGGCTTTGATGCAACCACTCAAAATGTTGGGGAAAAAATTGACAAAAGAGGAAAACAATAGTCTCCTTTTTTTTTTTTCATCAGAGAAAATAAAATACATTTGTCAGCAGGCTCTGCTGATCTAGCTGTTTCCCCTGTGTCCTGCCTTGCTTTCATCTCTGGTATATAAGTGTCAGGGAGCTGAACCTTCCCCTCTCACGGGGCTCCATCCATACCATTGGAGCGTATGGGCAGGATGGTCACATCCCCTCGCATTTGGTGCTGCATTTCTTCTGTTAAATTCAACTATTAAATTCTATTAAAATCAATTCAATTTGTTCTATTCAATTCAATTCAATTCATAAAGCCCAGCTGGATGGTCCTATGTTAGGCAACATCCATGAATGTGCCAGATATCTCAGGGCTGTGGGCATTGTCCAGGGTTCCCTGCTCTATGCCCTCCTTTCTCACCTCTCCGTCTCCACCTGGTCCCTGTGGTGCTCATGGGCTCATGTACACACCACAATTTTTGCCCTTTCAAGTGCTGCAACTGCGTGTCTGTTTGCACAAGCAGGATTTCCTGACACTTTAAAAGTCTTTCTTGTGCATTAAACTAAAACGCCTCGGACGTAGTTTAGTTTGGCTCCCTGGGAATTAAAGCGTTGCGTCCATGGATTCATTGCGTGTAAACACAAAGGCACTCAAAGATGTGTAATGAGCCTCTTTGTCCACCAGCCTCTTTGTCCAACATCCACGAATATGCCAGTTATCTCAGCATTGTGGGCACTGTCCAGGGCTCCCTGCTCTATGTCCTTCTTTCTCACCTCTCCTCTATCTGGTCCCTGCGGTTTTCATATGGCCCCTTGCAACCTGTTCAGTCCTTGAGGGGCTTTTTGGTTCTGTGCAGTGCCTTTCCAAGCACCCAGTCCCTCTAGCTGAAGTCAAGCACACCAGACCTCCTCGCTTCACTTCTCCCTGCTAAAAGCATTGGAGTGTGCACTGGCGGTTGCCTTTCTCAGCTCCGATACCGAGTGTTTATGTGAAGTAGGGACAAATACCTTCACTTTACCCGAGACAGCTCCCCTGTTGCTGTCTCCCTAATTAGTTGTTATTAACACCGATAACAGAGCTATCAGATTTAATAGGCAGCAGATTATGGCAATTACAGTAAGCCCACGAGTTATGCTACTTGAGCACTTCAGCTACAGGAGCAGACAGGGAAACTTTACCACGCTGCTGGTTTGGGTGACAAGGCACAGCAGGCAGACAGACAATGGTATTTGTCTCCCATGACATTGTGCATGGGGGTTTTTTTTCAGTTTTTTATCCCAAAAAACCTAGAAAAGTCATGGGTGTTATACTTCTTATTTTTAAAAATCCATTTTTATGCCTCCTTTCCATTTTAAATGGTGTTGCCTCTTAGTTTTCTAGTAAAAAAAGAAGGAGGACAAAAGGAGCAAAAGTAGGGGAAAAAAACTGATTTATTTTCTTTTCTGAAACCCCCTCGAGAGAATTTCATTCAATGACATGTTTTGTTTTAGTTCAGAAAGATGCTCTTTGGAGGAAGGGAAATGTTTCTAGGAATGAATTTAATCTCTGTCTCTCAACACTAGTGATGAGTGGTGCCTGTTCAGTGCTTCGAGGTGTGATGTGTTCATCAAAATGTATTTTGCCTCCTCTCTCCTCTTCTCTGTCTCTCTCTAGCCTCTAACAGTCTCAGTCTCTCTCTCTCTATCTTAGAAACCCCCCTCATGGCTTCTTCCTCCCTGTGACTTTCAAACAGGACTCTGGTTCCTCCCAGCACACACCAGCACCATATTTGCATAGTAATCACCAGGGATTCTGGGTTTCTCTGATACAAAAAAATCCCAAATTTTCTGAACCTCCCCCCCACCCCACTTCTGCAACATTTTTCTGTGATTAACATGAAACAGCACTATATATATATATATATATATATATATGTGTGTGTGTGTGTGTGTGTACAGGACAGGGAGAAGAAAGCAGAGGAGCTGATTGGGCAGGGGAAGGGGATTGCAGTGGCACTTGGGGAGAAACTGGGCCTAATTCGTAGCACGCCTGCCAAAAAGCTGGCCCCCACCAATCTAAGCTATCCATGAGAAAGATCCTCCAGCAAAGTCAGGGTTCATCCCTGTTCCCCTCACTTCCTGCCACCACTCCAGGTCCTGCTGCTGCTCCAGGTCTTGCCCCGCACCCCACTTGCTGCTGCTCTGGGTCCTGGCCTGGTCCCTCCCTCTCCTGCCATTGCTCTGGGTCATGCCCCACTCCTCCTGCCGCTCTGGGTCCATCCCCGCTCCAACGCCCTCACTGCTGCTTCATGCACGAGGGAGCATGGTGCACATTTGCATGGGGCATGGCATGGCATGGGGAGCAGCCATGACACAGGGAGCACTCAACAACTGTGAGGCATGGGGAGCAGCCCTGGGATGTGGCACAGGGAACACATGGCGGCATGGCACGTGGTCATGGGGTGGGGTATGGTGTGGGGAGTGGTCATGGCACAGACAGCACCTGCTGGCTATGGCTGTGTGGCACAGGGAGCAGCCCCAAGGTGTAACACAGGTTGCACATGGGGGCTTGGTGCGGGACTGCGTGGTGGGGTGCCACGTGACCACGGGGTGTGGTGAGGGGAGCCGCCATGGCGGGGGGAGCACCTGCTGACTGTGGCTGCATGGTGTGGGGAGTGGCCCTGGTTGTGGCGCAGGGCATGTGGGGGGGTGTGGTGCATGGCTCTGTGGGGGCAGGGTGTTGCGTGGCTATTGGCTGTGGGGCAGGGAGTGGCCATGGCATGGGGAGCACCCACTGGCTGCAGCCATGTGGTGTGGGGAGCAGCCCCGGGGTGTGGTGCAGAGCATGCAGGCAGTGTGGCACACAGGGGGCACGGCCATGGGGCATGGCTTGGGGAGTGACCATGGCAGGGGGAGCACCCACCGGCTGCAGCCCCACTGTGTGGGGTTTGGCTCTGGTCTGGGGTGCAGGGCGCATGGTGGGGCGTGACTGAGGGCTGCGCGGGGTTGGGGGTGGTGCAGGGAGTGGCTATGGTGTGGGGGGTGGCCCCGGACCCAGGAAGTTGTGCAGAGCACAAGGAAGGCATGACATGTGGGGGGTGTGGCCATGGGATGTTGTGTGGGGAGCAGTCATGGCATGGGGAACACTCCCTGGCTGCGGCCATATGGCATTTGGCTTGGCCCTGGGGTGAGGTGCAGGGAGTGTGGGGGTGCATGGCGCACAGCTGCACTAGGGGGTGGCACATAGCACGGGAAATGACCACAGCATGGGGATCACCTGCCAGCTGTGGCTCTGTAGCGTGGGGCACTGCTCTGGGGTGTAGCGGCGAGCACATGGGGGGTGTGGCGAGTAGGAGGGTGGTGGTGTGCAGCTGCAGGGTGCCATGCAGGGAGCAGGGGTACACTCCACCCCATGGCCATGTGCTGCAGCCAGAGGGCACTTCCCACACCCACCTGCCTGCTCCCCTCAGTCCTCCCTGCTGCCATGTGCCATGACCATGTGCCATGTCCCCCACTGCATGCCATGCATGCCCTGCAGCTGCAGCTGGCAGGTGCTCCTAGCACGGCATGGGGGACATGGGGTGCAGCTGCAGGGTGTTGCAGGGGGAGCGGGCAGGGGGGTGCACCCCGTCCCGCGACTGTGCGCTGCATGCCCCCCACACAGCCGGTCCCCTTGCCGCTCCCTGTGATGGGGAGCACGGCCTGGCCCCAACCGCCTCCACTTCTGCATCTCTGCATCTGTAAGGCTCCCGGCTGCGTGTGTGCCATTGGCTTGGAGCGGTACAGACAGACAGACAGATGGAAGTGGTAAGGTTTTTATCATATTAGAATATATTTAGTGATATATATATATATATATATATATATATAGTGGTGTTTTGTTTTAATCACAGAAAAATGTGGATTTGGGGTATTTTTTTTAAATCAGAAAATTTGTGTATTTTTTTATTTATCAGAGAAAACCAGGACCCCTGGTAATCACCATCTCTGAGATCGTCTGTGCCAGATACCAGACCTGGGTCCCAGTGGGGCATCATGGAGGGTGAGGCCAATGCCCGTTTTAGAGTGGTTGCAGGAGAGGACTTGGGATCGGGGCGTCCCAAAGAGGACAAAGGCAGGGATTGAGGACCAAGGTTACTGTACAGTCATGAAGGCAAATGGAGCTAAGAAGTAGAGGCCTATTGGAGCGCTGGAAAGGAAGACAATAATTCGAGTCTCGGAGATCTGGCCTAACGATGGCTGGGAGACGTGGTGCAGAGACCTTCAGAGGGTGAAGAAGCCCGACGTGGGGAGTCAGGGAGGAGAAGCAGCGGGGAGGTTGCAAGACTCAGGGTAAGGCTTGAATGGCAAGAGAAGGACAAAGAGACCTGTCATCTTTTCCCTTCTGTAAACGGGGCTGCCCAGCCGCCGCTCGGCGTCCGTCTTTCCAATTAACCAGAGGAGCGAGAGCACTTCTGAGAATACCGCGACCCAGTTGTTCCCTGCCGCTTCCAGGGTGGCTCAGCTTGAGGAGGAGAATTTCCCTCGGCGTGTGCATTTTCTGCCTCCCTGCCGAATTTTTCTTCATTAAATCGGCCTTTGGGAACAGAAGCAAAAATGACAGATTGACATAACAGCTCATCATTTCTGCCTCCCTCAGAAATACGTTTACCAGAGGCAGCCCTGGCGTGCTCTGCTTTCTCCATTATCGTCATAACTCCCTCCTGACACGGCGGTTCGGGTTTTTCACAGCCCCCTCGGACTCCCCCCGCCCAGTTGTACCTCAAAATACCCCTGCCAGGAAGATGATCTACTCAAACACGTCTTTTTAAATGGGCTTTAAAGTATCCTTCCAAAGAGGCTGCTCTTTGGTTTCTCCGGACAGCCCTCCCAGGTCCCATATTGACCATACGATGCCCTTCAAAACACACTAGCGTGTAGAGGATGATGGAAACTCAAGAGACTGCAAAGAACCAGGTGTGAATAAACACCCGACAAATTAGACCTCGCTCTTTAATTATTATTGAATGCTTAAATTACTGTAGCAGCTGGAAGCCCCAAATTAGATCCAGGGCCTTATTATGCTAGGCACTGTACAAATAATGACAACATCTCATCTCTCCCCTAAAGAATTTACAGTCTGAGAAGGGCAAAGGTTGAGAGGGAGACGAAAGGCAAAGCAATTTAGCCTGAAAAAGCAGTTGTAGAAATAGCACCCTAGTGTCCTAAATTAGGCTAACTTCCGATGGACTGTACTACTTTCCCATCACGGTTCCCTTTAAAGATTTGAAGGTATTTAATGAGTGAATTTAACCCCATCAGCTCCTATGATGTAAGGGAGCAGTAGTGTTTCTGGTTGAACATTGGGGAACGTGAGATCTTAAGAACTTAAAAGTAAGGTTCAAAGGAAAAATACAGGTTGAGTTTGGTCAACAGAAGCAAGGCTTGCACTGGGGACTGTTGGCTTCTGAAGTGGCAATTGGTTCAGCTAAAGAAATTACCTTCATTAGGCAAGGTTATAGTGGGGTCATCAGCTGGTATCTGGTCCGGCCACCACCGACAAGGAAGAGAGTGCAGCAGTACGTGAATGTGGCTTGTAAAGTGCAGCCAATTATAAAAAAACCCTCATTTAAATAGGATCAAGACGGGGGTGGTCAACTTGCGGCACGTGTGCTACAAGTGGTACAAGTAGCCTCCGTGTGTGGCACAAGGGAGACTAAGGAGGAGAGAGCCAGTGTACTGGCAGACAGGGCAGGGAGCAGGAAGCAGAGCAGCAGATCAGGCAGGGTGCACAGGGCAGGGAGAAGAAAGCAGAGCAGCAGATCGGGCAGGGGAAGGGGATCTCAGCGGCACTTGGGGAGGGTCTGAGCCTAATTTGTAGCACGCCTGCCAAAAAGGCTGGCCCCTACCAATCTAAGCTATCCAGGAGAAAGATCCTCCAGCAGAGTCAGGACAACCCCGGGTTGACCTCCTTGATGTTTAAAGTGGAAAAAAACGGTCAGAATAATAATAAAAAAAGACACCCATACACAACAATCATGACCCCGCATTCACCCATCAAAAGCAGTCTAAAAGGGGGCAGGAGTTCAACATTTAAAACATTCTGTTTTCGTTTGGAAAGACAACATTTTCAAGCATAGGTGTCAAAAGCTGGGGAGCCAAATCCATATTTAGCTATTTATGTAAGTGCCCTGATTTTTTTTTCTCAAAGGCATTGAGCCCCTTCATCTTGTAGTTAACACAAGGGCTGGCTAAATAGGTTCCTTTTGCTCAGCAAATCTTTTTTTTTAAAACCAAAGCAGACATTTCCACAGGAAATGGACTTTCAATAAACACACGAAACTCATTTTGCGTTAAAAAATGGACTTTAAATAAACACATGGAACCATTTTTTTTTAACACTATTTTTTTAAAAACACGCATTTCAGTTTTAACCTTCAGAAACCAGCAAAATTCTGCTCAGTCCAGAGAAAATTTCCAATATCCTCCTCCCTCCCAACTGTTTACTATGTGCATTGAAAGTAGTTGGCTGAAACTTGGGGAAGCCAGAGACAGAGTCGGGGTTTTTTTTTCTGAAAACTTTCAAGAAGTTGACAGAGGAACTTCAGTGAAAAATGAACCTTTTATATTTGGGCCAAAGAAAAAACTGTAAGAAAAATAAAAGCGGTGACCGAAATGTGTGATTCAGGCCAAAAATGTTGAGCTTAGATGCCAGGGACCAGCTTGCATGGCAGATGTGGAGGCACGGGTGAAGATGGGCATGGACAAACACTTGTATGGGATGGCTTGGATCGGGATCATCCTGCCTTCAGCAGGTGGTTGGGCTAGGTGAGCTTGTGAGGTTTCTTCCAGTCTGATTCACCTGTGATTGTAATTCTCCAGTCACGAAGCCAAGTGACCTTCTCTAGCCTCCCTCCACTTTATCCACCTCTCCAGACTTCTTCCACACCTTCGCGTGGAAGTTTTGGTGCCATTTGTTCAGACGAGGACAGCCTTTGCTGTGTGATCCCCTGGCACTTGGACACTTTCTTATTACACTGATGGGCCTAAGTTCATTACTTCTTCAGTCTAGCAAAGCAAAGGCTGAGAAAGGGCGTGATTGATCTGCATAAGTATCTCGATGGGATAAACCACAGAGAGGAAGAAGAAGTTTTAAGCAAAAGAACCAGTGGGTACAGGATGGCTATGAATAAGCTGGAAATTAGCAGTTCCCAATTGTGGGAGGCTAAACCAAACTCATTTTAATAGAGGGCTTTCCCCCGCCTTCACCTGACGGGTGGGATTGCTCAGAGCCCTCCCGAGCCGGCAAGCCGGGCTGTTACCGGCAAGCCCGCCACACGGTAAAGGGGTCAGATTGGCATATTAACACGGATAACCTGTGTTACAATAGGTGTAAGGCTCTCACGGTATTACACAAGGCTAAATAAAGGAGATGTGTGTGTACAGATGTGCAGGTGTGTATATACATATATGTGCATGTATATATGTATATCTGTAGGTATATATACATATATATATAATATATCTTATATTTTTATATATGTGCAGTAAAACCTCATTAATTCAATCTTGGATAGTTCAAAGTGTTGGATACCTCACTGCCCAGCCGAAAGGAGAGGTTTTTGTATGCATTATGATACGGATAACTCTCTGAATATACAATGTATAGACACTCCTTGTATACATATATACACTCTGTGAACTTAACTATATACATATTTATTAATACAATAAACCGTAGAAAGGAATAGATATAAATATTAATACACACATGCACAAACACACGTATATATACATCTATATATACACACACACATACATACATATATATGTATTAATGTGTATTAATACAATAAGCCATAGCAAGGAATAGATATAAATACATATATACATACATACATATATATATATATATGCATACATAAATAAATATATGTATGTATATATGTATGTATATATATATGTATTTATATTTATATCTATTCCTTGCTATGGTTTATTGTATTAATAAATTGGTATACAGTTAAGCTCACAGCGTGTCCTGGCTTTGCTCGAGGGAAACTGCGTGCACTCAGCAGTTTCACCGCACAGCGCACCTGCCTGTTAACCTTTGCCTGCCATTAGAGAGGGGAGTCCATAACCAGGTACTACCCGGGTTACAGCTACGAACAGGGATCTCAGAGCCTATGCCTACTCACGCTACACAGAGGAAGGCAGCCCGTAGGTGTAGAGGTGACTGGGAAATCATTGTGTATGGGTGGGTATAAGGTTACTGAATTCACAGAGCTTAGCCAGCCAGGAGTCTGAACAGACAGAGCCAAACTCTGTTGCCAAGTCAAGGGCTGACGTTGAGCTCAGCCATCTTATGTGGTAGCAACTATTTGCACATCTTCTCAGCCCAGTGGAGCATGCTATTGCACTGAGCCATGGTCCTTTGCCACCTGTGCCATGAGGCATAGTGTTTGGGGCAGGCTTGCCCATGTAAGTGCTCTGCCCCCCGGCTGATACTGCTGCAATACCCGAATGTTTTTTGTCTAGCTCAGCCTGGCTGTAGTTTTAGCCCTAGAGCCTGCAATCAGCCATTAAGGTAAAGCCTCAGTTCAAATCTGGGTCCAAACCCTGAAGGCCTTTACAAGCAAACAGGGTTCGAGTTACACTTTGACTCTTGCAGGGTCTGCAAAAAAAAAATTGGGTTGCATCCATGATGCTCTACTAAAATCAGTGTGTGTCCCCCCCCCGGTTATGATTTTCAAATTTTACAGGGGGGCTCTCATCTCTTATGGGGAGGCTCAGCGCCCCCCCTGCCCCAAGTTTCCCCATAATTCAAACCCTGCAAGCAAAATAAGGCCAGGAGGAAAAGGTTGGTTTTAGTGCCAGCTGGTGTGTTAGAAGATCTGGGGTGTGGCCACATGGTACCTGGCACAGTGCACAATGCCGGTATCAAATTCACACTCAAGTCGACATAAGTCACCATATTTACTGCCCAGGACAGGCATGCACATGTAGACCCGTGCCTGTACTGCGCAGTAATTTCATTCGCTGTGCAGTAAATGTGCACATGTAGACGTTCCCAGGGGGTTTCAATCAAAGTGTGAGGGTTACCATAGTCAAACAATGTGTGAAAGCAAAGAGCTGGCATTTTTGAAGGGCAGCCTTTAGCCTAATGAAGGGGGTCCTTCACTCAAAAAGGGCTGCGAGAGACGATGAAATCACAGTACAGGGTGGGCACAGTTTTGCCGTCTTTACCACAGTTTCCAGTAGCGGGGAAGATGTGGCTTTAAAGGTAGCTAAGGACCCCAGGCATGTACCTGGCTCACCAAAACCCATGGTGCTTCATCTTTGTTTCTGCTGTTACCTGTGCTGGGATCAGACCTTCCTATGCCTCCCTGCCTCTGCCTGTGCCTTTATCTATGCAATAGCCCATTCATAGCGTCTGCTGAAGTAGGCTGTTGCCTAAGGAAAGTTTATGCATTTCTGGACAAGTTAGTCTCTACAGTGTCTCCCTGCCTTCTCCTTGACTCCAGACTAAAACTGCCAACTCCCTCTCTCTAGATCTAGAAAGTGGGAATAATGCCATTCCCTACCTCTGAGGAGTGTCACGAGCATAAGGCATAAAAACCAGAGGTCTTGAGAGGTCATCTGTTCCAGGCAGGATCAGCCGTGTCTAAACCCCTGCGACAAATGTTCACGCAACCTCACACTTAAAAACTTTGCTCAACACTAGCGATGAAAATTCCCCAGGTAATCTGTTCCAGCTCTTAAACCACCCACAGAGTTAGAAAGTTTCCCCGAATATCTAATCTAAAGTCCCCTGTTGCAATTTAAGTCCATTACTGCTTGTCCTGTTCCCACTGGACATAGCGAACAATTGCCTATCATTCTCTTTATAATAACCCATCTTGTAGCTGAAGGCTGTTATCAAATCCACCCCCGGCCTTGTCTTCTCTAGACTAAATAATCCCAGTTCTTGCAACCTCTCCTTGTACATGATGTTGTCAAGACCTCTAATCATTTTTGTTGCTCTCCTCTGGACGCTTTCCAGTTTGTCGCATTCTTGCCTTAAAGGTAGTTTTATAAATCCTTTAAAGATAGAACAGAGTTTAAGTGCCATGGTGGCGGATATCTTATTCTACGATAGGAAACTGCCCTTGGAGATGGACAGAACAGTATCTGAATATGAACATCAAGGTTGAAGCTTTGACTGATTCACAGGGCCAAATCCCGCGAGGTGTTAAAGAGCCTCGGGTCCAAAGTGAAGAGGTGTCTATGATTCAATATACCCTAATATCCTAGCCTGAATCTGTCCTCTTTGATGTCCAAGGTAGAGGCTCAGATACTCTCAGATGTCTTCACCTTCGGTGCAGCTCCACTGATGTCAGTGGGATTGGGTCTCACTGGCTCAGCAAAGAAAACCATATCCTGAAATTTGGAATGGGGTTTTGGCTGAAGTCTTTCGAAAACACAGCTGCACGACACAGGGAAGAATACGCCGTTCACAGGGAACGATCAGCAGGATGGAGAGGGTGAGTGACCTTTGCTGTCGTGCCCAAGGAGCGGTTATCAGACTCAGCCTTGAGGCTTGCTGACAAGGCAGCTTGGGAAAAGCTTCTCTGAGATCCTAGGATCATCGGAAAGTCGGGCTGGGAGGGACCTCACAAGGTCATTTAGACCAGGCCTCTGTTCAAGGCAGTGCCAGCCCTGATTAAACCACCAAACCACCCCAGCCAAGCAGGTCTGTCTAACCTGGTTTTGAAAGTTTCCAAACTACTTTTGATAGTTTGAAAGTGTTGAGATCCCACAACTTTTCTGGGTGCCTATCCCAATGCTTGACCACCTCTATGGGTAGAAAGTTCCTCCTACTCTCCAGCCTCAGTTTCCCCTGCTGCAGCATTGCTCCTAGTCCTGTCTCCTACAGCCACTGTGTCCATGCATAATCAGGAGTGTAAGTCATAGGATCATAGGAAAGTAGGGCTAGAAGAGACCTCACAAGGTCATCTAGTTGAGCCTCCTAGTCCAGGCAGGATCATCCCTGCTAAACCATCCCGGCTGAGTGTCTGCTTTGGTATCCAGGTTGTGGCCGTATTGGTCTAGAGGCAAAAGGAATCAGAACTTGTAGTAGAGGTGATATCTTGTATTAGACCAACTAGATTTTTGCAAAAAAATGTCCTTAATTGCAAGCTTTCAGACCCAAGCACCTTCTTCAAGTACAGGAGAAAAGCTTGCAAAAGTTCTCCTGGGTAGAAATAAAAGTTCATATTGCCCGAAAGCTTGCAAGTAAAGAAGATTTGTTGCAAAAATTGGTCTAGTAAAAGATACCACCTCTACCACGAGTCCTGGTTCCCTAGCCTGCTTTGGAGCATTTCTCTTCCAGCAGCACTAGGATTTACTAAAAGAAAAACAGATTTGACGTCTCCTCTGCTCTGGAAAACAAACGGGGAACTTTCCAAGAGGGCCCCAGGCTGCTGGAAAGATTCACGATTACACAATATACAGGATGATTTGTGTTACGTGAGCGCCTGCTGGGGTTGGGGGCCCCTCGTCGTACGTGGCCCCCTTGCAAACACATAAGAGAAATTCCTTTTTCTCTGCAACGCTTTATAATCTAAGCAGGCAAAGGAATAGGACCTGCCTCTCCTTGTGCCCTGGACAATGTGCTGTTAGATCACATTGCAGCTCGGTGCAGAGAAGCGCTCTCACCTGGATTTGCACACAGCATGTGCATCTTCACGCCACCCCAGAAAGCGCCCGGCGCACTGCTGTTGCTACACAAGTAGAGAACGGCAAAGAGACTCTCCTTGCTCACTGCACCAGCGGCAGGCTCCTTCGGTGGTGGGTCAGGGCAAAACCGACTTTCCCGGCTCTCCTATTCAGCTAAGAAGTGAGGAAAATATCACGGTGTTATTAAAAAGGGGGCGGGGGAAGCACGTTAATAAATAAAAATGTCAGGCTGATGGGTTTATTAAAAAAATAAGAAAAAAACAAGGATCAGAAAAACTAAAAATCTATGGAGCTCCTCCAACAAATGTCAGGATTTTTCAATTAGGACAAAGGAGCGGGGTGGGGGGGGGTGTGGAAGACAGAGGCTTATGTTTAATTCACTCTAAAGTAAATTAAAGGGTTCGGTTTATGGATGAAAGAGAAAATGAGGTTATTTTTCCCGGAGAGTTACCAAGGCTACTGAAGCCTGTAGAAAGCGACAGTTCAGCACACAGCGCGGATGAGCTATTATTGACAAGGTTGTTTGCAGATCCTAAGTGGATTTAGGGGAAAGCGGCTTCAGCTCAACAAACTGAAGGCTGAGCCAGGGACTGTGATGGGCTAAGTGTTTGGGTCCAACGAATCTTGAACTCGGCCCCGTGTTCACGAACTCGGGGCATCACAATTACAAACCAGATCGGGTCCAGTGAATCTTGAACTCGGCCCCGTGTTCACAAATAGCCTCTACTTCGGGGCGTCACAGTTACTTGGCATCTGGCTTTAAAAAGTTGCTTGCGCCGGGCACCCGAAGATCACAGACACCCAGGGCCAGCAGGGACTGTCACCTGCTCAAGGCAGGTCCCTGACTAAACTATCCCAGTCGAGTGTCTGGTTTTAAAAATGGCCAAGGACGGTGACTCCACAACGTTTCTGAGGAGCCCGCTCCAATGCTGACCTGCAAAATTTAGCAGCTCAAGCTCGAAGGGCGCTTCCGAATATATTGGATATAATTGTATCCCATCAGGTTAGGAAAGATCTGCCGCAGGGAAGCAGCTATGCTTTCATCACTAAGGAAGGAAACTCCAAAATGAGACATTCGCACCAAAGCCACGGCAACTTGTAGTCAAGAAAAAAGCTGTTCCACTTTTTGCAATAGCCCCATGGGTCTTCCAGGCATCTTTTTATTTGGGGGAAGAGCCGTCTTCCTACTCCCGTGCCATCTTGCTCTCCTTCTGTTGAAGTCTATCATAAAAAAGGGCTTTTATAAAGCTGCCGTCCTCCACCCCAGAAGTGGGCGCATTTCAATCTTGAGGCTGGAGGAGAAGGTGAAGCCATCGCCATGAATATTTATGATGCAATTTTAAAAGTTGCAGATTGACTTGTGAATGGGGAATTACCAGAACTTCCTAAACCGCGCTCCTTTCCAGAGCCCCTAAGATCTGAGCAAATGTCCAGGAAGTTTTTGTCCAAGAAAATGTCCAAGAAGATCTTAGAAAATGTCCAAAAAGCTTAGACAATACCCAAGTTTTAAGAAATGCTTCGATGCTTATCTTGCTGGGGTGATCTGATCCCCGGTGACTTCCTGCCCCCGGGGCAGGGGGCTGGACCCGATGATCTCGCAAGGTCCCTTCCAGCCCTGATGTCTATGAAATCTATGAAATCTATAGATTTCTAAAATGCTAAAAAAAAAAAAATTCCAGCTATTTAAGTTGGTCTAATAAAAGAGATCAGATTCACCCAAAGAACCTTGTCTGCCTATGTCCTTAGACCAACACGGCGACAACCTCCACCCCTATGAAATCAGTGAAATCTAAGCCCATCACGTGTATTATCTCTATGGGAAGCCTCAGAGTTTACATATTCTGCTGGAGTTGGTCCGAAACTTTTTTTTTCTTCATTACTATTTGCAACACAAGCATCAGAAACACCTATATCTCAGTTGCATACACATCCATGTGAAACGCCTCTTACAAAGAGTGAGCAATGGGGCAGGGAAAAGGAAGGAAGAAACAGAGAGGAACGCAAGAGGAAAAGATAAGCATGCAAGGAGCAATAATCCACTAAAACTAGTTTAGAATTTAGTTGGCAAAATAGTCTAAAAACATCTTCCAAATTGCATTGCACATTACGCCTGCCAAATATGATTCTGCAAAACTTCCACCTTGCAATTTGGGCATTTGGAAACCTGCAGGCTACGGCATGCTCTGGAGTGCTTAGTGAAATGAGGATCTTAGGGGAGATATTGCACAGCAGCCAGAAACGTGTCTATTTGCTTGTATCCGGTAGCAAACAGCTTTGCAAACTCTGCAAAGGTGCTCGGTGTCCTACAATCTGCTTGTGTGCAGCAGTTCTGCTTCCAGCCCAGCCTGTGCCCACTAGTGAGTCCCTAGAACAAGGTTTCTCGGAGCTAGCAACCACAGGCAGGGTTTTACTTCTAGTAGCGGAGGCAGTGCCATGATACCCGGCGTGAAGGATGGTCCTTTACAGCTACTGATCGTGCTAATGTCAGAAGCTGGTCCCTGGAGCACATTAAAAGTGCAAGCCCAGTCACAGTCTGAGTCTGGGCATCCTGCAGCGAGCTGGTCTGATCAAACTGGGCTGCATCGTTCAGCTGTGGCATCAGAATACATGCCCATGGGAAAGCAGGGTGATCCCATGAGCAGGCCTCTAAATGCCATTTGTGGCTCGGATGCTGATCTTATGTACGACTTGGAGGGTAAAGTTCTGTGCCTCAGTTTTCCCGTCTGTAAAATAGGAATAAAATGGTGCTTGCCTTACTTTCCAAAACACTTCTTGGTTCAGAAGCGCTGGGCGGCCGGGGGTCAAGTGGGAAGGGCTTTGTTTGTATGAGATGGGGGAGGAGGAAATGGTGTTGAAATCAGGAAGGAAAAGTCCATCTTAGCTTTAGACTTCCTATTTCAGACCCACATCTGTTCCCCATCGCCCCCTTTCCATGGGTTGATAACTGCAGCTTGTCAGATGCACTGCACTCCTCTTGGAAAGGTGTTGCTGTGAGCTCAGACAGATGCCAGGTCCCCGATCTCTGCTCAGCGCATCCCCAGCCCTCGCACCCGGCCGGATCCTGGCAGCCTCGAGCAACCTTCATGCAGCAATGCCGACAGGAGTTTCCCCTGTGTCCGGCACAAGGATTCGTCCTGTCAAACACCTCCTGTTTTTCAGCCTGGCTCCAATCTCCGCGCGGCACGCTCTTAGCTTGTTTCCCCCCTCCAAGGGGCTGTATATTTTCCTCCTCTGGATTCAGACGTCGCACTAACCCGAGCACCAGATGCTGTTCATGATTCATTAATCAAAGGATCTCGCTCCAATCGGGACGGCGGTCAAGGTCTGCGCAGGTTGTTATCCCTGCGGCCTTCCCGCGCACTTTTCCAGGACCGCGGTGGGAAAGGAGAACAATACCAAAGGAAACCTGCCTCGCCAAGTTGTTTTGGGGTGATGCAAACACCAAGGACTGGACATTTTCATTCTCCTGTTTCTCTGGATATCAGCAAGCAAGGGATACCGTATTTTGCAGTGTATAACACACCCACAAATAAAATTTGCACCTCACTTTGGAAATGAAGGAAAAACGACCTGTCCTTGAGAGCCTCTGCAGAGAGTGAGGGGGGCAGAGATGGAGGAGAAAGTGTGCCTAGGCAGCAGCCCTGCCCGCAGCACCAGCAGCTTTAATTTCCCGTGCAGCAGAAACTGCTGTTACCGTATTTTCACGATTATAATGCGCATCCCAATTTCCAGCAGCTGAATTTTAAGGCAAATCTTTCTGCCTGACGTAGGCCAGACATCCCGTTGGCATCACTGTGTGCAGGCATGTGAGAAAATACGGTATTTCCTTGCTTCATCTTGCAGATTGCTTTTTGTCACATCCATCACTTTGCCCCCACGTTTCTGCTCCACGTGCTTGCGTTCCAAGTCCTAGGAGCAACCCCAGCACCACGCCATAAAACAAAAATAGTGATTCATTAAGAAAGACTCATTTCCTTGTCTCTAGCCCTTCCTCAGGCATGTTTCTATGGCATGAGTACTGATTTTCAGAAGTCCTGAGCACCTTTAATGCCAAAGGAAGTCAAGAGCAAGAGCTAGCGCTCAGCATAGACGAATATCTGATCCTTTCACAGAAGGTAGCAATGGTAGCCTGTCCAAAAATGGATTTTTTTTTTCTGTCCAAAAAGTTTCTGTTTCTTTCTTAGATTTCTCTCAACAAATAAACATTTTCAAAAATGTCTGAACCTCTCCAAAAGGTAGATCGAGAAGTGACTCAAACACACGGCCACTGGGCGATGTGTTGGAGGGACATCTCTCTCCTCCTATTTCACAGCCCCGCAGAGGGTTTGTAGCTCTAGTGGTGGCTGCTTTTGCCTCGGACCCTGCATTTGAAAGCTTGTCTGAAACTATCCCAGCCATGCAGCTCGTCCAGTAAAAGTTACCACTCACCACAAAAATCCTTACCGTACCTCGTTGTCGCTGATCTGTGCGTCGGTCCTCAGCTTCCTATACTACCGAGTGCTGTGGCAGCTCATCCTCTCTTCGTAGGCATGAGCATATGAACCCACATACCCTAGTATATTTTCCATTGATTTTATATACGATATAAATAACAGTAGGATTGGGCACAGACATAAAGCTACCCCATGGTCTCTGTCTCACTTTGCAATTTGGTGGTGGAAGAACTGGTCTTTAGCAAACAGCTGCCCCAGATTAGATGGGGACAGATGGAAAACCAGTATAACTTACACAGGTAGAGTTTTCCTCTTGAGTCTTTCAGGAGCAATTCCCTACCAAATTGGGTGACTTTACCCCAGTTTAAGGGTTTCCACCATCTGCCAGCTAATTTTTATGTGGATTTTTTTAAATCGGCTGTCTGTTCCAGCCCTGCATCTCTCCCAGCAGGTCCCATGGATTCGCACACCAGCCCTTCCCTTTTCCAATGTATGCATTTTGTGTGCAAAGAGACATCTTATCTCATCTATTCTCCACATCGGTGCCCTAGTCCTTTAGCCAGTGCAGGCCAGTCTCCTATAGCATCTCTATCATCAGCAGCAGCACTCCTTCAGTGCAAGGACGAGCTCTATCACCTTCAATTTGAGGATGAGTTTTATCACGGCTCATTGATGGACTTGAGATGACATAAGAATCCTATTCTTGAGCCAAAAATCAATCCACAGAAGTTGCAGGTCTTTCTGCTGGGGAGAGTAGGCTGCAGGCTGGGATTTCTCTCCTTTTCCTTCCTCTGCTCTTTTCTCTGCTTCAAGGGAAAGACCCTTTACCTTGAAACGGGCTGCACTTGGTTGACGTTGCTGCACCATTGGGGTCGGCTCCTCCTAGCTCTTGATGTCAGCATCTGTCTCCTTGATGTATGCCTTCATTGAGTCCTTGTAGTGTTTCCTCTGGCCACCATAAGATATCAGATGGTGACTAAGCTGGGAGCAGAGCACTTCTTTTGGGAGACGTCCACGCATACATTGCCCAGTCCAGTGAAGTTGGCACTTGAGGATCACCAGTTCAGTGCTGGTACCATTTGCTTCAGCAAGCATGCTGGTGTTTGTGCAGCGATCTTCCCATTCCTATATGGAGGATTTTCCAGAGGCTTTGCTGGTGATACCTCTCCAGGCGCTTGAGATGACAATGATAAGCCGCCCGTGTTTTGCATCTGTAGAGGAGGACGGCAATGATGACTGCATTGTAGACCTGGATTTTGATATCCAGCAAAGTCTGGAGATTTTCCTCAGTGTCCCCAAGGATGATGCAGTCATCGGTGTATTGTATATGGTTGTTTTGAGTACTTCGGGCAAAAACGTCCCAGACTGAAGAGCTCTCCATCCCTAGGGCTCCTCATCCACGGAGGACTTTTTATCACAAGCTAAAGGGCCACCCCCATCTTTCTTGGCAAGGTCCTACTGCTATCGGGAAGAAGGGCAGCTCATGTGGATGCGCTGGTGAACTTAGTTCAATTCCTGATTGTGCTACCGACATCTCGTGTGGTGCTGGGCAAGTCACTTAATCTCTTAGTATCTCTAGTGTTAAACGGCGCTGGTAAAACTGCCTTTTGTCTGATAAGGATTGCAAATTTGCAAATTGAGGTGGCAAATTCTTTTGGTGTTGGATTGGCCTCTTCCATGCGCATGTGCACCATCCAGCCTGAAAGGGGACACCATTTCCATTGAGATTCCCGGGTCAAGACCAATAATAATGCAAGACAAATAATAATAACAGGCACTCATTTTGCATCCCATCCCTCACAGACCACTCTGAACAATTCCTCCTTTCATCAGACATTTGGAGCCCTGTCACTCTGATGTCTGGGGCCCAAAGGGCATCTCTGGTCAAGAACGGTTTTTCCTGAATGACAGAAAAAGAGGACTGGAAAAGACTTTACAAGAGCATCCCTTTGCTCCAAACCATCCCAGACAAATGTTTGGGTATTTCCAAATGAGGGAGATCCCGCAACCTGTCCCAATTAGAAAGCGTTTCTTGCTATCCAGCCTAAATCTCACATTGTTAGAGATTTAGGTCGGATCTCTAAAGAGATCATGTACTTTCCATCCTATGTTTCTCCTGGGGGACAGGGTATGGACTGACCGCGATCCTCTTTCCAAAACCCCTTTTTGTATTTGAAGGCTTCTTGCATCCCCTCTGCTTTCTTTGCTCTAAACTACCTAATCCCCGTGCTGCCAGCCGATCCTCATGTCATGTTTTCTAGATCTCTGATCACTTTTCTTGCACTCCTCTGGACTCTTCCGAGTGTGTCCACATCTTGAAGCGCGGTGTCCGAAACTGGTAGGGCCTAGCCGCGCGGAGCAGAGTAGACGACTCGCTACCTGCCGCAGGTACCCAGCCCCCTGCTATTTTTTGTAGGGGGGTTGCTGTTGATTGATATTTTTGCAAGAGCATCACAGGGAAGCAGGGTCTTCTTCGTAGGCGTGATTGAGCAGGACCTTGTTTCACTTGCCTTGTTAGACGGGAGCAAAGAAGTAAACTGATTTTTACAGCGATCACCCTGGAGCGCTGGCGGTGGTTAATGCAAGTTATAATCCCCATTCAACCAGCCCTGCAGGGACCAGGGATTCTTCTCACTTAGCAGCATTAGCGGCGTGTTTCTTCTGGGTGGCTTTCCCACCGGTTTAACCCCCTCCAAGCATTTTACTATGGGAAGGACAGGAAATGCCTGGCTCTTGGGACCCATCTTGTCCCATGCTGGATGTTTGCCGTGTGATTTAGTCTGAAAAAGAAGGAAGAAGTGTTGCTGTGGTGCCGTGGCTTTCTCTCCAGCCCTTGGGGATGTATGTAACCAGCCCTGTTAATCTCTGGAAGTAAACTCCCCTCGAAAAGGACACCTGTGTGTGTGCGTGTGGGGAGGGGGGGATTATGACAGACTTGTCTTCTCAATACCCATGGACATCAATTCAAGGAGGGTACGAAACAGGGCCCAGACAGCACAGAGGGGTTTACTCCATCTGTGTTCGAAGGTAAAGGTTGAACCAGGTGCAATGCAAGAGAGAATCCCACCCAAGCTGCTGCCCCTCTCAGACTTCTCCTGGAAAGGCTGAAGAGGTTCAGGTCCCTTAGCCTTTCCTCGTAGGGCCTGTCCTGCAGGCCTCTAATCAGGTGAGTGGCCCTTCTTTGGACCCTCTCCAGGTTGTCCACATCCCGCTTGAACTGTGGCATCCAGAACTGGACACAGTACTGCAGCTGCGGCCTGACCAGTGCCGCGTAGAGGGGGAGAATCACCTCCCTGGACCTGTTTGCGAAGCACCTACGGATGCACGACAAGGTGCGACTGGCTCTGCCGACTGCTTCATCACATCGGCGACTCGTGTCCATCCTGGAATCAACAGTGACTCCAAGATCTCTTTCTGCCTCAGGGGTGTTGAGAAAGTCGCCCCCCAGCCTGTAGGTCTGATGGCCGTTCTTCCTCCCTAGATGCAGCACCTTGCACTTGTCCTTATTGAATTGCATCCTGTTGCGCTCTGCCCGTATGAGATACCTTGTCAAAGGCCTTCTTGAAGTCTGGATAGATGGCATCCACCTCGACTCCTGCATTTAAACAATTGATGGCCTTGTTGTAAAAGGAAACTAGGTTAGTCAGGCAGGACCTGCCCACTGTAAACCCGTGGTGGTTACCCCTCTGCATCACATTAGCCAGCGGGCTCCCACAGATGTGCTCCTTGATCATTTTTTCTAGGATTTTCCCAGGCATAGAGGTAAGGCTGACTGGTCTATAGCTCCCCGGGTCCTCCTTGCTCCCCTTCTTAAAGATTGGGACAACGTTAGCCCTCTTCCAATCCTCCGGGGCCTGACCCGAGCACCATGAGCATTCATATATCCTTGCCAGTGGGCCAGCTACGACGCCTGCTAATTGCTTCATTATCCATGGGTGCAGTCCCTCCAGCCCTGGTGATTTCAACACGTCCAGTCCCTCCAAGTGTCTTTTTACCATGTCGGCACCGAGCGTTGGTTGGCTGATGTTCCCTTTGTTGGTGGCCGTGATGTATGTTGAGGGTTCGTCTAATTTCCCATTTAAGAAGACAGGCAAAAAACTCATTGGAGATCTCTGCCTTGTCCCTGCTATCCATCACTAAGCCCTGCTGCCCATCCTGTATGGGTCCTATGCAACCCTGCACCCTCTTTTTGCTCCCAATGTACCTAAAGAAGGACTTTTTATTGTCCTTAATCCCTGACGCTAGCCTGAGTTTTAGTTGCCTTGGCCTTCCTGACCGACTCCCTGTACGTACAGGCCAAAAAAGTATACTCCTCTTTGCTAACTACCCCCTGCTTCCACTTCCCATATGCCTCTTCTTTTTGCCCTTAAGGTATCTTGGATGCCCCTGGTTAGCCAAAGGGGCTTCCTGGCCCCCTTGCCCCCTTTCCTCTGCCATGGGATTGACTCACTCTGAGCCCAAAAGATGGTTTCCTTGAGGAATATCCACCCATCCTGGACCCTCAACGCATCCAAGTTCTTAGCTCGTAGCACCCTGCTAACCAATCCCCCGAGTCTATTAAAGTCAGCTTTTTTAAAGTTCAGCACCCGTGCCCTGCCCTGCTGGGTATAATGCCTGCCCTTCACTGGATAGTGCATTTATTCATTTGGTGATCGCTGTCCCCCTTGAATCCGCAGGTCCCCCACCGGGTCATCCCCTGTGGCCAACACCAAGTCGAGCAAGGCATTGCCCCCGGGGGGACACCTTACCCCCTGGGTTAGGTGGAGGTCCTGAACACAGAACCTGTGAGAGCAGTTAGATCGAACTGACTGCTCCTCCCAGCATATGTCCAGGTAGTTAAGGTCCCCCAGGACTACCGTATCTGTAGACCTCACAGCCTCTTCGAGCTGCTTGGAAAATTCCCCGTCTAGTTTGTCATCTTGGTGCCATAGCCTGCACCAAGTAGACCCCCACCACCAGATCCCTTTCACCCTTGGATCCTAACCCACACCATCTCTGCTTGACCACCCTCTGACCCTAATTTGATTAGGGAAGATGTGTACTGTTCTTTGACAGAAGAGCAACTCCCCCACCTTTTTTCCCTACTCTGTCTCTCCTATACAAGCTATAGTCCTCTATTCCCACCACCCAGTCATGAGAAGAGTCCCACCAGGGTTCAGTTAGTCCCGCTAGGTCAAAGTTGTCGCTCGCTAGCAAGAGCTCTAGATGCTCCTTGCTTCTGCTCTGGACCGAACAAAACCCAACCCCAAATGCATTACAAGCCTGGCCCCCCTCCATGCCCCCAGTGCAGGGCTGTGGCCCCCGTTCATCTCCTGGCCTTGTCTAAGACCCTTGGCAGCAGGTTTGAAGGGCAGTGCCCTTTTGCTGCTCCAGCTGCACTATGGGGCAGGTGTGACCCGAGAGCTGCCGGGTTTGCAGGGGGGTAAGGGAGTGGAGATCTGAGCTCTGCATGCTGCCCATTAGAGAAGGACTCCATCAAAGTCCGTCAGTCAAGAGCTGTGCGAAAGATACTGCTTCCCTGCAGTCGTACAGACCCCAGGGTGCTGTCCTGATTAGCTGCCTGACGTATCCTACAGGGCAGCCCAAAATTGAATATATA
Organism: Alligator sinensis; assembly: GCF_000455745.1. NCBI lineage: Eukaryota > Metazoa > Chordata > Crocodylia > Alligatoridae > Alligator > Alligator sinensis. The sequence continues at coordinate 1,827,971 of NW_005841973.1, read as the reverse complement.
GATACACACACACACACACATATATATATATATTCCCTGGTGCAAAACTTAGGGAGAAGATTGGGAGGTCTGCTATATTTAAGATGCATCGCCAAGGGGGAAAAAAGAGAAAGGTATTTCTTTTCTTTTGCTTTGTCAGTTATATAAAAGACCTAGAAAGCAGGATTCAAATGATTTTCCTATCTATTTTGCACATGAAAAGCAGCGGCGATGGGCTCCCCTGGTTCTCCTGGAATGCTGACATCAAAAATGGCAAGAAAATGGGTCCCTGAGCAGTGCCAAGTAGAGGAGACGATTATTCAGACCGGATGTTGGTGTTTTATGTTATTTGTTATTTAACTCAAACACCTATCTCACACATGGGAGAAAAAGTCTCCTTGCAAAAGTTCAGTGTTTTCGTCTGAGCTGTGAGTTGAGGTCCAAGAATGCTCCCACTCCAGTTCTTCTCCTTTCCAACATTTCAGAGAAAAAAAAAACCCAATCAAGACTTTTTTGGAGGTTAAAAAGAATGAATAGGAAAAAAAAAAAATATATATATATATATAAAAAAGGGCAGGTCTTGTTAAAAGAGAAAAGACTAGCAAAAGGGCATCAGATTGGGAAGTGGGGGTGTCTGCTGTTGACTTTCTGGGTGAATTTGAACAAGTCGCTTCACTTCCTCCTGTGTCAGCTACTCCCTCCGGAAATGGGGTGTGGGGGTGAATGACACCCTCTCGTTTTTAGGAGCCCCAAATGGCCAGGACAACACAACACGCTTAAAAGGGCACCGGTGGGCTCTTTCTTGGTATGCAGGGGTCCTAGGGATCGTGAAGGGGATGGGGAGAGGCTCACAGGGATGAAAGGCAAAGGGGGCTCTTGCAGGACATGCAATAGGGGTTAAGGAGATGGGGAGGGTTGGGAGTAGGTGGTGCCTACACATTACGGAGACGGGAACTGGTGGAGAACATAACGTTGGAGACAGCCAGTCGTGGGGGAGATGGAAGACAGAGGGCATTTGCCCGAGAGCTGTGGAGATCAGGTCTTGTGGGTGTCATGAGGCAACATGGTTTATGCCTTCCTCCGAGGCACTGGGGGGTTGGCTGGGGACTTTGACTGGGCTCCTGCTGGTCTCCATCTCCTGCAGGGACCTGGCTAAAGGGTCTTGCCCCTGCACTCAGGGACAGGCCGATTGCTGGATTTGGGGGATAGGAGGAATTTTACCCCATGGTCAGATTGGTGCAGGCTGGGGGAGAGTTTCCTTCCTCTGTAGTGGTGGGGCACGGACTCTACCTGCAACCGCTCCAGTGTATATTGACATTTCCTAGAAGTGGGACGCTGGCTGCTGTGGACCCCCTGCTTTACTTGTGTCATGTTGGGGTATGAGGTCCGTGTTGTCCCAGGGCTGATGGTTGTTTTACCTAGAGTTTAGATTATGGTTGTATGGGATGGGTTGGATAGGGCTGATCCTGCCCTAGACCCCGTGACATCCCTTCCAGTCCTAAAGTCCAACTCTGGAAGTCCCTTCCAGCCCCCCTTCTATGGAGGTGAGGGTCTCTGGAAGGACATGGCATGTGGGGTCTGATCCTGCCTCAGGCTGGGGTTGCACTAGACCCCCGACCATCCCTTGCAAACCCAAGGTCCAGCCCTGGAGGTCTTCTTTGAGGGAGATGGGGGTCTCCAGAGGGACATGGCATGTGGGGGGCTGACCGTGCCTCAGGCTGGGGTTGCACTAGACCCCTGACCATCCCTTGCAAACCCAAGGTGCAGCCCTGGAGGTCTCCTCCTATGAAGATGGGGGTCTCTGGAGGGACATGGCATGTGGCTGGGGTTGCACTAGTCCCCTAACCATCCTTTCCAAACCCAAGGTGCAGCCCTGGAGGTCTCCTCCTATGAAGATGTGGGTCTCCAGAGGGATATGGCATCCCCTAACCATCCTTTCCAAACCCAAGGTGCAGCCCTGGAGGTCTCCTCCTATGAAGATGGGGGTCTCTGGAGGGACATGGCATGTGGCTGGGGTTGCACTAGTCCCCTAACCATCCTTTCCAAACCCAAGGTGCAGCCCTGGAGGTCTCCTCCTATGAAGATGGGGGTCTCTGGAGGGACATGGCATGTGGCTGGGGTTGCACTAGTCCCCTAACCATCCTTTCCAAACCCAAGGTGCAGCCCTGGAGGTCTCCTCCTATGAAGATGGGGGTCTCTGGAGGGACGTGGCATGTGGCTGGGGTTGCACTAGTCCCCTAACCATCCTTTCCAAACCCAAGGTGCAGCCCTGGAGGTCTCCTCCTATGAAGATGTGGGTCTCCAGAGGGATATGGCATGTGGCTATGGTTGCACTAGACCCCTAACCATCCCTTGCAAACCCAAGGTCCAGCCCTGGAGGTCTTCTTTGAGGGAGATGGGGGTCTCCAGAGGGACATGGCATGTGGGGGGCTGACCGTGCCTCAGGCTGGGGTTGCACTAGACCCCCGACCATCCCTTGCAAACCCAAGGTCCAGCCCTGGAGGTCTTCTTTGAGGGAGATGGGGGTCTCCAGAGGGACATGGCATGTGGGGGGCTGACCGTGCCTCAGGCTGGGGTTGCACTAGACCCCCGACCATCCCTTGCAAACCCAAGGTCCAGCCCTGGAGGTCTTCTTTGAGGGAGATGGGGGTCTCCAGAGGGACATGGCATGTGGGGGGCTGACCGTGCCTCAGGCTGGGGTTGCACTAGACCCCCGACCATCCCTTGCAAACCCAAGGTCCAGCCCTGGAGGTCTTCTTTGAGGGAGATGGGGGTCTCCAGAGGGACATGGCATGTGGGGGGCTGACCGTGCCTCAGGCTGGGGTTGCACTAGACCCCCGACCATCCCTTGCAAACCCAAGGTCCAGCCCTGGAGGTCTTCTTTGAGGGAGATGGGGGTCTCCAGAGGGACATGGCATGTGGGGGGCTGACCGTGCCTCAGGCTGGGGTTGCACTAGACCCCCGACCATCCCTTGCAAACCCAAGGTCCAGCCCTGGAGGTCTTCTTTGAGGGAGATGGGGGTCTCCAGAGGGACATGGCATGTGGGGGGCTGACCGTGCCTCAGGCTGGGGTTGCACTAGACCCCCGACCATCCCTTGCAAACCCAAGGTCCAGCCCTGGAGGTCTTCTTTGAGGGAGATGGGGGTCTCCAGAGGGACATGGCATGTGGGGGGCTGACCGTGCCTCAGGCTGGGGTTGCACTAGACCCCCGACCATCCCTTGCAAACCCAAGGTCCAGCCCTGGAGGTCTTCTTTGAGGGAGATGGGGGTCTCCAGAGGGACATGGCATGTGGGGGGCTGACCGTGCCTCAGGCTGGGGTTGCACTAGACCCCCGACCATCCCTTGCAAACCCAAGGTCCAGCCCTGGAGGTCTTCTTTGAGGGAGATGGGGGTCTCCAGAGGGACATGGCATGTGGGGGGCTGACCGTGCCTCAGGCTGGGGTTGCACTAGACCCCCGACCATCCCTTGCAAACCCAAGGTCCAGCCCTGGAGGTCTTCTTTGAGGGAGATGGGGGTCTCCAGAGGGACATGGCATGTGGGGGGCTGACCGTGCCTCAGGCTGGGGTTGCACTAGACCCCCGACCATCCCTTGCAAACCCAAGGTCCAGCCCTGGAGGTCTTCTTTGAGGGAGATGGGGGTCTCCAGAGGGACATGGCATGTGGGGGGCTGACCGTGCCTCAGGCTGGGGTTGCACTAGACCCCCGACCATCCCTTGCAAACCCAAGGTCCAGCCCTGGAGGTCTTCTTTGAGGGAGATGGGGGTCTCCAGAGGGACATGGCATGTGGGGGGCTGACCGTGCCTCAGGCTGGGGTTGCACTAGACCCCCGACCATCCCTTGCAAACCCAAGGTCCAGCCCTGGAGGTCTTCTTTGAGGGAGATGGGGGTCTCCAGAGGGACATGGCATGTGGGGGGCTGACCGTGCCTCAGGCTGGGGTTGCACTAGACCCCCGACCATCCCTTGCAAACCCAAGGTCCAGCCCTGGAGGTCTTCTTTGAGGGAGATGGGGGTCTCCAGAGGGACATGGCATGTGGCGGGCTGACCGTGCCTCA
>NW_005841973.1:1821202-1823631 GCF_000455745.1 Alligator sinensis | reverse complement strand
TGTGGGGTTGACCTGCCAACCGCGGAAGAGCTGCCGGGTTTGCAGGGGGGTAAGGGAGTGGAGATCTGAGCTCTGCATGCTGCCCATTAGAGAAGGACTCCATCAAAGTCCGTCAGTCAAGAGCTGTGCGAAAGATACTGCTTCCCTGCAGTCGTACAGACCCCAGGGTGCTGTCCTGATTAGCTGCCTGACGTATCCTACAGGGCAGCCCAAAATTGAATATATAGATACACACACACACACACATATATATATATATTCCCTGGTGCAAAACTTAGGGAGAAGATTGGGAGGGCTGCTATATTAAAGATGCATCGCCCAGGGGGAAAAAAGAGAAAGGTATTTCTTTTCTTTTGCTTTGTCAGTTATATAAAAGACCTAGAAAGCAGGATTCAAATGATTTTCCTATCTATTTTGCACATGAAAAGCAGCGGCGATGGGCTCCCCTGGTTCTCCTGGAATGCTGACATCAAAAATGGCAAGAAAATGGGTCCCTGAGCAGTGCCAAGTAGAGGAGACGATTATTCAGACCGGATGTTGGTGTTTTATGTTATTTGTTATTTAACTCAAACACCTATCTCACACATGGGAGAAAAAGTCTCCTTGCAAAAGTTCAGTGTTTTCGTCTGAGCTGTGAGTTGAGGTCCAAGAATGCTCCCACTCCAGTTCTTCTCCTTTCCAACATTTCAGAGAAAAAAAAAACCCAATCAAGACTTTTTTGGAGGTTAAAAAGAATGAATAGGAAAAAAAAAAAATATATATATATATATAAAAAAGGGCAGGTCTTGTTAAAAGAGAAAAGACTAGCAAAAGGGCATCAGATTGGGAAGTGGGGGTGTCTGCTGTTGACTTTCTGGGTGAATTTGAACAAGTCGCTTCACTTCCTCCTGTGTCAGCTACTCCCTCCGGAAATGGGGTGTGGGGGTGAATGACACCCTCTCGTTTTTAGGAGCCCCAAATGGCCAGGACAACACAACACGCTTAAAAGGGCACCGGTGGGCTCTTTCTTGGTATGCAGGGGTCCTAGGGATCGTGAAGGGGATGGGGAGAGGCTCACAGGGATGAAAGGCAAAGGGGGCTCTTGCAGGACATGCAATAGGGGTTAAGGAGATGGGGAGGGTTGGGAGTAGGTGGTGCCTACACATTACGGAGACGGGAACTGGTGGAGAACATAACGTTGGAGACAGCCAGTCGTGGGGGAGATGGAAGACAGAGGGCATTTGCCCGAGAGCTGTGGAGATCAGGTCTTGTGGGTGTCATGAGGCAACATGGTTTATGCCTTCCTCCGAGGCACTGGGGGGTTGGCTGGGGACTTTGACTGGGCTCCTGCTGGTCTCCATCTCCTGCAGGGACCTGGCTAAAGGGTCTTGCCCCTGCACTCAGGGACAGGCCGATTGCTGGATTTGGGGGATAGGAGGAATTTTACCCCATGGTCAGATTGGTGCAGGCTGGGGGAGAGTTTCCTTCCTCTGTAGTGGTGGGGCACGGACTCTACCTGCAACCGCTCCAGTGTATATTGACATTTCCTAGAAGTGGGACGCTGGCTGCTGTGGACCCCCTGCTTTACTTGTGTCATGTTGGGGTATGAGGTCCGTGTTGTCCCAGGGCTGATGGTTGTTTTACCTAGAGTTTAGATTATGGTTGTATGGGATGGGTTGGATAGGGCTGATCCTGCCCTAGACCCCGTGACATCCCTTCCAGTCCTAAAGTCCAACTCTGGAAGTCCCTTCCAGCCCCCCTTCTATGGAGGTGAGGGTCTCTGGAAGGACATGGCATGTGGGGTCTGATCCTGCCTCAGGCTGGGGTTGCACTAGACCCCCGACCATCCCTTGCAAACCCAAGGTCCAGCCCTGGAGGTCTTCTTTGAGGGAGATGGGGGTCTCCAGAGGGACATGGCATGTGGGGGGCTGACCGTGCCTCAGGCTGGGGTTGCACTAGACCCCTGACCATCCCTTGCAAACCCAAGGTGCAGCCCTGGAGGTCTCCTCCTATGAAGATGGGGGTCTCCAGAGGGACATGGCATGTGGGGGGCTGACCGTGCCTCAGGCTGGGTTTGCACTAGATCCAAGGTGCAGCCCTGGAGGTCTCCTCCTATGAAGATGGGGGTCTTCGGAGGGACGTGGCATGTGGCTGGGGTTGCACTAGTCCCCTAACCATCCTTTCCAAACCCAAGGTGCAGCCCTGGAGGTTTCCTCCTATGAAGACGGGGGTCTCCGCAGGGACGTGGCATGTGGCTGGGGTTGCACTAGACCCCCGACCCTCCCTTGCAAACCCAAGGTGCGAGCGCGGAGTCTCCTCCCGGGGAGCCGGGGTTGAAGGCCGGCGGCCGGCGGTGCCCCCGCCCAGGGGCAGCAGGGCTGGGCTGGGCGGCCGTCCGTCCGTGGCGGGGGCGGCACGCGGCAGGCGGGTGGGTGTGGAGATGCGGGGCC
>NW_005841973.1:1791961-1820898 GCF_000455745.1 Alligator sinensis | reverse complement strand
CGCGGGGGAGGGCTGGGGCGCGCAGCACCTTGCGGGCACGGCTGGGCAGCGGAGGCTCTTGTCGGGACGGGGGTGCTTTTTGCCCCCCTTAAACCCCCCACCCGCTCCTGGGGAAAGTTCCTCGCAGCAAGAGGACTGACAGCGACCCCCCTGCTCCTAACCAGGGCTTGACTAGCCCCAAACTACTACGAGAGAGCCCAGAAAATGGGACGGAGCAGGAGCCGGATCCTCCTTCTCCCCTTGCCCCCCACCCCGGCGGTCTGGTACTGCCCCACTGCGCGGAGCGGCTCATCTGGACCTGCTGCTTTTGCCCCGTGGGATTGTAGCTGGGTGGGGGATGGCAAAGATGATGCAGGTTTGCCTGCCTTAGGCATGGCTTGGCTATCCAGGGAGCTATCTACGAGGTGCCCACACCGGGGAAGTTAGCGTGGTCGCGGGCCTTTCGGATGGGGGGTGGGTTAGGGCTCTGTTCCCCCTGCTTTTTTGTTGTTGTTGTTGTTGCTGCCTTGGCGTGGTCTTGCAAAGCAGATTCAGCGAGTCTCAGGGTAGAGTATGCAGCGCACCCAGTCCAAGTAGGCAGCCCTGCTGTTAACTCCTGCTGCTGCCACAAACCATGCTGCTTTCAATCAATCCGGGAGGTAAAGTGCTCCTCGTGCATCTTAGGAGAGGCAAAATGGGTGCTACTGAAAACACCCTCTTATATAAGATGCGCTCCGCGGTTAACAAGGGGAACCGGCAGGGATGCAGGTAGGAGGCTGGTAAAAACTCCAGCGGCTCTTAAAGATGTCAGTCATTCGATGCCTGGGTTTCTCTCTCCCTTTCGCGGCTCGGCGCATTGCACTTCTTCCGAGGTTGCCTCCTGTTTAAGGGTGTCGCGTACGTGTGGCAATAAAATGGAGAAGCAGAGCGCGCAGCCCTGGATGTGCCAGCAAGGAAGCGCTCGTTCTACTTGTGTCATGTGTCATTAAGTTTCAGAGGAGCAGGGCAGAGAGCCCCACGGCTCAAGGTATTATTTAAAAGGAGATGGGACAAAGCACCGGCGGATAGATGGTGCAGGGGGGTCCCACACAGTCCCGGGGAAGGAGCTGGATCACCCCCCAGCTTTATCTCCCTGTTGTGATTTTCAGATCGAAGTGTGTGTGAGGTGCCTCCTTCCGGAGCCCAAAAGATTTTTAAAAGAGCAATCCTTCGACTATTCATTATTATCCCACAAGACCACTGCTTTCAGCCTGGTTTTCAGTGTCAGCAGCGTTTCGGTGGTACCTGTAGCAGCAATGAGCTACTGATGGGAGCCGTACGAGGAGTTAGAGAAACTCAGAACAGGGCAAGCTTGACAGGTTTGATGCGGTGCATGGCGTGTGCATTTATAAGATGAACTAGCAATAGATCTTCAGTGCGAGGGCAATGCAATGGTGCATCGGGGCATCGTGCAGCATGCATCCCTCTGTAGGGCGCACAAATACCAGCAGACTCTCCCTATGCCTAGAGAAGGATGTTTGTGCTTGAAAGCTTATAAAGAGCAATTTTCCCAGCTATTTAGTTGGTCTAATAAAAGATATCCTATTTACCCAAAGAATCTTGTCTCCATATATGCACATACACATAAATATACATATAGACATGTGTACATATCTATGTATACATATGTACATATTTTCATATATCTATATATATATGCGCATATATACAAACATGGTATCATAATAGCACTGGATCCCAAACCAGCCTCCTTGGAAGTTTAATCTCAGCTCTGAGAGCAGAAGGAGCACAGAGCTGAGAGGGACTAGGTGGGCTGGTGCCCTGCTCTCCTGGGCCACCCACCAACCCTCTCCTACCCTGATCCAGCTTTATCTTAAACACAGATACAATTGTATTTGAAGGAAAACTGGACTGATGAAAAAGGGTTTGTACAAAATGCTCAGACGGAGCCACCTCCAGCTGAATAAGGGACCTGGGGGGTGAAAGTCCGTGGCCTCGGGTCAGAGCTGCAACCTGAGCTGCTCTCAGCTGCTTTTCACACCTTGGCATTTGCCCCTGAAGTGAGGAAAGAGAAGCCCCCCTCCAGAAAAGGAACAAAAGGACCCTTTCCCCTTTGAACTGACATTTGCCCCCGGCTAGGTCAGAGGTCAGCATCGTTCCCCGTGGGGGAACCGTAGGAGGATTGTCAACATGACAGCCAGGGACGGGTTTTTTGTTCGACTTGCAAGCTGTTTATCTCCTTGCTGTCTTTCGTCTGGAGACAGCACCCGTCGGGGCTCCGGGCTCCGTGGTGTTCGGCACTGTCCCCGCATCGGGAGCAAAGACAGGCTTTCCAATTGTAACTGGCAATTGCACGGATAATTTACAGCTTCTCTGTGTTGGGGGAAAGCAATACGGATCACGCCGGGATGCTATTCATGTACGTGGCTGCGGATCTGTCAAGTTACATGGCTCCGGGCAAGAAACAGCAGGCTGAGAAATTGTCTTTGCTGGATTATTTTCAGAGCACGGGATGAGGAATCAAGATTGATGGGTTCCAGGCTGCACTCCCCATCCAACTCACATCATGACCACGGGCAATTCGTTTCATCTCCCCATGCCTCGGTTTCCCCAGCTCTGTAATGGGTATAATAGGGATGTTGTGAGGTTGACTGTATGAATATTTAAAGGCTTCCAGATCCTGGGCTGATAGGTGCTAGGGAAGAGCAGAATATCATTCATTGTAACCACATATTTAGATAGCAAAACCAAATAATCTATAATAGCTATGTGGAAATGCACATATAGCTCTAATAGCACATATAGCTATAGCTACAATAGCTATGTGTAAATGCACATATAGCTATAATAGCAGATATAGCTATAATAGCTATGTGGAAATGCACATATAGCTACAATAGCACATATAGCTATAATAGCTATGTGTAAATGCACATATAGCTACAATAGTACATATAGCTATAATAGCTATGTGGAAATGCACATATAGCTACAATAGCACATATAGCTATAACTACAATAGCTATGTGTAAATGCACATAAATCTATAATAGCACATATAGCTATAGCTATAATAGCTATGTGGAAATGCACATATAGCTATAATAGCAGATATAGCTATAATAGCTATGTGGAAATGCACATATAGCTACAATAGCACATATAGCTATAACTACAATAGCTATGTGTAAATGCACATAAATCTATAATAGCACATATAGCTATAGCTATAATAGCTATGTGGAAATGCACATATAGCTATAATAGCAGATATAGCTATAATAGCTATGTGGAAATGCACATATAGCTACAATAGCTATGTGGAAATGCACGTATAGCTATAATAGCACACATAGCTATAATAGCACTGGTGCACTGGTAACGCACTGGTGATGAAACTAAGTACCAATGGCATGACAATGATGAAACACATGGAAAAGGAGCCAAGTTTTGGGGAAGGAGTGCTGATCGGAGTTCTTTTCCACAGGAGAGCCTACATCATGCCAAGACCTAGAGCCAGCCTCTTACCAGTCCCATCCATTCATGCGATACTGTGGTGGGACTGTGAAGTAGCAGCTGGGAGGAAAACCATCTGCCGCCCACTGGAGTGTTTACCTGGCAAGTTTTATTGTGCTCAGTCGTTAGGGTAATTTGTAGCACGTTTCCTCCAGATTAATCCCCGCAACAATCAAACTCGAGACAGGCACTTCTCTGGCCAGTTCATACCTGTTGCTGGAACTCAGATCCCAGAGAAAGCTCGCAGATCTCCTGGTGCATGCTTGTGTGTGTGTGCGAGAGAGGGAGCGAGCGCACACGGGAGAGAAGCTGCAGAAGTGAGCGTGTTTCTCGGCTCCGACACGTGCAATGCAATGCTTGCTTCTTGAGATGCAAAATGTATTTACATCTCTCTGGGTGCGTCTACACGAGACACAAACTGCGCAGTAGCCTAATAACCTTGCGCAGGGCAAAACCCATGCCAATATGCATTCGTATTCGGCTACTGCGCGGTTAGCGTCGTTAAAGAAGCTAGCACCAGTGAAAGGCAATAGCATTACTGTCATTAAAGACAGTAGCACCAGTTACTGCACATGGATTTACTACTTGGTTATACAAGTGCTAACCTTAATGCACAGCAACAACAGCACGTTAATGAACGTGTAGGCCTTCTATGCCTGAGAGACAGGGACGAGACATAAAACGTTCAACTTAGCGGACTTCCCTTCACACGTTACCCCACCTGATAGGTTTGCTTCTATAAGGACATCAAAGTCTAGGCCAGGGGTTTTCAACCTATTTTCATTTGTGGACCCCTAAAACATTTCACATGGACCCCTTTGGAAATTTGGAAGAAAAGTGCAGATCCCTTTGAATTGTAAGTGTGGGTATTCGCATACTTTTGATTGATCCTAGTCATCCTTCGCAGACCCCTTAGACACAGTCTGTGGCCTTCCAGGGGTCCACGGACCACAGGTTGAAAACCACGGGTCTAGGCAACTGTGGGAGATGTCAACCCTCATCAAGGAAATATTTAAGATGGGAGGGACTGAATCAGAAGGGGTCAAAGAACTGGCAAGGAAGACACACGGGACCCTTAGACTGGCAGAAAAGCCATTTCCGATCAAAGAGCGAGTTTTTTCTCTGGTAGTGCTGGAGCAAAATTGTAGCCGTGACGGTCCCGGAGTTAGGTGAGAGGCCTGGATTTTTGTGGGCGATATCTTTTATTAACCCAACGGCACGACGGGGATACAGTTGGACAAGTTTTCAAGTGCAAGGCATTCTTTTGAACAATGGCGAATATCTTGCATTGGAAAGCGTGTCTAACTTCACCCCCCACCCTGCTGTAGGCCCAATAAAAGATATCGCCCACAAAAATCCACGCTTCTCAAAGAAAAAGCACAATATACGAGCTATAACTTAAGGGAATATAGCTCTGCAGAAATATGTTCTCAAATGAGAGCTAAAATCCATCATGCTGCTTCTTGAGGGGCACCAAAGTCAAGGCAACTGTGGTTGATTTTAACTCTCATCAAGAAAACATGGCCTCAGAGTTACACTCCTCTAACTAACCACTAATAATTAGTGCTTTCTTTTGGGTCAGAAGTGGCTTTTTTTGCCAATCCACGAGTTCTTGCAATAGATTTTTTTTTTTTCCACTGTGGTTGAAATGTCCTGTCTCTGGGTGGAAAAAATTCCTACTTTTCCTTCCACAGATTTTGCCTTTGTGGCAAAAGACATATTTATTTCTCCCCCTTCTTGCAATAAGGGAACGGGAGTGGGAAACTTTCCCACTGAAACAAATCTTTCTTTTTTTTTTTTTATTCCCAGTTCTTTTCCAAATAACGAAGCATGGCATTGAAAATTGGGAATGGGACAAGAAAAAGTCCATTTCTGTCAATGCATGGATGACTATAATGGCTATCTTCTTCCAGCCGTCCCTGGTCACAGCATCTATTTCTCTGGCACCTGCCCTGGCAAGGATTTAGAGCCGTGGCAAGTTATCAAGGGAACAGAAAACGTGGTAGTTTAGGACCTGGTGATCCTACCGATGCCTCCCACTCCTGTGGTCCCCAGGGTCAGGGGCCAGAGGAGCAGACTAGTCAGGTTGCCATCAGCTGGCCCTGGTTAGCTGAGCTGAACTGGTTTCCAGTGGCCTAACTCCCCTAGCTGCCTGTGCTGCTTGTCTGGTGTGGCTCTTTGCTTTTTAAGTCGCAGATTTTCCAGATCCCATCGGGCTATTTACCAAGATAGGTACTTTTCTATTTAGCCCTGGGCTTCTTGCATCCTCTTACTGGTTTTCAGTGCCCTGGTCCTGTTCCCTGGCTTCATCCTGTTCCTGGTTCTGGGCTCCAGCCCAGATCTCATGTGGTCCTAGGGTCCCTTGCTGCATGGTTTGGGGGCTGGGGGACATGACTTATGAGAAAAGACTGAGAGAACCGGGCTGATTGAGTCTGCAGAAGAGAAGACCGAGGGGGATTGAATAGCAGCCTTCCCCTCCCTGCAGGGGGGCTGCAAAGAGGATGGAGCTGGGCTGCTCTCAGTGGGGGCAGATGGCAGAAGGAGCAATGGGCTCAAGCTGCAGCAAGGAAAGTTGATGTTAGATATTAGGAAGAATTTTCTCATGAGGAGGGTAGTAAAACACTGGAACAGGCTCCCCAGAGAGGCGGGGGGATCTCCATCCTTGGCAGTTTTTAAGACCTGGATAGACAAAGCTTTGGCTGGGATGATGGAGTTGGGGCTGGTCCTGCTTGGAGCAGAGGTTTGGACTAGATGCAACCTCCAGAGGTCCCTTCCCACCCTCATTTTCTGTGATTTTTTTCTCCTCCACCCCCCATCCTCTGACAGTCAGCTCCTGACTTGTGGCTTAGCTTGGCGATTGTCCACCTCTTGGTCCCATACACCTCCAGCTGCCTGCTCCAGATGCCTTGGCTAGTGATGCCAGTCTGGATCCCTGCCCATTATTCCTGACCCACCTTGGCCTTTTGCTGAACCCAGGCTAACTGCCTATATCCCAGACCCTTATAGACTTCGGCTTCCCTACCTGCCTGCTCTTGACCCCCCTGACTTCTGGCTCTAGTCTGGACCCTCACTTCCCTGCCCTTGCCTGTTTCTGATCCCTGGGGCTGCAACCCACTCGGGTCAAGCCCTGGTTGCCCACGTCCTGGTTGCACCCCTGAGACCCAAGCCCCTGGCAGACTTGGAGCCCAGTCTGGTTCTCACGGAGACCAGTGGCAATTGCATTGCGTTCACCCCTGGCATTTGCGTGTGAAATGCCATTGTTGCAATTACTGCCCACGTCACGGTTGTGTCTCTAAGCCCGTATACCACAACCCCGTTGTACAACCCGGCAGGCCTTTTCCACACAGACCTAAGCACCGTATTTGCTCACATACAGCATGCCTCAGAAGGAGACGTGCCCCTTGTTTTTGAAAGGCAGATGAATCTTTCCTTGGAGAAAGTCATTAAGTAGTGGCAGCGAGGGAGCGGAGACTGCTCCTTGCTCTGTGGATCGTGCACAGATTCTACTTTTGCTTTTGCCTGTTAAGTGCCGACACTCATCTTACCGTATTTCCTTATGTATAATATATCCTCCAATTTCCAGCATCCAGGCTAAATGGGTTAGCTATTCGGGCTAAGCGCTTAGCCATTGCAACCGCTAAGCAATGCAGAACATGGTGCTGCAACAGCAGCTATTGCTAGCAGCCAGCCTGGGAGACGTGTGTCCTCTCCTTGATCCTGAATAACATTTATTCTGGACTACTTGCTCCATGGTAATCCTTCCATGTGTTTCTGTGACTCAAACACCCTGTTATGGGTCACATTTTTCCATCAAGTTCATTTTTGAGGCCCCAAATCAAAAATGATTTTTTTGGAAAAAGGTGTGCATTGTATGTGAGAAATACAGTAGTGTAGTGTCTCAGTAGTCTAGTTAGGAGCAGAATTACCATTGCCTCCTATTAACAGATGAGGACCATAGCAGAGAATTGAACTCCCAATCCTCATTGTCTATGATTGTATGGTTTGATGCCTTTTTTTGCTCCATATTTCCTAAATTCTCATATCCTGATGGGGAAATTGTACAATTGGGAGCTGTGAACTTCTGCCCAGCTGTCACTCCATCCCCTTACTCCTTCTGCTGCTGCCTGGGTCTCCAGGCTCACCCTCTGTCCTACGTTTTCTGCTTCCTGACCCTACTTTTGGGAGCAGGGCAAAAGGAGGAGGAGGGCCTGAGGAGCCCATGAATGCGGTGGGAGATCTGGGTGTGTGGCCTGGGGGAAAGGACAAAGATATTCTTGGAAACTTGGGACCTGACCCAAAGCCCGTTGAAGCAGAGGGAAATATTTCAATTGACTTCCATGAGTTTCAATAGATTCCTCATTAAACAGAGAGGCATGAGGTTTTATATAAATACTTCCTTGTGGCTAAAATCAACTGGAGCATCAGTTTAACATCTGGCGCGTACTTCTACGTGGGTTTTAAGCCAGCACGTGAAGTGTTTTAATAGGTTTCCTCCCCACCTTCCACCAAATATGCCAGCGCACACGTCAAATTGTACATATTTTATTGCTCTCTCATCATCGTTGCTGGCGGGTTTCATATATGCTTCAAGGCAGAAGCAAGATTTGAGGAAAGAGTTAGTGGCCTTAGGGGATCAATGCAAAGGCAGCGATCAATGAGTGAGGGGTGGTCTAGATTGGCAAGCGGGCAGAGACATTGATGTCGGCATCAATGGCAGAGTTCAGGCCGCACGGTATAGGACAAGGTCAGATTTGGGGCCTCAAAAATGAACTTGATGGAAAAATGTGACCCATAACAGGGTGTTTGAGTCACAGAAACACATGGAAGGATTACCATGGAGCAAGTAGTCCAGAATAAATGTTATTCAGGATCAAGGAGAGGACACACGTCTCCCAGGCTGGCTGCTAGCAATAGCTGCTGTTGCAGCACCATGTTCTGCATTGCTTAGCGGTTGCAATGGCTAAGCGCTTAGCCCGAATAGCTAACCCATTTAGCCTGGATTAGCAATTCGCTCAATCCAAACGGATTCCAGCGCCACCTAGTGGCAATGCAATCGGTTTGGATTGAGTGAAAGGCTAATCCAGGTTTTTAATTGACGACGGGAACAGACTCACCCACCATAATCTCTGGTAGAGTTTAGATTATGGATTGTATAGGATGGTTTGGACAGGGCTGATCCTGCCTCGGGCAGGGAGTTGGACTCGATGTGATTTCTGGAGGTGCCTTCCAGCCCCACTTCTATGATTCCACGCAGTCATTTGCCCACTTAACAACGCTCTTACATGCATTTGAAAAGGTAATTTTATCCTGGGTTTGAGTGATTTGTTATGTGGTCTGATTTATGATGTGCTCAGACTGCATGCCAGGCCTCTGTTCTGCTTTCACTCTGCAGTAAAGTTGTATACTACAGACTTACAGAGTAAGTATGCTGTCTGTCCACACTGAGATAGGCGGGGGGGAAAGGGACTGACTTCAGTGAGGCCAGGCAGGAGAGAGGGTCTACAGGAGTGCGACTTGCCGGGACGTGCCAGGAGGTGGCAGTTGTCGAGGTGCGAGACAGCATGGGCACGGTTGAGAGTCTGGCTGTGTAAAGTCGTAGCAAGGACTGGAGATAGCATTAAGAGGATCCAGATGCAGCTGTTACAAGCACAAAAGGCAAGGCAAGGCTTGAATTGGAGACCTCAGTGATGGGCAGAGCAGAGGTGATGCCAGCCATGATGGAGTAAGGAAGGAACAGAAACTGGGGAGGAAAGATCGGGGCTGAATCGTGGGTGAGATACCCTTAAATTGCCAACAAGACATGTTGGAAGTTATCTTTTATTATCACTTAATATTGCTGTATTTCTCTTGCACATAGGGGCTGGGATCTCACTGTGCGAGGTGCTGTACAAATGCAGAACAAAGAGATAGCTCCTCGCCCCAGACACCCTGCAGTGTACGACAAGAGACATCCGATGGGGACAGGGGGGTGCAGGGAAGCAATGAGTATCATCCTGAGACAGCACAGAGCAGGTCGGCGGTAGGACCATTGGCCAGGGTAGAGGGGACGGAGTCAGAAAAGGGCCAACGTGATCGAAGCAAAGGGTCTCACTTGTCAGGGATCCACATCGGGAGAGCTCCCAGCTCCTTTCATCACGAGGTCTCATGGCAGCTCATAAAGGGGTCTGCACTTTTCAGCAGTGGTAATTTTCCCCTTGCACCCGGGCTACTGGAACTGAAGTCGGCCGAGCCCCCATCCAGCATGCACTCGATGCCATGGTCTCTCGCTAGATGCATACTTGCCTCTGGAGCAACCAATAGCTGCCCCAAGCCACAATAATACTTGTACCCCTGCATAACCCCACACCCCACCTTCAAGGGGGTCTCCACCTTGAAGAGCTGAGAGTTTGAGCATACAACAAGGGGCACCACGCAGGCGTAAACAGATGGGTACAGGGAATACAAGGAAAGGATGAAACAATTACCGTACGTTCCAGGCATAAAAGGTGCACCTTTGGTTTTGAAAGGCAGAATGAAGGGAAAAAGGGGTTTTCCGTGTAGTAAGTAGCTGCCAAGCGGTAGCGAGGGAGCTCCCTGCGAGTTGTGTGCAGGTTTTACTTTAGCTTCTGCTTAATAACCAGCAGAAACTGCTCTTACCGTATTTATCACATACAATGCACACTGCAATTTCCAGCAGCTTTTTAGGGGGTTGGGGGGAAGTATGTTGCATGTAAGGAAATAAGGTATCATTAGCGTAATGAACTGTGGTCACAGATCGCCAGCCATATTGGCCGTAGGACAAAGGTGTATCCTAAGACCAGGTCTGAAAGAGGCTGAAGTGGCGAAGTTTTCATGGCGAGGATGAGATTTCACCATATGGGCCAGAAGCAGCATTGCCCATGGCTCTTTTGTCAGAGAAAGCTCCTGTTCCTCCCTGTTGAATAATCCACCAGCCCATTTGCAGGTGCCAAGGTCTGCTTGGAAAGACGGGAACCCCAGCTGGCACGAATGTATTGCCTCTCTGGCATAATTATATTGCAGCTCCGCTGGCACTATGGCAGCTTCATCAGCTGAGGATTTGCCCCCTGGCACCTTCATTAAGGCAACCGTAAGTGTTTCTTTCAAGTGCAGGCTGGCTGTCCCCTTTCCCAACCCTGGCCCAGAAGCACTTACCGCCAAGCCTGCGCCCCATCTCTTTGCAGCTAACCTCTGCAAGCTTTTCTTTTTTCCCCCTCTCTCTGTGGATAGCTCTTGACTCTCTTGTCCCTCTGTGATTATTTGTTAGGTACATAACCCTGGAACAATAAAATTCCTCCCTCCGGGATGCATTTTGCATGAAAGACAGTATAAAATAGTTGCCTTGTGTTTGATTTATTGAAACCAACTGGAAGAACATTTCTCCCCTTCGCTGTACCTGTGCTGGGTGAGTGTTTTGACAGGGTTGTACGGTATCACTCACTACCCTAACCGCAGACACATGAGTCGGAGGATACTTTGAGTCTCGATTGCACACAGCTGGTATATCATTCATGCGTCCGGGTTATTGAAGTGGGGCGAACAGAGAGGGGTCCTTTAATGTGCTGTCTCTAAGCATGGTGCAGTGTTTTATCTTTCCCATACTGCTGCTCCCAGCTGCGTATTGTTTGAATCCACTCGGTTTGGGCAACAAGATTTTAAAGCTGTCCAGATGCTCCGAGGCTGGGATTTGGGGTGTGCAGACCCCAAAGGGTTTCGCTCTCCTTGCTTGTTCCTTTTCCAAAGAAGACAAAAGGCCAAGCATGTAATTCAAAGCAAGAGTCACCATTATTCATTCGCTGGAGTAGAATTTCGCTTACGGTGAGAGCTACTTGCTGGAGATTGCCTGCTGGAGGGATTTTTTTTCCCACCCCCCTCAATCCATTTGTTTCAGTTTTATTCCACCAAAAAAGAGTTTAACCCCTGCGGTTTTAAAATCCGGGAGCAGCAAGCTGTAGATGTAGGCGACCGCGACTAGCTGGCAGCACGGTCCGGCAGTTCGGTTGTCAGCTCTCCTGATTTCTCTCTCGCCCCGTAGCTATTGAAGCTGGATGCTTTTGGGACCAGAGACTGACTCTTTGGTTGTTTAATACCCAGCCCAAAAGGTCCAGTTTTGGTTGGGTTGCAAAGCCCTGTTCTTAGGCTGCATCCAAATTCTTCTTTTTCCATTGGAAAGAGATGTTTGGGTGAAACAGCTCACAAAACGGTGTCAATTTTGAGTGACATTTCCCAGTGGAAAATGATGTAGGTAAGACAAAAAAAATCAATTTTGTAATGTTTCATTTAATTAAAAAGGTGACATTTCTTTCCTAAGCAAAATATTCCTTTTATTCCTCCCCTGCTTCCCTTTTTTGCATTTGGGATTATAGCAGTAGGAGCAGAATTGCAGTGGACTTTCGGGAAAAGATCTTAGAAATCAGAGAGAAGTTGGGCTAGACGGGACCTCCAAAGGTCAGCCTGCTGGGGCAGGCTCATCCCTATCCAAATCATCCTACGATCCATAATGGAAACTCTTTGTAAAACGACCCTCGGCCCTGACACAACACCGATCTAATGCCCTAACCTCCCACGGGCGAAGCAGGGGTCCCACGGCAGCTCACAAAAGGTTGTTAATATAAGAGATCCCAAGTGGAGGGCCGCACTCCCTGCTATAGAGGAAGGCAAAACCCCCCACAGACAACACCAATCTGATCATGGGGTAAAAGTCCCTGCTCACCTCAATTATCAAGGTAACGGAGAACAAAACTTTCAGGGAGGAAGAATTGTCTGAATCTTTTTCTGGAAACGGTGATATTGCCATATGGGGCTGATCATTTTGAGATTTGATCCATCCTAGCTACCAGCATAAAAATAACCATGTCCGAACCAGCCATGAGATGCTTTCTCTGCTCATCAATCCCAAAGGCAGAGCAGCAAATCCCTGCACATGTATATCCTGTTTGGCCATAGGTATCCTGGAAAGAGGAAGGATTTCTAAGGGCTGGTCCATGCTGGTATCCAGGGTACTGGTCAGGGACCTCAGCTTTTGGACTCTCACTCTCGGATGATTTTGCTCGGCTTCTGGGATTGTCCCTAAGGAGTCTAGCATGGCAGCCTCCAGAGCAGGACCTAAGGCAGATGCTGCTTTGCTCAAACACCTCGCGTCTCTCTGGTCCCCTGGGTTGTCCCCTCTCAGTCTGCAATGGGGACAGCCTGCAGTAAAGTGCACACCGTGGCCTCACCGTGGCCAGACCGAAGCCAGGATTGCTTCAGCTGCCTTCTGCAGACCACAGGGACTGCCCTGAAGTATGGGCTGTGCTTTGGTGGACCACGTGGCCCTCCTTCTAGGCCTTTCTTTCTGGCTGTAGCTAGCCTGGCTTTGTCCCTGCTGCTGAGACCATGCACCCAGGTGCTATCTTTTTGGGAGCCCTGTGGACCACGTGGCTTGCCGCTGCTCTGCATTGCATTGTCCATTGAGCCATGGGCACGAGATACCTTCTTCTGTGCTTCCTTGGCTGACTTTTCCAGGCTCATTTGCTATGACTGTTCACCTCCACCCATCCTTAGATGCCTGATTAAGTTACTAGAGATCGGGCTTAAATATGGGCTTGAGATGAGGGCCACGTATCGAGGTGCAAGAGATGTGGTTCCCAGGTCTGGCCGTGGGCAGGTCGGCTCATTTCTCTGCCTGCAGAATAAGACCATTCTCCATGGCTCACAAGAGAGCTGTAGGGACAGAGTCAATAAGGTCCATGAGGGGTAATTAGGTCCATGGGGACAAGGTAGGCAGGGTCCTTTCTTTGCAATTCACCCCCCTTGGCTGCACAGCGCTGGACTCACCGTGAATACTGAGAATTAGGCCCAAGGTGAATGCCTAGTCATAGACACATTCAATAAAGGTGGAATAATAAGCTCAACCTTTCAACCCGGCAACTACGTTTTGGATGCAGAACTCTACAGGGTCTCCGGTCTGGGCTGATCGTTCGGTTTCTAGGGGTTAATCCATTCGTTAACGCCCTGTTGTTACCATCACCTCCTAATACCCATCGTTATCGGTGCGACAACCACTGGGGAAGGCTGCTCGTTAACAACATCGCTAGCAATAGCCATGGCTCTTGGTACAACAAATTTGACTCTGTCAACACTGACCTGGGAAGAGCCGACTGATGCGTACGCGCTGCCCCGTCGTTGTTCCAGCTGGAGTTGCTGTTTCCTTTGAGTCTCGGCGTACTCAGCTGTAGACGTCATTAAAAGATTCCCCATCAAACATGGAAAAATGACAAGTGATGGGCACTTGGGTCTTCTGTAATAAGGGCTGCCTGTTCAAATGATACATTTGCTGTCTGCTAATGGAGAGAAAAGCAAACCAACGTGGTAAATTATTAGACAGGACACGGCTTGAATCTTGGCTTTTCTGACCCACTTACTTAAAGGACCGGATGGGTTTAACTTTGCATCAGTGTTTGCTCAGCGTCAAGCAAGATTTGCGCGCTGTGTTACAAAGGTTAGCTGAATTATACTGGAAGGGTTGATGCTAGATTGGAAGACGGCTTCATCTGATTTCTTTTTTTTTTTTTGCTTTCCCCCCTTAATTCCCTCTGTTTGGGTGCTGCCTTCCTTCATTAATGACCCAGCTCAAAGTCTTTTTTAGGCTTAGTTGCAACAGGTCTCCCCCAACCCTGGCTTGACAAACATGCCGTGAACTTTGGGCTGCCTGTCAAGCCAGCATCTCTTTGTGGATGGAGAGCAAGGGGGCAAAGTTTCTTGGCTGAAATTCAATCCAGAAACAGAGAACACTGCGGGGTGTCATGACCACAGCCTATTAATACCGTCAAGGTGTTGAGAAAGGATTAATCGCAGCCTTGGAAGAAGCAAGGGCAAAGAACAATAGTTGGGAGGAAAAATTCGGACGGCGTCCTGGGAAAAAGTTTTCCCTTTACATTCAGAGCAATGGGTCCGTGCAATGGAGAGGGCAGAAGGGGCTTGCTGTTGAAGCCAGTGGGACTGCCCAGGCATCAGGGAGGGTGGCAGAGGCCTAAAGTTGAAGCCTGGGATTTTCCAAGGGAGTCAGGCACCTGAATGTCTTGTGAGGCCTCGCTCGCTGTTTTGCATCACTTGGCAGGAGCTGTCAACAGAGAGCATGGTCACGAAGCAGCCTATGTGTGTGGTTGGAAACCAGAGCTGCAACACTATCGCCTAGACCTCAGGACTCGGATTGCCAGCATCCCCCAGCATGCCTCCAATGTCCCGGGCTCATTTGACTCTCAGGCCACTCATTTTGATACCCAAATAGGGGCTGAGTTCTTTTGACTTCGATTCTGGCAGCTGATCGATCTCTCTTGAAAGCTATTATATGCTAATATTATTATATTATTAGTTGCTATTAAAAGCTAAAGGTGATTCTTCTTAGCTCCAGCACTAGGGGCTTGTCCTGTTGACCTGCAGACTTCGAGCCCTCTGGATACACCACCGTCATGTTGGAATAGCCAGGAGATGTGTTGGAGGGTGACGGTGGGGTACAGCTGGCTTGAAAACTGCAAGGGAAAAGACACATTTTAAATAAACCCTGTGTCCCAAATCAGAGTAAAAGGGAGGGGGAAAATATATATATATATATATATATATATATTTCTTTTTGCAAGGAGGAATTAAAAAAAAAAAAGAAAAAGGCAATTTGGGGGAACCAAAGCAGAATTGTGCTCCATTGGAAGATTGCAGTGATTTGACAAATTTGACATTTTCCCAGGGAAGATCTAAATTTTGCAAAAAGTGCAGGTTTCTGTCTAAAAATGTTTACGACGGATCTTTCCTAGCTACCCTCCGAATAGCTGCATACGGGCCTGATTTGGGGATTGTTATCAGATAGCCTTCAACTTGATAAACCTAGCTGAGGATCACTTAGAGAAGACACCCTTTCCTTCCCAGACCACTCCCAATGCCTACGCACAATCCTCTGATGCTTCATTTTCTTTCCTTTTCCATCTATCCATCTTTCCTCTTAATGCACTCAGCCGAGAAGGTGGAATGATAACAGAGATGTGGGAACTGTAAAAATGTACTCTCTGATTTAGAGCAGAATATTTTCCCCGTGCACGTGAGTCAAAAGAGGCATGCATCTGCTGGATACCCTTACACAGACCGTGCATGCAACACTTCCCTTGCAGAGCCCAGCTAGTAGCTTTGAAAGGGGCTCTTCTCCCCCCACCCCAAGCCTGTGGGAGCCGAGCCTAAGTCTTTCTTAGCGCGGAGTCACTGGGAGCGTGACCTCGTGGAAGATAAGACATGCAAGAAGAGACCGAGAGAGCTCACTTTACAGAGAGCAGATAAGGGAAGAAGACACAGGGGAGAACATGATCACAGTCTATAAATACCTTCAAGGTAACAGTGCCATGGGAGGAAGAGGATTAGTCACACTCTCAGAACAGGGGAGGAGAGGAAAAAAGCTCAACGGCATGAAGCAGAGGACGGGGAAGTTGGGGCTGGTTGTAAGGGGACCGTTTTTACCCATGCAAACAAATGAAGTACGGAGCCGGGGGGAAGGCAGCCGTCCGTCAGTGAAATGTTGTATCCGGCAGAGTTGGGAGGGATTACTTCCATCATACATTCACGTGCAACAGGGGCGGGCAATTATTTCGGGCGGAGGGCCGCTTACTGAGTTTTGGCAAGCCATCGAGGGCTGCATGACAGGCAGCCAGGGGCAGATAAATATTAATTTTCTACATTTTTAGGCACCCCGCGGGCCAGATAGAATGGCCTGGTGGGCTGCATCCAGCCCGTGGGCTGCATTTGGCCCACCCCTGGCATACACGCATTTGTGATGTGTCTGAGCTCCCCATATTAACAACGGCAGAGCATCATGGGCAAACATCCCAGCATTCCCAAACCAGCCTGATTTTTTTAAGAGCATTTTTCAGGAGATCCGGGGATTCTTGCTCAACCGGGCTCTTGCAAGCGAAGCCCCGTGAGATGCATCCCAGCAGGCGCTCGGAAGTGTGCAGGCAGAGCAAGAAACGATGGGTGTAGCAACCAAGAGATCATTTTTGGTGCCTGATACTACATCTTGATATGGTCCCAATTCTAGACACCTGCATCCTTCCCATCCCCAATGTGACCTCAGGCTCCCACCATCTCTCTTCCTCAGCCACGACCTCCGTGCTTCCCGTTCTCCGCCACCGGCCACCACCTCCCAGCCCCAGCCGCACCTTCTGCCTTTCCTCCTGGCAGGGTTTCATGATGGGAGAAGGGCGGGCGTTCAAATCCATCACTCGCAGCCCCCCACAACCCTTCTAAGAAGAAGGGTGCAAAACAGCAGTTGTCCCCTTTGTCTCACACATCATGAAATGGGGATATATCCCCGGAGATTTGGAGAGCAGAAGCCAAAATGCCTTTCTGTCTCTACAGGCAGCTGCCAGCAGCTTCTCCCCTGTGTCATAAAACAACCAGTAAAACGCATTATGTCTGTAGAGGGTAATAAGAGTTTAGAGCCTGCAAAGTGAACTTTATGGGGATGGCTGCAGATGCATGGTCTGCTGTTATTTTTGATCCCAGTTGAGTAGCAAAAGGTGACAGGGTCTGCCCCCCTAGTTCCTAAACCCATGGCAAAAACTCCCAGAGATTTCCAAAGACGCTGAGGCTAATCCAGTGAGGATGTGGGGTCCTCTCACCACAAATTGGGTCCAGAGAGCTCATCTGAATGCCTGCTAAAGAAAAGACGGAGGTGTCTGAAAGTTTAGGAAGGCTGGGGAAGAGGAACTGCCGAGATGGTCCTGAGCGTGGGGATAAAAGTGAGGGTAGGAACATTTAAGCTGGAAAGTGCATGTTGGAGAGATGTCAAGGGGAGTGGGTCTGCAATCAATGGAGCTCGCATACGTGTAAAAGTTGAATAAGATGCTCCAAAATTATTCCCCGTGACTTCAACAAGGGGAGGGCTCCTTTCATGGTGTTTAAAGAGCAGGTGAGTGAGTCCCAGGAAGAAGGTGAGGCTTGGGGAGAAGATGCAGCCCTGCAGATCAGAAGAAATATGTTTCTGTTCTCAGGTCTGCTACTAATGCTGCCTGGGGCAAGTCACTCGGCCTCAGATGCTGTGAGACTGCTCTAGCAATACTTGTATAAGGGCTTGGAGATCTCCCAGGGCAAAGTGATACCAACCCAGGTCATGTCTCAGGTCGCAATTTGGGACCTCGCTCCCAGGCTTATTGCAGCTTCCAGACACAGGGATGCCCTTGTCAGGAGAGAAGGATGCAAGTCATCTCTTGCAGACGTCCTTGTCTTGCAGAGTGAAGCCAACGAGCATGCTCCTCTCATCCAGCTCATGAAATAATGTGTCTGGGCCACTTCTCTCACTACCAGAAATACCAGCCAGTGCCATTAAGGGAATGGAAACAGCTAATGAGATTTAAAGGGGACACAAAGTTCATAGGCTGGTCTTCGGGAACAACCGTCTAGGAGTTTAGCTTATCAGACAATTCATGGATCTCTTAAGGGGTGGAAGCGCTAATGTAACTGGGTTGAACAAAATATTGGAGAGTAGGGAGGAATCATGCGCTGGCCACTGCATGGGTCTAGCGTGCACGTGAGGCATGGCAAAGGTGTCTTTATTTCCGGGCTTCAGTCACCTGCCCTGTCAAGGTGGCAAGGGTCACGGCCGCAACATGAATGGGTCGATATGCATTGACTGCAGTCACCACCATGTCAGCACAGTCTAAAGCAGGGCTGGGCAATTATTTCAGGCGGAGGGCTGCTTACTGAGTCTTGGCAAGCCATCGAGGGACACATGACAGGCAGCCTGGAGTAGATACATATTAATTTTCTAAATTTTTTAGGGGCCCCACAGGCCACATGCAATGGCTTGGTGCGCTGCATCCAGCCCACAGGCTTCATTTTGCCCACCCCTGGTCTAAAGCAACAATCAGGCATCCTCCACCTTCAACATCCAGGCTCAGCTAATGCCGCCTGCATCTCACATGCTCCTGTTGTCCAGAGCATTTGGGCCTGTCCCGCAGGGTATGGGAGGCCACCCTCCATCATGGCAAGATCCCCACTGATTGCACTGGACCTCGGTGCATCAATACATAAGGCTTTGCATGGGATGGAGCGAGGCATTGGAGATAAAGGATGAGAAAAGGGTTCCTTCGTGCTGCTTTTGTTTTGTAAAAATGTTGACATTATGTGGAGTAACCGAGTATAAAATCTGCCTATCGTTTGGAGTTGGTGTGCGGAAAAGCTGTTATTATCAGAGCCTTTTATGCCTCTTTACACTGTCTGGATCACAGAAGATTAATGCGTGAGATAGGAACAGAAGCTCCCGTCTTTATTTAAGCTGTCAGGTACTTTCACGTTGTTTTATGTTGATTGTTATATAAAGCCCACACAAAGAGATGTATGTATCTATATTCCCCACGTTTTCTTCTTTAATCTATAATTTAATAAAAAACAGAAATATTTCCATGTATTATTTTTATGCGTATTGTCAGCGCTTCCCTCTCGATCTTATTTTTTTCAGATAAACATTCATAGACATAAAGCACTTAAAATATGCATATAATCAATCTCCCCCTTTCTTTTTTCGGGCTTCCTTTTGTCTGCCATTCCAGTCATCCTTTAATTTACATAGTTAATGCAAGAGTATCTTAAATGTAAAAAAAAAAAGACTCGTCGCTAGAACAGAGTCACAAACACAAGCAGAGCGTGTTTATCCATGCAGGCATTTACATATGCACGTAGTAGCACGCTTATATCCATGCACACTTTTCTGTTCGTGCCCAGGCACACACACATCTGTAAAGAAGCAGACATTTGTGTGCTCCCCTGCCAGTGCATGCACATAGGCCTGTTGGAACAGACATAGGCTCATAGACGTGACACACGCGCGTGCACACAAACACACACAGGGCCAGTTTCCCCTCCCCTCCTTTCTTGTAATTAAACCTGATGGCCTCAACATACCTCTTCTCCCACCTGCAGCCACCAACATATAAAGGAACACACTCACGGGTGGATAACACTGATGCACACGCTCACTGATACCCATGCTCACGCTCACACACAGAGGCATGCTGCATTTGGACATAGCTTCACACAGGCTTGCGTGTTCATGATCCCAGCCTTGCCCATCCATCCTGCTCCCTGCCCACCCGCGACCCCAGCCCTGCTGCACACCCCGGGGTGCATGCACCACAGCCTGGGTTGCCCCCTGCACCCGGGCTGGGCAGGACCCACCGTGGGCAGGGCTAAATCCCTTAGTGGGGTCACATCCAGCCTGCAAGCCATCTTTTGCCCACCCTTGTATTACACCATCATGCAAACAGCCTCAGTCAGCCCAGAAACAGAAGCTCGTGTTTCTCTTTGAGAGTTTTGAAGTCCCCGGCCCCTTTGGTAGTTACCTACTCGGCCCCTGCAGGTTTCCTCTCTCACCTTTCTGACTTAGTTTCCTGCATTCATTGTATTCATGGAGCGGGGCTCTTAGATGCTGAAAGCCATGGTCTGGCTTCAACATCAGGCCAGAAATCTGCATTATATTTATGCGTGTCCTAAGGAGCCTAGAGTCGGACAGTTTTTTCCTCTTGGTCGTTGCTGCAGAAACCACTGTGGAAGGCTTAAATCCACACCTAATCTCATACAGAAAGATTCCCCGTCACTCCAGCTTGTGGTCCAGACCATATTCCCATGTCACTGAGTTCATGTAGTGTGTTCCTGCTTTCATATCCCCCAGAAAAGGCCTTTCCCAGTCCCAACAGCCAAGAGAAGCGGCAAGGGGAAAGAAAGCAGCAAGCTCGTTAAGAAACGCCAGAGGCTCAGAGGAATTCCCTCCTCATCGTGGAGCAAAGCTAACAAGGTCACTTCAGCGCTGTGATGAAGGAACAACTCCGTCCAAGTCACCTTATTTATTTTTAGTGTGTTTAGCGCTCTTGAAAGATGTCAGCTTGCCAGAGCTAGAGGCATTTGGGGAAGGGATGGAGGAATTTCACCGGGAACGGCTCGGTCTCAGAAAAGTAAAGCATTGGCAGCTGCTTCTGGTCTCCCAGAGATAGGGGCTAGGAACTGGATTTTTCCTCTTGAGTGAAATACCAACATTTCAGCCTCAGGCGGTTCTTGGGGTAAACCCGCTGTCTTTTATTAGACCAACTCAACTATTCTTCCAACTATTTGAGTTGCTCTAATAAAAGAGATCAGATTTGCCCCAACAACCTTGCCTGCCCTTGTCCTGAGACCAACACGGCTACAACCAACACCCGTGAAACATTTCCACCTCCGTATTTGTTCCAAATCCAAAGAAGATCCCAGATTTGATTTCTGCCTATACCAATAATTCCCCCCAAAATTGTCTCCGAGTCCATGGAAAATCCAAGTCTTACATTTTCACGTGCATCTTTTTTTTTTTTTATTGTATTTTTTTTGCAATTTGAATACACGCATTTCAAAACAAATGTCATTTCTAAGCCAACCATCAGCAATTCCAGCCCTCCCGAACACGTCAAAACAGAGCACTTTGACATTATTAAAATGTTTTGTTTTGATATATTTTTCCTGAAGTGAAATTTCATTGATGTCGACGTGTTTACACATAAGGGTTTGATCTGAATGAAGCGGGATCTTCTGCGGGAAGAAAATGGGATGGAGAAAATTGGGAGCCTCTGATGAGATGAGATTGCTCATCTCTATCCTCCTCCCCGTTCCCGAGGGTCTGTTGATTTCTGAGGCTTGGGCACTTCTGGGTGTCTCGTCTCAGGCTGCTAGGCATAGCGATTTTTTGTGAATGAGGCATAGACATTGACCTAGCAGACCCTTACTGCTCATTTTATGATAGCGAGACTGCACTATCACATGGAAATAATTGTCCCTCGTTGGGCTTGTGCTTGTAAACTAGAGGCAGATGGATCCACACAACCTTGTCACCAGCAAACATTCACGTTCTTCCTGGAGGGACCACGCTCTTTTCCTGAGTAGATGCCAGCTCTTCTTCCGCTCTGCCCAGTTTCTGAGCTGCATCATACACTCGCAAGAGTTTATCTGTTGCTTTTATGGTAGTGACCAGACCCGATCTAGTCAATCTTGGTCTGGTCAAGTCAACTTGATCTAGTCCATCTTCCATGCCATTGCCTACGCGTGGCGATGCCTTCTCCACATTTGCTCAAGCTTCCTTCCTGGCCTCCTCTAAACTCCTCATTGCAGCATCAAGACATGCATGGACCTTATTTGTTAGCTGCTGGATGTCGATACTGCCAACCTCCTTTGGTTCTTCATCATGTCTCCTCTCAATTCCTCACTATGCAGTTTAGACTGGGAGTCATTTCCGGGAGGGATTGTGTGCATAGGAGGAGGTTTGCACTCTCTGGGGTGCTTGAGCATTAAATAACTAAGGAAGGAAAAAGAGACGTCTGCAGGGAGCGGCTTGCTGAGAAGTGAAGCTGGGCCTTCATATTTTGATTGGAGGACACCTTGGCCTGACTTCCTCTCATTAGTCCAGGATGAAATCAGCAGTTGTCAGAGAATTGCCTGGGATTTTTTCTCTCACTGTGACAAGTAGGTAAACCAGATTCCCTTTTAGTGTATTGAAAATAAGAGCAGGCCCTGCAAGGAAAGTGCTGTGCTATTTCCAATCATAGAAACATAGAAAATTCGGGCTGGAAGGGAGCTCAGGAGGTCACATCTAGTCCAACCCCCTGCTCCAAGCAGGACCAGCCCCAACTCCATCATCCCAGCCAAGGCTTTGTCTAGCTGGGTCTTCAACACCTCCAAGGATGGAGACTGCACCACCTCTCTGGGTAACTTGTTCCAGTTGCACCACCCTCCTTGTAAGAAAGTTTTTCTTCATATCCAACCTCAACTTCCCTTGCTGCAGCCTGAGCCCATTGCTCCTTGTCCTGCCATCTGCCCCCACTGAGAACAGCCCAGCTCCATCCTCTTTGCAGCCCCCCTGCAGGGAGGTGAAGGCTGCTATTCAATCCCCATCAGTCTTCACTTCTGCAGACTCAATCAACCCAGCTGCTCCTCACCAGTCCTGTCCCCCAGCTCCCCAACCATTTAATTGCCCTCCACTAGACACCAATAATCCTGCTGATGGCATGGAGATCAATCAAGGCAGGAAAATGAACATTGGCCCCATACCTGTGCCCTCCTCCACCTTGGCTCTGTTCTGCTGGTGGGTCATTTCAAGAGGCTTTACTAACAGGCAGCCTCTGTGTGACAGATGAAGGTCCTCCTGAGTGCCTGTGTCCCTCACCGTTAGGGATTGAGCCGTGCAGGGTACTGCCTTATGCTTAGATTTTCCTTCTCCTGGCCTTATTATTGTAATTCCTGCCTGGGTGGTATGGTCGGGAGGTTTCAGGAATGGTCTGTTTGCAGACATCATTGTGGCAGTACGCAGGTTCATGGGTCAGGCCTGGCCCCTGTGGGCCATAGGTGGCTGACCCCCGGTCTGTGGGATGTGGCCCTTGTCTGGGATTACATCCCCCATGATGCACTATGGCAAGGGTCTCCTGATGGTGTAGCATCTCTTTATGCTAGGAGGAGAGACCACGGTACCACCCAGGCCATGTTGTACCAGGAGGTCTTGACCGAGATGACCACATGGAAACCTGGGACACCCAGGTGACACCTCCCTCAAGCCCGTGGGGTGGCCTTTCAGAAAGAAAGTGTTTGGATTCTCAGCTGAAATCTTTTGGACTTTGGTGAAAGCCAACATTTCTATGGGAAAAAAACTGACCCAATAACTTTGTGTTGAAATTTTCTGTTGGGAGGAAGGGGCCATTTCTTTCTAACCAGCTGCTTCATGAATGTTTCCACTGCCAGACTCCTTGCCTGGTCCAAACGGCCACCCGCAAAAAGCCACTTACACAGTACTGTCAAATCCCTTGTTAAAACCTGACAAAAGATCCCATTTATGCTACCGGAGTTGGTAGCAAAGTTTTAGGTCTGCCTGCTCCATAACAACAGTCTCTTCTTTCCAAACCAGAGGAGTTGTGTCTCCTAGAAGAAACACAAGTGCCATGAAGCGAGCTCTTGTCTCTCACTGAGCATCACTTTTGGAAAGACAGAGGTGGCCTGAAAGCAGCAAAGTAGCTCAGGGGGCTGTCAAGAGAGAAGTGGCCTCTCTCTTCATCGGACACTTCATGCTCGTGTTGTCAATATTGGGTTTCTACTTAACCCGTCCTGTAGCTGATGTTCTGTTTTCAGCTTCATGTGTTGGAGCCTATATTCTGTGTCCCCTCCACGTGCATAACTCCTCCTGACATCAGTGGGAGAGCTGTGTGCCTCAGGCTGCTGGAGTCCAAATTGTCCATGGGGACAAAGGGAACAAAGTCACCTTACTAGTGTTTTTGCATCGGGTTCAAAGAGAAAAGCAGCGCTTCGTAGAACCATAGACATGGCAGGCTGGAAGGGACCTCAGGGAATCAGGCTATCCACCCACCTCACTGGACTGAGGATACTGAGGTCCATTTATACTCTTTATGAAGCTTGGATGCCTACAGTGACTGTTTAAAAGTTTATTTTTCTACTTATTTTCACTTGGAAACTCCAGGAACCACAGTTCTCAGTGTCCCGGGTTTGGCGGTTGAACCCTTTGGCAGACCGAGGGCCTGGAGTGAGACGGTGACAGCACACAATAGGCTGAAACAGGAGTTATGGGGCTCACGTACACACCATGATTTTTGCCCTTTCATGCACTGCAACTGCATGTCTGTTTGCATGAGCGGGATTTCCCAACCCTTTAAAAGTCTTTCTTGTGCATTAAACTAAAACTCCTCAGACATGGCTCATTTGGCTCACTGGGAATTAAAGCGTCGCATCCATGGATTCATTGCACGCAAACAGGAAGGCACTCAAAGACATGTAATGAGCCTTTTTGTCCACCTGATGGCGCTGTGAATTTTTTGTAGTTCACCCCTTCGAATTGCTTCCACTTTCGAATTGCTTCTGCTTTTTTTTTTCTTGTGTGGTTTGTAGGCTCCCTACTTCTACAGTTGTGTGGCAGGACATGGGCACAGCGTGGGTTGGGGGCCCTGGGCCAGGGTGGTGGTGCAGGGAGTGCTGGGCTGTCCCGCTGTCCTGCAGCGCCAGCCAGGGACCTGGCTTAATTTGTTTGTAAACCTAGTGCGTGTAAACACAGATGCGATGCTCCAAAATAAACAAGTTTAAATTTTATAAACCTCTTTAATTTACGGGGATTAAAACCCGTGGTGTGTACAGGCGCCCCTTGTCATTAAATCCAAACACATGGTGGTCTCAGCCTGCTGACAAGGAGGGCAGACCTGCTGAGGCTTAGACCATCTCCATTTGTTATAAAACACATCCAGTTTGGCTCTCAGGGAATTGCAGACCCTACACTGGCGGGGATCTAGGGGCGGTTCTGTTCCTAACTCCCTTAGGTGCTTTTGAGAATTATAACCGTACTTTTTGCTAATATGTACATGGCACTGGAGTGCTTGTCCTGTCCAAGAACATGCAAACATATGGATATACCTATGGCATCCGTTCATCAGTGAGTGACAGTGGATATGACTAGCAGTGCATTTTCTCTTGTGTCTGTAGAGACCAGTGTTAGACTTGCGGGTCCTGCCACAGTGGTCACAGGTGCACATGGCATTAGCGGCTACTGTACTGACAGGCTGTTTGCTTCGGTCATGCCAAATGAGTTCAGCTTATAACCTGTGACTGCCCCCTTCCATGCTGTGCTCATGCCAATAACAAAGATAGCGTTTCCTCTCCATTCAGTTTTGGCTGCAATGGCCTGGGCAGTTGATATGGAGATGCTTGAGTTGCCCATATATCGATGTCACCCTTTTGGCCTAGCTGCTTGATCCCATAGGAAAGGCAGAAGCCAGTACATTTGAAGCCAGCTTGGCTGCAGGAGCTGCCGGTATGAAAATCTCCAATTCATCTGTCTTTCAGGGCTCCACTCTTTGACTGGTTGCCAACCAACGCTGGAGAGCCCAATCCATCCTGCTATGGAATTCACTTTTTGGTAGCATTTCCTCCACCAGGGACAAGGGCACGGACACACCACCATCATCATATACATGGAACCCACCACACACATTTTCATCCCCATATATACACACCCACCTATGTCCATGCACATGCTCAGACACACCTATTTGCTTCTACAAACAACTCATCCTCCCTCTGAACCTACAAATTTCCCCCATACAGACAAAACGAGCCTCTTTGAAACATGTCCCGATTCTTTTGTTTAGCAAGTGATGAGTGGGGACAAGATGGGATCAAAATCCCAGAGTAGCCCATTTGCAAACCCGGCGCTCTACATTCCCTGGTCGACCACGCGAGCTGGCTCCTGGGCCCGGTTCTGCAAAGCACCATGTGAGTTTGTTTATTCCTCTAACAAGTGTCACCGCGAGCCCAAGAGCACTGGCGCCATCAGCACATTTGCAGAGAAAATGAGATTTTTCCTGGCCAACTTCCAGAGGTGGCAGCCACACTCCAAGGCACATCTCAATTAATTAATGGAGTCAAACTTTATTAGAGCCAATTGGCGGCCAAAAATAACCCAGCCTGTAGAGTTTTCCATTCATCTTTTTCTCCTTTCTTCTTCGTTTTCTTTCATTCTTCTTTTGTCTTCGTCCCTTTTGGCCTGGTGTGTGAAACATAGCTGTGTGACCATGGGGGTGGTTCAGGGACTGCGTATGCTGTAGAATAAGTCAGCCTTTAATCCAACCTTGGATGATATCTCCATGAAATGTATATTTCCAAGGAGAAATCAGGCTGCGGACACTCAACAAACCTCATGCATTAGGCGTTTTCAATCCTAAGGGATCCCCAGGTACTTTATTAGACCCATGTACTTTATTAGACCCTAGACGGACGGAAAGGAGAGGAGGGGATGACTCCATTAGGATGCAAAGCACCCTGCAGGTGAGATTCATTTCCAAACAACTGCTAGTCATTTAACTTAATGCTGATTCTTAGGGTATTATCCAAGCTTGATCTGTGACAGCTGTTCCGAGATTGAGTAGATTTTATGCAGAAAATCAGACATTCAGGATGTGCAGCGAAGAAGTGATGGGAAAGGTATGCATTGAGCTGAGAAATGTCTTTCAACACCAGCCTTTGCTACTCTTGCTTATGCAAGTGAGAATTTGCACGAGTTCCCCTGAGCGCAAGGGTTCGTCATGATGATGTACGTGACAGTAGCACTGAGAAGGACCTCCAGCTGGGTCAATCCCATTGGGCTGGATGTAGCATAAATGCACAGTAAGAGCCATGCTTAACACTCAGGGAATTTATCTTTACTTGGCAGGAGAGATACCATGATGATAGTTTTGGCCCAGGGAATTTTACTAACCTGGCAGAGGAGATCCCCTTCTTCTCGATCTTGAATGACTTGGTGTAGTTGAGGGTGGAGACCTGTCCCTTGTACTTTAGCCGGACCTCCCTGCAAGAGTCCATTAAAGCCTCCCAATGGGAGGCTCTCGGCTACACGCTTGATGGTGATGGGGGATTGCTCTCGGGATTTCCCTCTAGCTTGCTCCTTCGACCTTTGGCTAGAGGCAAGTAAAGTCGGGGCCATCTGAGCCCCAAGGCTTCCAGGCTTGGGCCTGCACATAGGATTTGGAAGTATCTGAAGCCCCAGGCTGACGAGTCTGGGAGAGAGGAGACTTGCCGATGGTAGACTTTGGAACTGATTTGGCTGATTTGGCCTGAGACACAAACTTAAAAAATAAATAAATTTACACCCAACAGAACAAATATGAAATGGGAAGAAATGGCTGCCTGGTACTCTAGTGCAGTGCCCTGGCCAAGAGACCACACATCTAGTCCCAGTGATTTTGGGGAAAGAGGTTGCCTGTCTAATCAGTATTCTTGGGTTGAGGGCTCATCTGCCCAGGCAAACTCAAGAAAGCAGATCCAAACTTTAGCAAAAGGTATGATTTTTAAGAGGTTTGGTGAAAACACATGAAACCCCTGCTAGGCACTGTTATTCAGAACTAAAGCAGCCGTAATTCGATTTAGCTTGC
The DNA here is from genome assembly GCF_000455745.1 of Alligator sinensis. NCBI lineage: Eukaryota > Metazoa > Chordata > Crocodylia > Alligatoridae > Alligator > Alligator sinensis. The sequence continues at coordinate 1,793,455 of NW_005841973.1, read as the reverse complement.
TTCACTCACTTCATTACACAGAGTCAAGGAAGCTAAATCAAATTAGGGCTGCTTTAATTCTGAATAAGAGTGTCCACACCAGGGTTTAATGCAGTTAAACTAATCATTTAGAAAAAAAAATAATTCAAATTAATTCTCCTGGAGCATGCCACTATAGGCAAAGCCTAACTACCCATATACACGGTATTGTTCATATTCCTGTGCAATTTAATATGCTGGCCCTTTAAAATAGGTTCATCACCAGGGGGGAAAAAGTGTGAAGACTGATCTTTTGCACCTTTAGATCACAAGGTCAAATCCCACATCAGTTTGAAGAGGACCAAAATAGCATTGCCGTCTGTGCTTTGGATGTTCGTGTGCCATGGTCTCTTTATGGGGAGATGCCCACACCCCAACCACCTTCCTCTCCGGCAAAATAGATCAGCACTTAATAAACCAGAAGACAAAATTCCCTTCTCACCCTGTGAGTTAGAGACACCAGAAGTGGAAGATTTCCAATTAAATCAGGGGAATAACCACCAGTCTCCCCATCTTAAAACTGAATCTGGTCAGGCAGGATTTGACTCTGCTCCTGTTCTGTGAGTAAATAAATGTGTTTCTCCAGGGCTGTCAGTCTGGCACCTTTAACCAGCCTGAAATTAATTTTCTTAAAAAAAAAAAAGCATTAATAAAAATATGGCAGCCTTTTGAGGCTGTTTCATTAACTCTATCAGTGAAGCATATCACTCAGCGTCCGGTACTCTGCCTGAATACTAAAGTTTCCAAACACACTGGGCTCTTTTTCTGGCTACAAAGTCTCAATTTTTCTAACTCAATTTAGTGTTGGAAACAAAATTCAAAGCAGGGAATAATTCCGAGAAGATAAAAGCGGTAAATCGGCTGTCGGGGATTAGCTCCCTGGTGATATAATTCAGCTCACGGTTACTGCAGCAGAACGCCGGGGCTGCTCTTCATTTATACGGGGTGGTTCAAACAGGAAGTCAGTCCTTGCTGGAAAGTTTAGCTGGGCTGAATTGATAAAAGATAGCAGACCCAAGGTCACATCCCAAACACAGACGGCGGGAGGGGGTGGGAAATAAGTTATTCCTTTTCTTCCTTGCACTGCTCTTTCTTGAGAGCACATGAGGGCAGAAAAGGAAGAAACTAGCACCAAACCTGAAGCTGGTCAAAACTTAAAAAATAGCGTTTTACTGGAAAAGGCACTCTTTAAAATGCACTTTTCTTTTGGTAAGTTTATGGGTAATTTTTTTTCATTTCCTCAGAACAGATGGTTACATTTGTATCATTGCGTTAGCAAAAAATATCGATATAGTAGCAGAATATAATATCAGAATATTATATTACATTATATTAATACTAAGTTATAAATTATATTATATTATAATTTACATTATATTATTATATTATATATTTATAGATATACATTTTATATATTCATATTATATTATTATATTATTAATATATGTAATATTTATAATTATATTATAATATATT
>NW_005841973.1:1758101-1791900 GCF_000455745.1 Alligator sinensis | reverse complement strand
TCCAGCCCCCTGCCCCAGGGGCAGGAAGATTATATTATATTATATTATATTATATTATAGATTTCATAGATGTTAGGGCTGGAAGGAACCTCCGAAGATGATCAAATCCAGCCCCCTGCCCCAGGGGCAGGAAGATTATATTATATTATATTATATTATATTATAGATTTCATAGATGTTAGGGCTGGAAGGAACCTCCGAAGATGATCAAATCCAGCCCCCTGCCCCAGGGGCAGGAAGATTATGTTGTATTATATTATATTATAAATATCAGAATAATAGAAATGTTATTTCTACCTAGGAGAACTTTTACAATTTTTTCTCTGATGCCTGATGAAGGGTGCCTGTGCCCAAAAGCTTGCAATCAAAGACATTTGTTTGCAAAAATCAAGTTGGTTTAATAAACGAGATCCCCTCCGCCACAAGTTCTGATTCCTTTTGCTTCTAGACCAATATGGCTACAGTCTGTATACTCAGAATAGTTATGAATTTTCTTTTCTCTTGGGTTTTGATAATTGACAAAAAGGCACAGCTATTTCAGTAATGTTTCTTGATCCAGGATTTTATCAATCCAAAATGTGTTAGTTTTTTAAAGAAATTTAAAAAGTGGCCCATTTTAACTCCTTTAGAATGAAACGCACTAAAATTTTGAAGTGATTCATCCAAGGAGTCTTCTCTTTTTTGCCCTGTTATAACAACTAGAGGAGAGAGGGATTAGTCCCTGCTTTGCGGTATTGCACAGTTATTGGTGTGGTGTGTAGAAAGAACCAAGCTGATTAGGGTTAAATCAAAGCCAGTGGACCTCATCCTCATCAGAAGGTGAACATGATTTGGTTTAGAGCTAGTAAATTTTAGCAATAATTATTTTCTCCTTCCTCTCACACTCCTGCCGACTGATGCTTAGCCCTCACCAAGATGTTATAGTCCTCACCAAGATGGTTTTGGTTGCACTTTTGGACATTTAAAGTATCCCATTGCCACGTCAGGTCCGGCCAGCTATTAATTAAAATAACATTGACCCTGATTGCCCTTGTCTTTTGAGGATCATTCATCGTTAACATGGACTGTTATTTATCCTGGTATCTTCAACACTAAGATAGACCCATCCTTGTAGGTCAAAGGTTCAGGAAAGACTACGTAGCTCATGACATCTTCCCTCTGCTTCCATCCAACCCAGCTTTCCCATCCATCCCAGGGTTGCTGTGAGCCTCAAAAGAGCTGGTGGTAGTGTTGAGGTGATGTTCTGGCTCTACTTGACCCCATTAATCTCATTGCACTCAACAGGTGCTAACACCTCTCTTGAATTTTCTTCTTTTTCCACTTACCAGGATATCCTTCCTACTCCATTTCTTTGATCTCTTATCCTGGTTTTATTTGCATAGGGCATTTTGCACAGGCCTTTGTTCTATGTGCTATTTAGCTCAAGCCGTGTCTGCTTTTCTTCTCAGATCAGAGGAAGGCTACTTGGTATCCATGAGCTTCTCTACACAGCTGGCCCAATAAATGATATTACCCAGAAGAATCATTGCCTCTCATAACAGCTGACATTTTTAAAGCCTCATCTCCTGGAGTCCGGGGATTAGATGAGCAAGTCAGTCTTCATTTTTTTAAAGTCAATATTGATGGTGGGAAAATTAAGAAAGCCTCGGAGGGGTAGAAAAACAGAAGGCAAATAAAGGGAGCCCAACATTCATTAGGTTTTAAAATCTCATGATTTTGGGTTGGGACCAACTCAGGATTTTTGAACACTTGGGGCCGGCAATATTGACTTTCCACCTTAGATTGGGTCTTTCATCCCAGGTCTAATGGTGTATGGACCTGTCTCCCTTGGGGAATCTCAGTTTCTGCTGTGGTTGAAGAGGTCTGTAGAGAGTCAGCACTAATCTTAGGGCCTGAGTGGCTTCAGTGAGACTTACATGTTGACTAGGGCATTTGCAGGGCTCTGCAATGGGTGAAATCCCTGCTCTGGGAAGACCTTTGTCCTAATGCCCAGCCAAAATCTTTCCCTTCTTTGGTGCGAGGATGCTGCTTGTGTCCTGTTGTCTGGGTGTGTGAGTACTCCTTTGCCTTGTTTTGTACTTACCTTTAAAGATATTTATAAGCTGACTTCAGAACTCCCTGTCTTAGACCCTGGGCATGTCTACATGAGATGCTTACTGCACATTAGCTTAATACTGCGCAGTAGCCTAGCGGTTATTAACCATGCTAATAGCCTACTGCTCAGTGTTATTAGGCTAATGCACAGTAAGCGTCACTAAAAAACCACTAAAAAACTCTAGTTACTGCGCATTCAGTGAGTAGCTCTTATTAGAGGTACTAAAGTAACTGCACAGTAATGAACATACGCAAACTAAATGCGCATTAATGAATGCATAGACACGCCCCCTGTATAGTGATCTCATCTTAGTAGCCAGCTTGCTGTCATTTTATTTTATTCCTGCTGTTGTAATTGTTCATCATTGGTATTCCAGTAGTGTCCGCAGTGTGTTAAACATTCCCACACATTGCACATAGAAGAAAACAAGCTTAATTCATTGCTGGGGTAAGTTACTAGGGATCCCATGAAGCCAACAGAGCTACACTGGATCGCCCGCTCTCGGGATCTGGCCCATTATTTGCTGAATTACCCCACTTGGGGATGCAGCCCACTGACTTCAGCAATGCTGTACCTACACCAGCTGCGGATTTGATCTGTTGTTTACAATGGATCTCCGACCATTGACACCAGGTAGCGATTGAACTTGCTGAGCTTGTTAGCAATGAAGATGGTTTGGGGGCTGGGGCATATGGCTTGTGAGGAAAGGCTGAGGGAACTGGGCTGATTGAGTCTGCAGAAGAGAAGACCGAGGGGGATTGAATAGCAGCCTTCACCTCCCTGCAGGGGGGCTACAAAGAGGATGGAGCTGGACTAGTTTCAGTGGGGGCAGATGGCAGGACAAGGAGCAATGGGCTCAAGTTGCAGCAAAGAAGGTTGAGATTGGATATCAGGAAAAACTTTCTCATGAGGAAGGTAGTAAAGCAGAGAGGCTGTAGAGTCTCCAACCTTGGAGGTGTTTAAGACTGGGCTAGACAAAGCCTTGGCTGGGATGATGTATTTGGGGCTGGTCCTGCTTTGAGCAGGGGGTTGAACTAGATGTGACCTCCTGAGGTCTCTTCCAACCCTCATTTTCCTTGATTCTATGATTCCAACTCTGATGGAGATGCTCTGGATGACCCCTGGTGGGGACCTGGCTCTGTAAATCGGCCCTGCACTGACTTGCACCATCTGGAGCTGTGACACCACTGACCACAATAAAGCTTACGTCGGCTGAGATTTTGCCCCATGCAGGTCATACTGTCAAGTTTCTAAATGACTTGGGCACGTATGAGATGGGGAAGATAAGACTTGTGAGATGCCCACTTTGTGAGCAGCCTTGTGATTCTCCTCCATAGTGTCCCACCCATGTAGCTAAACATTAACTGCAGGGACTGGGTCTAGGGGAGAAACAATAATCCTGCCCTCATGCCCTTGATTCTTTTGCTGAGGGTCTCAGTAGGAATCAACTTGGTGGGTCCCTTGAAAGAGTGACCTTTGAGATATGGACACCACACCACTAGCAATGGGGCTGAAGCCAGTAATGTTAGGGTTGACCATGGCATAGGTAGTCCATCCAAGTGGATCAAACTAGACCAGTGTCTACTAGAGTAGAAGCCAAGGTCCAATCTGTGCATCAGTCCTAGTCCAGGACAGCAATCCAAGCTTATATAGGCCAGTGTGAATAGGGCTCTCTTCCTGACGGATGCCTCAGCCTAATTCCCTGACCACTACCAGCTGGGTCATGGGACTGGAATCGGAATAGCTGGGCCCTGACTTATTATGAATAAACTAATTTCATGGACAGCCATGGGGTGGGTTTGAATGAATCCTTCCTCAGTTGAGATCAGACTAGCACACTGTCCTGCCAGCTGGATTCGTTACCTGCATATCCCCAATATTGTCCTCCATTCGTTTCCCCTCCATTGGCATATGAGGACAGCATTTGCTCTGAATACACTGCCAGACTCCTCTTTGTGGTGTATGGAGCTATCTCATGCTATAGTGTTTTCTCCGTAGCTCATGTTTTACTGCTCCAAAGGCGATGCTCTTTGCCAAGGCAGACAGGCATTGGGGTTGGTGAAAAATATTTCTGAAAGAAAAATGGCATTTCTATTAAAAGAATTTCTTTTCTCAAAGAGGAGCTGCATTTTGTGGGAAGTTTTTCCTTTTTCACTGAAAAACTGAGCAGACTGAAACTCAAAATAGATTTGGAGATGCTGCCATAGTGCCTTGTTGGGATTGCAACTCAGTGGCCATTCTCTTCTATGCTCCAGACTCCCTTGCAAAACTATGGTGGCTCCCATAATGCACTGCTTTCACTCTCCAACACTGGGAAGTATGTTCGGTCACGGGCTGTGATCCATCCGGATACCCAGACCCGGCCGAGAGAGGAGGAGGCACAAAGACTTTGACTCCAGTGAGACACTGCAGCAGCGTTTGGCAATGGGAATACTCCCGTTTTCCAGCCAGATGTTGCAGAAAGACATTTAGTGTTTAGTTTGGAGCAGATTGCTTCAGAGAAGACCCCCCTCCCCCCCACACACACATGCAAACTCTACACTCGCTCTTTGAAACGCCAGCTTTTGTCCTTTCCTCTTTTGTTTCCTCCTTCCAAATGAAAGGTCACTGCAGCTGAAAAAAAATAAAAGAAAAAGAAAAACAGGGCTGCTTTCAGGCATGGAAAAAATATCTAACACCTTCCCTCATTGTCTGAGCAGCCTGACACCTCAGAACCAAGTAACATTGCCAATAATGGCAACATCAATCACACTCATGCCAGGAGCCAGATGGCTTCACAAGAAGTAAAAGGCAAGCAATGAAATAGAGCTGATGGGCACAAACTTGCACCAGGTTCCCACAGTCCTCTGGGTGAAGCTGAGGTTTTGAACACAACGCCACAGTTATCACCCTTCCAGCCATTGCGTGGGTCTGGCAGTTATAGCCTATCCTCTCCACCACAAGCAGTGAGCACGCTGTGCACACATCTAATGCGCTTTCCTTTGCCCGCTCATCCACTGCTGTTTTCCAGTCCTTTAAATTAGGATCTTCATGCCCGCACACTGCATTAGTGATGGTTTGTCCTTGCTTTGAGGACCATAGTGCCCAAGAGATGCCGGATCTCTGGTGTAAAGGAAAAGTAATGTAATATAAAGGAAGGTGATGAGTGTAATATAAAGGAAGGCACGCCACTCACCTCTTGCTTATCACTCAAAGCCTCGTCAGTGGTGCTCCCTTCTGATCGAGTATTCAAAGTAGAGCAAATTATTTGTTTCCATGCTGAATTTACCGGACAGAAATCCACTTTTATTGAAATCACTACCCCTTCTGCAGTCCTTAGATGCATTTTCATTACAGAAGCCAAGGACAGAATGAGCACTGGATCCTGAATTTCCTCTCATTCAGGTGTTCAGGACTGAGCTATTTCTGCAGTTCCCTGGCATGGCAGGCACAGGTTGTGCCTGGCTTGAGCAGGCAGAGGAGCAGCCTGCAGGTGGAAGCAGACTCAATCAGATGGTCACATGGTACCCAGGAGCTTGCCTGATTGGTGTAGGGTTATGCAGCCAGGGTATAAGACCAGGCCCAGGGAGCAGGGCCAGGAGTTGCAGCTGGGGAGCAGAAGGGTGAACATTTCCCGGCTGGAGTACTGCTGCTCCCAGAATACCTGGAGGCCAGGGTAGAAACTATGGGGATGGTCTTGGGACATGACCTAAAACTATACCCTGCTGGGGTTGGATGGCGTGGTGGGGCTGCCGGTGGCAGGACAATCTGCAGGAAATGCCACACCTGTGCCTCCCCAGTGAAAGGCGAGTACCCCCGCTGCTTTGTGGGTGACCCTGTGGGAGGCAGCACACCCCGACATACAAGTACAGTGGCCCCAGTGAGAGGGTGGAGTGGAAGCTGGAGGCTGCACAGAGTTAGGCCCGTGGGGGGCCTGAAGGACTACATATAGGCTGGCTGGAGTAGAGGCCAGGTGAGGGCAGAACAGTGGGCCCAGGAGGGGTCCAGAGTAACTATGTGCTCCACAAGCTCACAGGGTGTGAACAGTGTTTGGAGGGACCCAAGAAGGCAGACCCACATGGGAGAGAGGGCTAGTTGCTCGAAAACCTAGCCAGAGAACCTCGACTGGCCCATGCTGGGGCCAGGACCATGAGGGTCAAAGGGCAAGGATGCCTATCACGAGGGACAGGCAGAAGCTAGAAGCCAACTGATCTAGAGGCAAGGCCAGGGCCTGTGAGGCCTAAGGTCCCAGAGGGGGCCACTGCGAAGAAGCAAAGGGGTCTAGGGAGCTTGCAGCCTAGGATGATGGTGGAGGTTAGACCGCCTGAATAGGAGGGATCCAGGTTGGGGTCTGAACACCTGTGTGGGGCTGGAGCCATATAGTGATGTCATCGGTGAGGCATGGGACATGGTGTAGGGGTGGTACGGAGCCATGTGTTATGTCTTTGGCATCGGGTATTAAATGGGCAGCCTCTCACCTAGGAAGAACTATTTAACTTGGTTACATCAAAGGCATGGCAGGAGAATTAGGTGGGCAGGCAGACCTGGAGAGGTGAGCAGGCCAATGATTGAACTGGCCACGAGACGGCCCCCTGTCACATCTGGTCATGGGGGAAGCTCGTCCTGCTCTGTGCATCAGTGGAGAAATGCAGTCTCCAAGGACCTCAGTCAATCGCTCTCTATAAGCACTGGGTTGCCTTTATAATTATTCTTTAATTACAAAGCACAGCCACCAAGGAAACATCGTTCCCAGGGCTACCATCACTGATGATGCATGAAGGGAGACGCTTTGGCAAAAGAAGGCTTCACTCCAGCAGAGCCTCTTATCACAAGCAAAGGAGCCTTGAAACCCAAAGTTGGGTGTGGAAATTGGTGTGTGACCAATAGAGAAAGGCCCAAAGCGGCTCAAGGTTGGAAATGTCTGCAAGGATGTATTGAGCCCCCGTTGCCTGCAGGCTAAGGGGAAGCCAGGGATTATTAGTGATGCTTTTCAGGAAAGCTCATGCCTGGAGTGTATTCTGTAAAGGCAGCAGGCCCGAGGTGGAGCTAACATAATCCTCCTTCTTAAGGGAACAGGAAATTCAATACCAGGGCTCAGAGCAGAGCCACGGAGTCAATGGCAACATTCACAGGAGGGAGCCCTCCATCGACAGTGGAGTTGGTCTTTAAAAATGGCCTTTTTAGTTGCATCAGAAGTGCAGGAGGGCCTTTGATCAGGGCTGAGAGTCTTCTCCCACATGGCATTGCTAATGCCAGCCCTTCCGAGACCCTCAGCCCTTCAATCGGCATGGAGGAAAGTCGAACCTGGGACGCTCAGCCATCAGCTCCTGGCCCTTCTGGCATGGTTTGCTGCGGTGATCCCGGCAAGGCTCCCTGCTCACTGCTGGTGCTTCCTTTTGCTAATGTCCCCAGCTGCTGCGAGACCAGAGCGATCTCAGGGATCTCAGTGGAGTCAGATCCCAGAGCGCCTGGCCCAGCAAGCGTGTGCAGGGAGATCCTGCCCCAATTTTCAGGAAAGGAAAAACGAGCTTTTACAAATGGCTCTAAAAATATTTGCCTGGATTTTTCATTTGCATCCCAGCGGAGCCAGACTTTACTCTTCTTGTTTAAGGAAATATACCTCTGCGCCGGTGAGATCCCAACCGTGGGTTAGCAAGTTACTGTTATTTATTGCCGTTTACTTTTATGGCATTGGAAATCATGTCAGGTGTTTTGTAAAAGACCAGGAAAAATGCAGTTCTTTTCCTCCAACTAATCCATCACCAGAGGGCCCCGATCTTGGAAATGCAACGCCGGCATGGCTGGCTCGCTCCATTAGGGATGACTTGTTAGTAATAATGTCGTTTGGCCCTAATCCTCCAACGATTCTCCGTGCCGTGGGGATTGGTGAGGACACAGCAGCTTGTAGGATCACGGGCTAAATACACACCCTAGGACATGCTTTCTGGATTAAGCCCTGGGTTTTAACTGGATCCCAGGGTTGATGTACAGTTGAGAGGAAGCAGAGTGAGAAAGGAGGAGAGTTAAACGAAGAGAAGCCTGTGAAAGGGAAAGAAAAATTGGCTAGAAACACAAGTGATTATCATAAATAATACCTGGCTTGGATGGCGTGCAACTCATGCTGGCGCGAAGAGCCAGTTCAAAACCTTTGCACCAATGTAGTGGGATGTGGAGCTTATGAGGAGCCAACGTGCAGGGCAAACTGGACTAATTTGTTTCCACTGTCAATGCTGGGAGAAAAGCAAGCAAAATCATCATCATCATCATCATCATCATCATGAAAGAAATCAAAACAACACAGTAAAGGGAATCTTTCTTTGCAAAATGTGTGTGGGTGTGCGTCTGCCTGTGTGTGTGGGTATCTGTGCATGTGTGTCTGTGTCTGTGCATGTGTGTGTCTATTTGTGTCTGTGCATGTGTGTCTATGTCTATGCATGTGTCTGAGTGTGTGTGAGTCTATGTGTGTGCCAATGCTTGTGTCTGTGCGAGTGTGTGTGTCTGTATGTGTCTATGTGTGTCTCCATGTGTCTGTATGTGTGTGTGTCTGCCTATATGTGTGTCTATGGGTCTGTATGAGTGTGTGCCTGTGTGTGTGTGTGTGTGTGTCTGCCTTTCTGTCTAGGTGTGTGTGTCTATGTGTGAGTGTGTGTCTGCCTGTGTGTGTGTCTGCATGTCTGTGTATCTATGCATGTGTGTCTGTATGTGTGTGTGTGTTGTGTCTGCCTCTATGTGTCTATGTGTCTGTATGAGTGTGTGCCCATGTGTGTGTCTCTTTGTTTCTGCCTATGTGTGCATGCGTCCATGTATAAGTATGCGTCTGCCTATGTGTGTGTATACATGTCTGTGTATCTGTGCGTGTGTGTCTGTATGAGAGCATGTGCATGTGTGAGTGTGTGCATGCCAGTGTGTTTGTGTCTGCCTATGTGTGTGTGTATGTGTGTCCGTGCATGTGTCCGTGTATCTGTGCCTGCATATGTGTGTATATGAGTGTGTGCAAGTGTCAGAGTGTCTGTGTGCTTGTGCATGTGTGTGTGTGGCCAGATTCCTGTCACACCCTCAGCCGATGGCTCCGTAGCCCCGCCGCATTACCCCGGCCGAAGCTCTGCTCCGTACTGTCAGCGTGGCCGTGTCCCTTTAAAAAGATACGCAACCCCTCAGAAAGCGTTTCCCCTCCTATCTGCCTTCCCACCGGGATAAAAGATCCCCCCCCCGCATAATAAGTGGCCCAAATGGAAATTACCCACTCTCCCCGAGGTATGCGCAGCTGAGCATCTGTGCTGTCAGCTGGGGAGTTCAATTTGATGCAACCATTCATCCTGGCGTTCAATAAAAAATGCAAGAGACACACACACACGCACCCCCCCCCACAAAACCCCCGTCTCAAAGGGCAAGGGAAGGTAATATCGCTGGCAGCAAGAAGTTCCTTTTAATCTGGGGCTCCATCCTCCCAGCTCTGGAAGAGAAAGGCTGCCTTTATTTAAGCCAGATGAGAGCGATGGAAACCTAGGTGTGTCGGGCTGGAGTGGTTTGCCGAGATAAGATTTAATTTTCTGAGCCAAGTCTTGCAGCGTTGTTGTTCCAGCCGGGAGGAGGAGGAGGTGGTGGGGGGCGTGGGAGGGGAGGGTGCGGATGCTTAAACTTCACAAGACGTCGGCCACATGGGCGGCACGGCACGCAGCCCTCTCCGCGGGCGCCGCTTATGAAATTGCACCCGAGCCAATCTGCAGGAGGGGTCGCAGCTGGACTGGCAGAGGGAGGCTAATTGCCTTTCTCCTCCCCGCCTCCCCACGCAGTCCATCCTGCTCTTCCCCAGAGTGCAAAGAACCAAGGCAGCCAAAATCCCAGCTGGAAAATCCCAGCTTGGAGGCTGCTGGGTGTATCGTTTGGCCTTTTTGGTCACGGGAGTGTTGGAAGACAACCAGCGGCGTCGGTAGGGTTGTTCCTGGTGCCGTGACCTCCTGCGGGCCTTTGTGTTGGACTGTCAGGCCCAGGAAGGGTGCAGAAGCACAGAAAGCAGGGCTGGAAGGGACCCCCCGAGGTCACCGCTAGTCCAACCCTCTGCTCAAGGCAGGCTCATCCATCTCCAAACCACCCCATAACCTATCCCTAAAATTACACGAACCACCCTGCCCCGCAGCTACAAGGCACGGTGCCTCCAAATGTCAGGGCATACTAACCTGCCACAGGTAATGCAGAGGGATGAAGGCTGCCAGGGTTTCACCACTGAAAAGTTTATTAAATACATTCAAGAGAACAAAGGAAGAGGGACATGCCTCCCTTTCCTCCTCCTAACCCCATGCTGCCCATGCTGCTCTGGCCGCGGGGTACTACTCCCTCCTGAGCCCAAATGTGGTGATGGAGCAGTTTTTCTCAACCTGTTTCAACTCCAGGTAGCTCTGGATACATTTGTGGCCCTCTCAGAAAATGCCAGCTTCAGGAATCAAAACTCATGGAAGAGGTGATAACTTTTATTAGACCAACGAGATATTTGCACACAAATTATTGTATTTATCTGCCACGAGTTTTGATTCCTTTTGCCTCGAGACCAATATAGCTACAACCTGGATAACTGAGCTCTTAACCTTAGTTTTCAGCCCTTTTTTGGCTGCAGAAAAATAATAGAGACATTTGGGGGTGGGGACGGGGGGTGGGGGGTGTCTGTTGCAAAGAGCACAGCTATGGATTTCTGTTTGAAATCCCTGGATTTACCCTGTGCATTGTGTTTGCACACCTAACAGTGCTAATGTGGCACCCTTGAATTGTTCCTGGTGCCGTGACCTCCTGCGGGCCTTTGTGTTGGACTGTCAGGCCCAGGAAGGGTGCAGAAGCACAGAAAGCAGGGCTGGAAGGGACCCCCCGAGGTCACCGCTAGTCCAACCCTCTGCTCAAGGCAGGCTCATCCATCTCCAAACCACCCCATAACCTATCCCTAAAATTACACGAACCACCCTGCCCCGCAGCTACAAGGCACGGTGCCTCCAAATGTCAGGGCATACTAACCTGCCACAGGTAATGCAGAGGGATGAAGGCTGCCAGGGTTTCACCACTGAAAAGTTTATTAAATACATTCAAGAGAACAAAGGAAGAGGGACATGCCTCCCTTTCCTCCTCCTAACCCCATGCTGCCCATGCTGCTCTGGCCGCGGGGTACTACTCCCTCCTGAGCCCAAATGTGGTGATGGAGCAGTTTTTCTCAACCTGTTTCAACTCCAGGTAGCTCTGGATACATTTGTGGCCCTCTCAGAAAATGCCAGCTTCAGGAATCAAAACTCATGGAAGAGGTGATAACTTTTATTAGACCAACGAGATATTTGCACACAAATTATTGTATTTATCTGCCACGAGTTTTGATTCCTTTTGCCTCGAGACCAATATAGCTACAACCTGGATAACTGAGCTCTTAACCTTAGTTTTCAGCCCTTTTTTGGCTGCAGAAAAATAATAGAGACATTTGGGGGTGGGGACGGGGGGTGGGGGGTGTCTGTTGCAAAGAGCACAGCTATGGATTTCTGTTTGAAATCCCTGGATTTACCCTGTGCATTGTGTTTGCACACCTAACAGTGCTAATGTGGCACCCTTGAAAGGATCTCAAGGCACCCTGGTTGAGGATCACGGTCCTAGAGGCTCCGTGCAAAATAGGGCAGCCCTGTGGGCAGAGCTTCTGCTTGGGAGCCCGGACACTTGGTTGGTCTTCCTTACTTTGCCTCTGCATAGTTGTAGCAATTCAATTTAGAGGCGAGGGGGCTGTTCCCAGCTCCCTGGTGTGTGACCTTGGGCAAAGTCACTTGTCTATTTAAGCCAGCTGCACAGGTCAGCTTTTGTTTCTCTCTGTGCTTCTGTAGCATAACGGGGCCTTGATCTTAGCCGGCCACTCCAGGAGATGCTGGTAATACTAATAACAGCTGCAATTATTAGCTAGCACCTGGGTTTCTCCCTTGGTGCATTGGGCTGTACAAGCTTATGTCTAAGTTGGCACGATCCATATGGATATAGATGCATAATGGGAAGAGCTATGTTAGGGCCTGATTCTTCTCTCACAGGTCAATCAGGATTAACCCTTTGGAGGCCAACAGGATCAGAGTGATGTCAAGCAAGTGCATGCAGGCTATGAATGGGTGCAATCTTAATTGCACCCGTTGGGGCAGCCGACGTTGAAACACATCCACCTCTTTTTGCACACGAGGCAACAGCTGGGATCAGTCATTTGGACCCGGCGTGCAAGGCAAAGCGAGTCATTTGTCAAGAGAGCCTCTATCCTCTGCAGGCTGACACTTTCAAAGGGGAGTGTTAGGAAGGTCTCCAGGAGAATCATCAAAGGATGGGAAGCGTTAGTGGGGCAAAGACATGCCAGGGGCAGACGTGGCACAGAGTCATCCCACAGTGTGTTTTTATGCTGTGCTGGATTCATTGAGCTCAGCTGAAAGGCAGGTGTAAGCTGCCAGGAAGGAATAGAGCACAGCCAGGAACATACCACAGCCAGGCAGGCGGAGGAGAGAAAGCCACTGGTCTTTCAGTGTCCGCCACAACTGAGCTGGGGGCATCTGAACCGGCTGGAGAGGGTGCCAACTGGAAAGGCCCAGCTCACCATGCACTCAGATGGCAAACATCTGCCCTGTCTACTACAAGTAGCATCTCCTCTTCTCCCAAAGAGTGTGGAAGTGTTGGCTTCAAAGAGCACCACTCCCTTACTGCAAGCCTGCTGCTGAAAGGGGCTGAAGAATAAGCCAAGGGGCTAGTGGATGGGTCCAGTCATTCAGAACAGGGAATTGGGGCACCCCTGGGGCTCATTTTCTTTTTACCCTAGTTCCACGCACATGTAGCTCCATTGACTTTGATGGACTTATGCGTGACTTGTATCAGTGTGAGGAGGAGGGTCAAACTCATCTGCATGAGTGGTGGGACTGGATGAATGGCATGGGGCTGACCCCATGGTCTGGGTTGGGCTCACAGATGTCAGATCCAGTCCAGCACCCGCGTCTGTCCTGGACCTGCTGGAACGGACCCCATGTGCACTGCAGGTCCCAGACCAGACCAGGGCAGATGCCATGTGCAGCATGGGTCCCAGGTCCTGCACACAGCGCCAGTCCAACACATACTGTATGCAGTGTGTGGGTCAACTCAAGACCCAGGGGCAGCACTGGGGGCTGGACAATGGGGCTCAATGAGCTGGATCAGGCCCACAGGTTGGATCTTTGATGCTCTTATTGTAAGTGAGAGGATCAGGCCCTTTATATCCAGCCACGATGGGTGGTGGCTGATGGTTGTGAGCAGGGGATAGCTGTGGGAGTGGTCCGTGTGGGTGTCAGTCCAGGTGCTGAGGAAGAGGTAAGCCAGTCTCTACCCTCTGACAGGCCTGGAGGTCAGCCTCAATGCAGAGGGCTGGCTCTGAAGGACAGAGCTTCCTCCTTGTCTCAAGCAGCTGGTCCCTGCAGAGTGGTAGGGTTAGGGGGGCCGTGGAGCTGGGGAGGAAACAGCTCTCCTGGGAGGGATTTTGAGATCCCAGGATGCTTGTCTTCCAAAACCTGGAGCAAAACTTCAAAACCTTGAAAATTTGTGTGAAGGGAAAAGTCTGAAAATGTAGCAAACTGGGTCATTTTGTTCCACCTTCAACCTATTTAAAAACGTGCATGTGCATGTGTGCTTGTGTTTGCATGCACAAACAAATTTCACTTTATTTTCCGCCCCCTCAAGTGACTTGACCAGGGACGTGTGTCAGGCTGACATTTTCATGGCTAGCTTCAGTTTCAGCAGAGCAGTATTTCCCAGTGAAATGCTTCCTTGGTAAACTGCCTGTGTAACATGCCGCGCAGCGCTCTGCCCCCTCCCCTGCTTGTTGGGGGGGATGTATAAAATCACCGGTGAACCCACTGGCCATCTACTTCAACCGCCGTGCTCAGATGTCGGCTGCACTCTTCCTAACCCACCCTAGGCAGCTGCCCTCCAGCCTTTGAGAAGGAGAGTCCACAGCTTCCCTAAGAAGCTTGTCCCATTGCCCCGCCGCTCTGATAATAAGAAGTTAAGTTTCGACTGAGGTTTGATCTAAATCTGTTTTGCTGTGAGTTTGAGCCCATTGTCACATACCATACAATTTGATGCGAGAGAGAACAATGTCTCTCCCATTTCTTTGTAGCAGCCTTTCAAACACTTGAAAGCTGCTCTCGCGTCCCTGGTCACGCTCCTTTTCTCCAAAGTGAACTCACCTGGTTCTTTCAGCCTTTCCTCCAACGCCTGCCTTCAAGCCCTTGATCGTCCTGTTTGCTCACCTCTGAGCCCTCTCCTTTCCCTTTATATCCTCCCTAAAATGCACTGCCCAGAACTGGTCCCGGTGCTCCAGCTGAGACTTAACCAGCTCCAGGTGGAGTGGTGCTCTGGGGTGTTAAGGCCCCTCAAGCTGCATTTGCTGCTTGCTGATGGAGATTGATGAATAGAGTGGGATGGAACATTTTCCTGGAAACACTTTTCCATCATAACATGCCTTTCTGGACAAATGAAGGGATCTCCCCCCACCCCAAGCAGCATTTTTTTTCAGTGAAGTTGGGTTTTGCAGGAAAAAAAATGCAATGTCAAAATACCCTAGTTTGGCATTTTTTGGATTCTTTCTTGCTTGCTTGCTTGTATCATAGAAGCACAGTCACAGAGAAGTGGGGCTGGAAGGGACTTCTAGAGGTCATCGAATCCAACCCGCTGCTGGAGGCAGATCAGCCCTAATCAAACCATCCCAGACAAACCCTACTCTAAACTCTACATACGACTGTCGTCAACCCTGATATAACAGGCTTAACATCCAAACCTGCCACAGGGAAAGCAGGGGAACCACGGCAGCCAAAGTCTTGCTCCTATGAAATGGGGTCAATAGATGCTCAAGAGGTCCAAGGTAGAGGGCCATGCCCCCCACTACAGAAGAAGGGCGTACCAATCTGATCATGGGGTAAAAAATCCTTCCTGACCCCAAACTTGGCGATCGGTCTGACCCTGAGCGGACGGGCAGGACCCTCTAGCCAGGAACCTCTGGCTTTGCTCCCAGCAGGAGCACTGGCACAGCCCAAAGTTGTCAGCCTTTTAAATAACTTTGTCTTTTGAAACGCACATGCAACTTGAAAGGGGGCCAAAGGGAAACGAAACATTTGGCACAACATCAGACGTTTCCAAATAAAATGCTCTGGGTGACCCAAAACAATTTGCTGGTTGGGGCTTCCAAGTTAAGCAATCGTTGCAAAATGCTAGCTTAGCATCCGGACTGGAGAGAGGGGGGAAAAAACCCATAAGAGCTTGAATGATTAGGTGGGACAGAGATAGGGGCTTTCCAGCCTGCACTAGGGGTGACTGCAGTAGTGTAACTAGACGTGGGCGAGTGAGGAACCAGCTTGAGGATTTAGAGGGAGCCCGCACCATCACAGCAGCCCATGCACCATTAGACTGCCTAGCTCTTGGCTCTGTCTCTCCAACTCCCAGCTCTCCAGCATCTGTGCCCCAGGCACCAAAATACATCTAGGTGACTTTGTTAATAGAGCTGGCTCTTTTGTTTCGGGTAGCAAAGGTTTCGGGTCCAGAAGTCACCAGATCAGTCACCCAGAAGTGCAGCCTAACAAGCGAGTCGATGTGAGTTCATAGAATCACAGACAGCGGAGGCTGGGAGGGAGCTCAGGAGGGCACATCCAGTCCGACCCCCTACCCAAAGTAGGACCAGCCCCAGCTACATCATCCCAGCCAAGGCTGTGTCTAGCTGAGTTTTTGAAACCTCAAAGGATGGAGAGTCCAACACCTCACCTTGACCTCACCATGATCCGCTGGTGGGGGAATTGGCTCCGTGGTCAGACCCAGAGGGTTGTGGTTGATGGAAGTCAATCGTCGTGGTGCGCTGTGACCAGTGGGGTCCCCCAAGGCTCAGTCCTAGCGCCCTAACTTTTTAACATCTACATCAATGACCACTGTGTCAGAAGCGGGCTGGCCAAATTTGCCGACGACACCAAATTCTGGGGTAAAGCATCCGCACCTGAGGACAGGAGGGCGATCCAAGCTGAACTTGACAGGCTCAGGAAATGGGCAGATGAAAACCTGATGGTGTTCAACACCGAAAAATGCAAGGTTCTGCACCTTGGGAGGAAAAACCTGCAGCATGAGTATAGTCTCGGCAGCGCTACGCTGGCTAGCACTACAGATGAAAGGGACTTGGAGGTCAGGATTGACCACAAGATGAACATGAGCCTGCAATGTGATGCTGTGGCTAGTAAAGCGAGCAAAATGCTGGCTTGCATCCATAGATGCTTCTCAAGCAAATCCCGGGATGTCATTCTCCCCCTGTACTCGGCCTTGGCGAGGCCACAGCTGGAGTACCGCATCCAGTTTTGGGCTCCACAATTCAAAGAGGATATGGAGAAGCTAGAGAGAGTGCAGAGGAGAGCCACGTGCATGATCAGAGGTCAGGAAAACAGGCCTTATGATGAGAGGTTGAGAGCCCTGGGACTCTTCAGCCTGGAAAAGTGTAGGCTCAGGGGGGATCTGGTGGCCACCTATACGTTTAACCGAGGGGGCCACCAGTACCCGGGGGAACGTTTGTTCACCAGAGCGCCCCAAGGGATGACAAGATCAAATGGTCAAACTCTGTCACTACCGTTTCAGGCTGGACATAAGGAAGAACTTCTTTACTGTCTGAGCCCCCAAGGTTTGGAATAGCCTGCTGCCGGAGGAGGTGCCAGCACCTACTTTGAATGCCTTCAAGACACATTTGGATGTTTATCTTGTTGGGATCCTATGATCCCTGCTGACTTCCTGCCCTTCAGGCAAGGGGCAGGACTCAGTGATCCTCCAGGGTCCCTTCCAGTCCGAATGTCTATGAAATCTCTCTGGGCAGCCTGTTCCAGTGCTTCACCACTCTCCTTGTAAGAAAGTTTTTCCTAATATCCAACCTCAACTTCCCTTGCTGCAACATGAGCCCATTGCTCCTTGTCCTGCCGTCTGCCCCCACTGAGAGCAGCCCAGCTCCATCCTCTTTGCACCCCCCTGCAGGGAGGTGAAGGCTGCTATTCAATCCCCCTCCATCTTCTCTTCTGCAGACTCAGGTCCCTCAGCCTCTTCTCACAAGTCATGTCCCCTAGCCCTCCAACCATTTTCATTGCTAATTCTCCAATGTGTCCACATCCTTTCTGTAGTGGGGGGCCCACAGCTGGACACAGGACTCCAGATGTGGCCTCCCCAGTGCTGAATAGAGGGGAAGAGTCACTGCCCTCCATCTACTGGCAATGCTCCTACTAATCCTAGTAATGCTCCTACTAGTTCTCCCACCACAGCCTGGTCCTGGAGTGCCCCGTGTTTGAATGCAATATCCCAGGGTCCAGCTGGTCTCTTTTGGGAGCAGGCCACTCAACTGTGGTAGAAACCAAGTGCAAAATCTCCAGTGAGAGGCAGGAACAAAAATCAGGTTTGAGCCACTGTTTGCTGTGCTGTGCACAACCGTTCAGGGGAAAGATCCCTGGGAGAGCAAACGAAGCATTAGTCAGTCATGTGTAGGGGAAGACACATCTCAACCCAGCAGTCTCCTGGGGTGCTGTGAGGTCCTTTTAAGAGTGCCGCGCAAGATTAGCAACATTTGGTGTGCAAGAAGCAGGTGAAGCGAGACGGAGGGACTTGCCCAAGATGGGACGAGAGCATGGGAAAGCTCGTAGGCAGACACGGTTCTTTGGGTAAATCCGATATCTTTTATTAGATCAACTCAAAGAGTTGGAAAAATTCTTCTTAGCAAGCTTTCGGGCACAGACACCCTTGGTCAGACTGAAGAAGTGTGTTTGTGCCTGAAAGCTTGCAAAGAAAAATTTTCCAACTCTTTGAGTTGGTCTAATAAAATATATCGGATTTACCCAAAGAACCGTGTCTGCCTACATCCTTAGATCAACACGGCTACAACCTACATCCCCTGAAATGTTGGAGAGCTCATGACTCCAAGCCCCATATATTCATCTGACTTGCCACCAATAGCCCAACCTCTCTTTATTGAAAAATTCAACTCTCATCCATAATACCTGTCTTTTCCATGGCTCTACAGATCACCTTGAAAGAGAAATACGCCATTAAAAAGGCCTTTGGAAGGAAGTGTGAACACAGCTCCTGTTGCCAAACACTCTCAAAGTGAGACAGTGTGAACAAAACTAACACCTGAATAGATAACACTCAGACACCATCCTGCTTTTGTGAAATTGGGGTCAGAAACACCATTACTGATGCTAACTATGCCAGCCCCATTTCCCAGAGTGTCAGATGTAATAAAATAGTTCCCCAAATGCCAAGCCAAGCATAAAGGATATTACGAAGCTAATGGAGCACATTCATAGTTCTAATTGTGAGTAAAATACCAGCAAATGACTGAATCCTTCACCAGGGTTGATTAATAATTATGCTGGGATGTGAGAGGCAGGGTTTGGTGTGCTGCTGAAATGAGTTACTGCTCATTACAGGGGAATAAGGTGGGTCGTTTACAAATAGATTTGGTAGGAGGGAGGATATATTAGCAAGGAAGCATCATAATAAATTCGTCGGGATATACTAACAGTATCTGCAGCCTGCCACAGGTCTCGCTCCCCAGTCAGGCTGCCCTGGAAGTGTGTTTCTTCAGCTTGGGTTGTAGGGAGATGGCTCGGCTGAAGAAGCGACTCGGATATGTTTTTACTGTAAAGGCAGGGGCATTCTCCGTTCGTCTGGGCACGCGCTCCGGAGCAACAGGCTGACGAGATTATTTTGGAATTTGAGTCAGGCAAACCTGACAATTGCTTCCCAATATAGTTGATTCTTGTCTGGCTTCTCCACCCTGTGTGGATAGAGATCTGTCTGTCTGCATGTCTCTTCATCCTTTCACCTTCCCATGCCTGCCTTTCTTTTTCTCTCCTATCTATCTATCTATCTATCTATCTATCTATCTATGTTATCCATCTCATCCCCATCTATCTATCTATCTATCTATCTATCTATTCCCAAGTGTCAGATCTATCTATCTATCTGTGCTTCTCCTAGCATGCTTATGTCCCCAAACTGGTGCCTCTCCCTCCCTTCCATTGCATGGGATATCACTACACAAAAGCTGATGCATCTGTGATGTAGTTAGTCTATAGGGTGTATCTCTACCCTGCCTTTCAACTGTGGAGTCATGAGACTCTTTCTTAATATGAACACAGATCTGGTCCAAATTCTTGGGCTTTGCAAGAAAGAAAGAAAAAAAAAACAGGTTTCTCATCCACCTTTCTGTCCATGTGTCTATCTACCTATGTATGGATCCATCCATCCATCTATTTATCTACCTATCAATCTAATCTGTCTATCTATATGTCCCTCTGTCTGTCTGCCTGTCTGCCTATCACTTTTATTCTTTCAACTCTTTACATGGCTTCCATCATTGTAGCATTCAAGCATTGTATAATCGTTAGGGATATTTATTTTCGCACCTTCACTTCGGGTCTGCGTAGGTGCCTATATTGGGCTTTTCAGCACAGCTTCTAGCTTGAGAGGTTGTCTGAGATCTCTCTCCAACGTGGAGTCGTATGCAGCAGTCGAAAGAACACCCTAGTACCTACCACATCTTTCAGGGCAGTGTACATGCACATAATAAAGTTCCTATTTCTCTGCAATTTTTGCCATGATGTCAACATCTCCCGTGCAAATGAATAGATGGATATAGACAGCAAGGAAGTGTGGCAGAAAATGTGATGTGCATATATGACTCTGCCTACCATAACTTACCATGCCTTTTCCAAGTGAGGGCTTGTAATCCTGTCTGAAGCTATTTGCAGCTATAATGCCAGTATACTTGTAACGTGCCCTGGCTGGAACAACAGTACACGGATGGACGGGTCAGTAGATAGGAGCTCTTTTGGAAACAACCTTCTGCATTTCAGCGAATGAAGTTCTGTCCCCAGCGCATACCCTGTGCCAATGCTCCCATGTAGAGGTTGGGGAAGAAAGCTGTTTTTCAGATGAAATAGGACTCTGCGGTCTTGCTGTCTCCTGCTTACAAACACTCCTGACACTTTGCAAAACCAATGGAGTATTCACTGTAGCAGCCTGGCCACATTCCAGTTGCAGTAATTATATCCTGCCTCCTGAAATTCCCCCTGTAGTTTCAATTAGATGCAATTTTCCTCTTCACTTTGTGACACAAGCAGTTGCATAGATGTGTTGTGCGCTGTTGATTAAACAGTTGATTCCTATATATGGCTGTAAAGAGCTTGTGGATCCTTTGGGACCGAAGCACCAACGAAATGCAAGATATTCATAGAAATCAATAGAATTAATGGGTTAATTCCATGCTAATACTGGGCTCTGTAGAAGTTCGTCTAATGAAAATGCCTGAATTCCCTAAACTGTTCCATTTGCATCGGGTGATTCATCCACCGCTCCCTTCAAACAGCATTAATGAGATTAAAAGTGCATTTGCTAAATTTGTGCAATCAGGGCTGGGCCTGGACGTGAGATTTGGCTTTGGACAAGCTTCCACTGCCAGCTCCTGAAAATGTGGGAGCATCTCTTTGTGTCTAGGTGCATAACTTTATCTGGGCTCCTGTCTGAGCTCTCAAGGAGGAGTTAGACCAGTTATGGAGTAGCCTTTATTTTAAAGAGCACTGAAAAGAAGGCGTGATTTGAAGTGGTTAAGGATTGCATGGGCCTAGAGAAGGATTTATTTTGAGGGTCAGTGTTGTCTAGTTAGGTGACAAGAGTAAGAAGTGTTAAGCTGAAGCTGCATCTACACTAGGGAAGAAATGTTAAGCTGCATCTACACTAGGGAAAAGGTTCGGGCTAGCTAACCCATGCTAGCTAACCCCAACCTAACCCTAATCTCTTTTTTCCGAAGAGTGAGACTGAAAGCTGCAATTCCTGAGTTTCTTCCCTTCCCTTGGCACCGACTTGCTGTTTGACTTTGCATAACTTCACTTTTCAGTGCCCTGGATTCCCTGTGTATAAAGTGGGTAAAATAATACGTCCTACCCAGGGTTATAAGAACCGATTGTGTTTATAGAGCACTCAAGGATCCTGGGTCTAGTTTGGATTAAGATCTAAACACAGTGAGTGATTAGGGACGCTTGGTTCAAAGTTTCCCTATTAGCCCTGTCTCCGATAAAATACGACGCAGTTTATATTGGCCTCAAGACATTCCTCACCTAACGGAAGCCCTTGTAGCATTTCCAATCTGGCACTCGGCAGCCTACCAAGCAAGCGATGCTCAAGACAAGTGCTGCCTGCCAAAGCACAAGCTAAAATAAACACCGGCAAAGATGTCAAGGAGCTGAGCATTAATAGATGCTGAAGTTGCTATAGCTGGATCCTATAGTTATACAGACACATTTTGTTCCAACGAGATACCATAGACACTAGAACAATACAGAGAGACAAGTACTGGAGATGGATGAGTAGCGGCAAGGGAGGCATTCATGTGATGGCTAGAAAATTCTCCCAAAATAAAAAGAAAACCCATGTAGGAAGCCAAGGCAAAGGAGGATTCTTGGTTGGGAAAATGGGCAATTTCTCTTTGGAGAAATTTGACAAAAACTAAAAAAAAAGATCATTTAAATATTCCAGAAACATGTGGGGGAAATATCTAGATCTGTTTCTATAAAAGAAATATCTAGCTTTTGGGAGATCTCAATCTCAACCTTGGTCTAGACACATCTATGTGTCTTGTCTGCCCATTTTTGGGCCCCAAAGGAAAAAAATATATACTCAGCCCTGCAGAAAGAAACGATTTGGGGTTTTGGGGGCATCTGATTTTTCATCAACTTCCTCCCTTCCCCCACCCAGAAGGTCCAATGTGACAATGTTTGCCTCCTTAAAACACAGCGAGAAGTATACTCGGAAGTCAGGCCAGTTCCCCTTAGCATTTCCAACCCTTGTCATTTTATCAGGCGTCTGGCAAAGGTTGCTGTTTTTCCTCAATCCCCAGTATCAGGAGTCCTGTTGTTTCTGGAAGATCTCAATTTTCATTTTACAAAAAGCTTCTAGCCCTCATGGTTGGAGATAAAATGCTGGTAGCATGACCCCAGCGTAGCAGAAACCCAAAGATTTTAGGAACAGTGCCTTCTGCGAGAGGTTGGACTGCAGAAACCTCTTGAGGTCCCTTCCAGCTGGAGGAGTCTGTTATTCTACGAAAAGACCCCCCAAATGATGTCTTTGTTTTTAAATGTTTAAGTCACTCTTGTGATTCCTGAGCACTTGGGGTTGGCGATACTTCTCCTCTTTTCTCGGGGTTTGGTTTTCTGGGGGAGGAGGGTAGATGTCTGTTGTTTTGTTTTGCCTTTCTGGGGGGGTTTAATGATGGAGGTGTTTAAAAGGAGATTGGAGCTAGGGTCATCTGACCCCAGCACTCATTCCTGCCCAAGGAAGGGAGTTAGGCTTGATGATCTAATAGGTCCCTTCCAGTCTTAACATCCATGAAACCATGGCTTGTTCTTCTATTGGCATCAAATCATGAACTGGTGACTGGTGGCTCTGAATGGATGGCGTGAGCCTGTGCTTATTTGCTTATCTCCTCCCACCTCTTGGCCTTCAAAGGGGCGGCCATGCCACCCGAGCTGAGAATCCCTTGATGTAGTCAATTGATGTGTCCATCCATTACATGGCCCCTTAGAGTCATACAAAATGAGGGTGGAAGGGAGCTCAGGAGGTCACATCTAGTCCAACCCCCTGCTCCAAGCAGGACCAGCCCCAACTACATCATCCCAGCCAAGGCTTTGTCGAGCTGGGTCTTAAACACTTACAAGGATGGAGATGATACCACCTCTCTGGGTAACCTGTTCCAGCACTTTACTACCCTTCTCATGAGAAAATTCTTCCTAATATCCAACCTCACTTCACTTGGTGAAGCTTGAGGCCATTGCTCCTTCTGTCATCTGTCCCCACTGAGACCAGTCCAGCTCCATCCTCTTTGCAGCCCCCCTGCAGGGAGTTGAAGGCTGCTATCCAATCCCCCTCGGTCTTCTCTTCTCCAAACTAAATAAGTTTGGAGAGGAAAAACTAAATAAACCCTTCTCACGACTCAAATGAACTCTGCTAGGTGCAGGCCTGCTCAGAAGTGGGTCAGTCACCTCCTGGCGGGCACAACAGGTGCCCCCGTTTTCGTTGGCTCTTTTGCACCACTATGGTAAATACATTTTGTTCCTGGTGGAAAAGACCCAAGTCCTTGGCCCTAGGTTCATAAATATGAACTGGGAGAAAAGACCCAAGTCCTTGGCCCTAGGTTCGTAAAAATGAACTGGGTTCAAGTAACACCAGGCTCAGCATCAGGGTAAAAGGCAACAAGAGGAAATATCATCTTGGCTGGGATGATGTAGTTGGGGCTGGTCCTGCTTGGAGAAGGGGGGTGGACTAGATGTGACCACCTGAGCTCCCTTCCACCCTCATTTGTCTATGAGTCTATGAATTTGGGATCATTAACGCATTTGCTAGGACTGCGACAAACATAGGGGTGCTCCTATGGCTGCTCCAGCCAGTAGCTACCAGGGCGGGTCTCTGTTTTGCTTTGTGGTCACACCTGGGAAGCTGGACTCGAACCTTGCTCATTTGTTTAAAAGATGTGGATTTTATCAATAGCACTTGTCACGTGTGCTAAACACGTGAGATAGCACTTCTCCCATGTGCGAAAGGAAAGATGGCTTCTCTATGACCAATGGCTGGTCTCTTATTTTGTCTCGAGGTCAGCCACTAGAGGGCAATATTGTCCAGCCCCTGGTGCACACACCGTGCATGCAATACCTTAATTACAGGAGAAACAGTGCAAAGCATATTCTTTTTGTGCCATTTATTTTCCATGTTGTTGGGCTTTTTTTCATTTGAACCCAAGAAACAGAACATTTTGGTATAATGCATGCCATTTCCAAAAGCACCTTAAGAGACTTAGGAGCCCCCTTTTCAACAGTGATTGAGGAACTTAGGAGAAACAATATCATTGAATCTTAGTGTGGATCTCATGTATGGAAACAAGGGGGGAAGCTACTGAAACCGAGATCCTCCAGGGTCTATTGACACCACTTCCCAGTGTTTTCTATAGGAGTTAGGCAGCTAGGCTGCTACAGGACTGGACCAAATGACCCTTGAGAGCTCTGCCAACTCTGTGATCTGTGATTCTCCGCACTTTTGCAAATCCATGTCTTAAGTCCCTTAGGCACTTGGGAAAGCTTTCCCCCACTTCATTGAATGTAAATGAGATTTGAATCTCAAGTGCCTAAGTCACTTTGGAAAATGAGGCATCTTCAACTATGTCATATTAGCAGCACTTATGAAAATCTCATGTAGTGCCTTTTAGGATGATCTTTTCATTCTCTTATATGCCATAAAATAACCTTTGCCCCCTGCAATCAATCTTCTGTTATTATTTTAACTCCAGTGGGTCCTCGAAACAAAACTAAGGTCAGGAGCTCGCTGTAAGAGGCTTGGTACAAAGATAGAGAGAAACAGACTTTACCTCAAATAAAACACAGCCCAGATATGCAAGACAGAGGGGAAGTCTGATAATGGAAAAAATTATGGGCAAGGTGGGACAATAATAATAATAATAATAGAAGCAAAACATGCCAAAAAAGATAACAGAGATGTTCTTTCCCACAAAAACTTGTAAACTAAACTCCTGGGTTTAAATCCCGATTCCTTGTGTGATTTGGGGCATGTCTTTTAATGTTTGGTCCTCCTTTGTAATCTGGAGATTAATAATAATAATAATAATAATAATTATTATTATTATTATTATTGTTGTTGTTATCATCGTCATCATCATCATCATCCATTTTGGGGGCATCTACATGTGCACGTTACTGCAGAGTTGGCTACTTAGCTCTACATTAAAGCCTCCCCATCTACACATGTGGTGCTATTAGGCTGCAGTAAACTAATTAACTGCGCTGTGGGATAGTATTGCCTGACATAAGTACTATCCCATAGTGGAGTCCTTTAGTGCACCGCAGCACACGTGTAGACGGTGACCAGGTCTGGTGGACCATGAAGGTGCTTTACTGTGGTGGCTGCCTGCCATCTCGCCCCAGCACCCTTGTGCCCCAGCCAGCTGACACCCGGGCCCACTACCAGCCAGGGCTGTGCTCTCTTGGCTCAACGTGCTGCAATCCCACGTGCAAATGCAAATGCTGCACCCAGGAGCAGTAAACTCCAGCACAAACTGCACCAGAGTTTATTCAGCTGTGCTAATTACACAAGTAGATGTACCCACTTGTGATTAAACCCTTGTCCTTACATTGACTCGAACTGTATTGACTCACAAAGATGCACCTTTTTACCAGAAAGAAACCAACCAGCCCTTCAAAATTGGGTGCATGTCATAAGCAGGGAAACTGATTTTTCTTCACTGCAAAAGAAGCGTGGAGGAATAGAAGCATGGAGACACTGTGTTTTAATGGCTGCCAAGCTGGCTGCCATTTCTGTCTGCAAGCAAGGGGCAGGGACAGAGCTAGTGTTAACCCTCCACAGCCACTAAGGGATTGGCAGTAGCTTTTGGATGAGCTGTTAAAAGCTGTTCCCAAATCCTTAGCTGCTGGGGGAGGGTTAACTCTGTAGCTTGGGCCTCAAGCAGCCATTGTGCAGTTGGCCATGGCTCTGAAATGATCTTTTTCTCCACATTCTTCCTTCAAAAAAGCAAGGTCCATGTCTTACTTTGGGTATGTGGCATACAAGAGAATACAGTATATCTCAGGCCTCTCTCAGGTGTTTGCATTTTTTACTTTCCCTGAGCAGTTCCTGTGGCTCTTGATTCACTCCATGTTACATGCCTCAGAGCCTACTGGGTTAAAGGAAAGTTAGACTCGGAAATCCAGAATTGATGTATATCAACAGAGCTCCGTGTTGGTGATTTGCACTAGCTGAGTGCCTATTTCTGAGCGTCTGGGCTCACCCTTGTGAAGCCAGTCTCAACGGCCTGTCAGCAATGAACGGCATTTCAACAAAAATAAGCCATAGGGAGGTTGAACAAAACTTGAAGACCCGTGTCAAAAAATGTTTGAGCCCACAACAGTGACCTAAAAGTACTGTCCGCCTAGTATGGTTTGATACGGGAAAAGAGTCGGGTCCTGGCCCTCAGCAGGTGAAATGCGTGGTTCCTAAGGCCACTAAATGCCGGAGAGTTTGGTTTTCAGAATCAAACATGTTAAAAGCTCAAGTAAAACCAGAGCAGTTTAAAAATCAATAATCTAATGGCCAGGCAATCTCTGCAATTCTCCAAGAAATGTACTGACAGGGATAAACTTCTTATTTTTGGCAGACAAGTTTTCTTTGGGTAAATCTGATATCTTGTATTAGAGTAACTCAAATAGTTGGAAAAATTCTTCTTAGCAAGCTTTCTTCTTATTTTGGGGCACTGATAATGGCTGAATTCCCAAGGAGATGGAGATTTATTTTCTCAGGGTGAAGTGCCTCGTTACACATAGACCACACGAAGGCATTTAAAATGCGAGGGCCCACATGGTAAAGCTTGTTAACTCATGCTAAGTGCTCTCTGAGCTCCTCAAAGTTACACCACTTCAGGGGAGGGTTAACTTTGGGCTGTGGTACCTCGTTCATATCAATGTAATTTCAGTCCACTCCACAAAGAGAAAACGAGCAATTTGCAGTCCTCCAAAATCCCAGGATGCACTGCTCCCAGCCCCTCCACCCCACCCAGAGTAGGGCTAGAGCTCAGGTGTCCTGGCTCCTAGCCACACCTCTGCTCTCCAGCCCTCTAGTGGCCAATCAGAGCTGTGCGGGTAGGAAATGGCATTAACCCTTACTGTGCATGTGTTCACAGCCCGTTCTAACTTGATCAATGTTTAATAATTTCACAGGTTTATTAAGCTCTAAATGTAACGTGGAACTTCCCTCTTGGTGAACCTTCAAACAAAGCCTACACAGGGTCTGTATAATGGTGTCATCAAGTCCTCGATGAAAAATAGGCATTATTTAGGAAATATATGTAGTATGTGATCCTGCCTCAGGGCAAGGGCCTTGACACTATACTCTCTTGAAGTCACTTCTAGCCTGACATCTCTATTGTTCTGCAGGAATTGCCATGCCAGCTCAGACAAGGAGTCATAGATTTCACAGATTTCATAGACATGAGGGCTGGAAGGGACCTCGTGAGGTTATTGGGTCCAGCCCCCTGCCCCAGGGGCAGGACATCAGCTGAGGTCAGATGACCCTAGCAAGATAATCATCCAGATGCTTCTTGAACATATCCAGAGTAGGTGCTCGTACCACTTCTGCGAGGAGTCTACTCCAGACTCTGGAGACTTGGACGGTAAAGACGTTTTTCCTTATGTCCAGTCTAAAATGGTCTTCCAGCAGTTTGTGACCATTCCCTTGATGCACACCCCTGATATACTTATAGGCAGCCACCAAGTCCCACCGAACCTTCGCTTCTCCAAGCTGAAGAGTCCCATGCCTCTCAGCTTCTCCTCATAGGGCCTGTTTTCTTGCCCTCTGATCATGCGCGTGGCTCTCCTCTGGACTCACAAGCTTTTCCACATCCTTTCTAAAATGTGGAGCCCAGAATTGGATTCAGTACTCCAGCTGCTGCCTCACCAAGGCCGAATAAAGCAGGGGGATGACTTCTTGGGTCTTGCTTGAGATGCATCAGTAGATGCAAACCAGGGTTTTATTTGCTTTGCCGGCTGTGGCATTGCATTAGCAGCTCATATTCATCTTGTGGTCAATCATGACCCCAAAGTTTCTTTCGGTTGTAGCGCTAGTGAGTGTAGCACCGCCGAGCCTATAAGTACGATGTGGGTTCTTTTTCCCGAGGTGGAGCACCTTGCACTTCTCCATGTTGAAAGTCATCAGGTTTTGATCTGCCCACTTTGCAAGCCTGTCCAAGTTGGCCTGAATCCCCAGCCTATTCTCTAACATGACTGCACTTCCCAGAATTTGGTGTCATCTGCAAACTTAGCCAGTCTGCTTCTGACACCCAAGTCCAGGTCATTTATGAAGATGTTAAAGAGTATTGGTCCGAGTACTGAGCCCTGGGGGATGCCACTGGGCACCGTGCGCCATGTTGACTCGGTTCCATTGACCATCACTCTGTGGGTCCGACCATGGAGCCAGTTGCCCAGCCATCGAACTTTAAGGCTGTCAAGGCCTCAGTTCCTCAATTGTGTCATGAGGACCTCACAGGAGACCAACTGTAAGCAGTATTATCTAAAAGAGAGCTGTCCAAGTGGCAGCCCATGGACTGCAAGCAACCTGCAAGGGGTTAATGTGTGGCCCCCAGGCTTCTACCTCATTGCTGTTCCCCTTATTATGCTGGCTGCTGAAGCAGATGGGGTCTCAGATCTCACTTCCTCCTTGGATAACAGGGGACAGGGTGGTGCAGCCCATGGTATCAGGGGAGCCTGCAGCATGGTGTCGCGAGGGAGCTGAGCGGGGGGCGCAGTCCATGCACATGGTGCACTGCTCTGTTATACCTCTTCTGGGTGAGCAAAGCAAGCTGTTTGGTGTCTCTGTGCTCCAGTCCCCCATTGGTGTAATGGAGGCCACTCCAATGACCTGTGTCATAGGGTAGTAGGAATATAACCACATGAAAGATGGTTAGGTGCTCGGATACTGCAGGGTTGGAGACTGGATAAGTCCACCAGGTAGACATTTGCTTCAGAGGAACTGCAAGAAAAGTGGAAGTGGGCAGCTAGTCACCAATGGACTGAGGGGAAGTTCATCCCTTTCCTCCCTCAGGTGATCCCTGAAAACATGTAAAATGCGGGTGGTGCTCTCCAAAAAGCCTAAGGGACTTAGGAGCAGAGGGACACTGAGCACATCTACATGTTCATTAATGCACAGTAGTTACTATGCATTTAGTTTAGTACTTGTTTAATGAAGTACTAACTAAATGCACAGTAACTACAGTTATTGCACAGTAGCACTGGCGTACAGTTTTTTCGTGGCGGTTACTGCGCTGTCGCCTAATAACACTGTGCAGTAGCTTATTAGCACAGTTTCTGACTGGCACACTACTGAACAGTGTTATTAAGCTACCACGCAAGAAGCGTCTTGTGTAGACGTGCCCACTGAGGTCCTGAGTCACTTTGGAAAATGAGATTTTTAGAATCGTAAGTATATTTGTAATTTTTACACCCATTGGCCAATGCAACTGGATGGTCTTATTACCCCTGTCTGAGTCCTGAACAACCATCTTTGTATCTATCTCTCTATCACTTTCATCTCAATTTTATCTCTAGACCTATCCGTGCAGTATGCACAGTCTCTCCTGCAGTGTATGAAATGCCCTTGACCCCTACTGAAGTCAGTATGATTTAATGAAAGACATACCTAGCTCCTACATCAGTAGACCTCCAAGTGCCGTACAAGGGAGGTCAGTATGCTGAACCCCATTTCACAGGTGGGGAAATCAAGGCCCAGAAAAGTGCAATGGCTTACCCAATGTTATCCAGCTGTAGCAGAAGCTGGAAATGACCCCAGCTCTCCTGGGACTCGGTCTGACACACCATCCCCGTAGACTTGTGATTCTTACTGCCCACTTTGACATGTTTTGCCCATTGTTGAGTTGAAACCCATGCAATCTGGGGCCTCTTGTGAGACATATTTTTTGATAGCTGCAACAAATCCATTTATGCTATTTAGACTGTGAAGGGCATGACAGCTGCGGTGTTCAGTGAACGCACTTGTGCTTCTGGCTGAAAGGATGTGGACAAGTTGGAGAGAGTCCAGGGGAGGGCAGTGAAAATGGTTGTGGGTCTGGGGGACAGGACTGGTGAGGAGAGGCTGGGGGAACTGGGCTGATTTAGTCTGCAGAAGAGAAGACCAAGGGGAATTGAATAGCAGCCTTCACCTCCCTGCAGGGGGGCTGCAAAGAGGATGGAGCTGGGCTGTTCTCAGTGGGGGCAGATGACAGAAGGAGCAATGGGCTCAAGCTGCAGCAAGGGAAGTCGAGGTTGAATATTAGGAAGAATTTTCTCAGTATGGTCCCTTCCAACCCCTAACATCTATGAAACTAGGAGGGTGGTGAAGGACTGCAACAGGTTACCCAGAGAGGCTGTGGAGTCTCCATCCTTGGAGATTTTTATGTCCCGGATCAACAAATCTCTGGTTGGGATGATGTAGTTGGGGCTGGTCCTGCTTTGAGCAAAGGGTGGATGAAATGGCCTTCTGAGGGCCCTTCCAACTCTAATTTTTTATGATTCTATAATCAGAAAACCCATGACAGTTTTCCTTCTAAGAGGTTCAGGGCACTGAAGTCTATATTACTTTGAAAAGACACTGCCAAGTTAAACTTAAATCTAATATAATAAAGGGCTTAATCTGCCTGTCTGTCCGTCCGTAACCCTTTTGCTCAAGTGTGCGTATGGGAAATAGGGTTCCCATACATCTGGGTTTTCCCGGACGTGTCCCCGCTCTTTTTAAGCCCTCTGATCACCATCTGGGCAGGTTGTCTGGGATTTCCCTTTGCTCCAGGGGTGGGAGCAGGGGGAGGGCAATTGGAGGCAGTGGGGAGCACACACGGACCTGCCTGCAGCTGCGGAGATGCAGACCCATGCGATGCTGCCTGTTGCCTCTGATTGCCTCCCCCTGCTCCCACCCCTGGAGCACAGGAAATCCTAGACATTTGGGGGGAACGGGGCTGGGGCTGCAACAAAGCATGGGGAGGAAAGGATGGCCCATTCTCCAGTGGGAGAAAGGGGCAGGGGACAGTGGGGAGGTCCATGGCCGGGTGGCAGCCCAGGCACCGGTGCCTGTGCTCCGGGGACTGCGTGGACAGGAGCTGCTGCGTGGGAAGAGTGTGGGAAGGATGAGACGAGGAGAGGGGCCATGGCCAGGGGACTTAAAAGCAGGGGATTGTTTTAAGTCATCAGGGCCCAGGGGGGCAGGGTACTGCAGTTTGGTGAGTGAGGGACACTGGCAGGCTGGAGTGAGGGGCAGCAACAGGGCTGGGGGGGCTGTGGCTTGGCAGTGAGGGGCCACAAAATGGGCAGGGGCAGGGCCACCTTTTGGGGCTGGCCATGTAAATGCTTCTTTGAAATCTGCCATTCATGATGGCCAATTAGCTAGTATATACATATATATATATAAGTGCATACAGAGGATGGTTAGGCACTAGCATGCTTTCAATGCTGTTTTCAGTATGCATATGCATAAGGGGCATGGTGGCTGTGTTTAAGCCTTACTTTGCCCACAGATCAAAGGCAGCCCCCAGCTATAAATGGACACATCATTTGGCCTGGAGAATCAAAGGCTGTGAGGCTGGGCACATCACTCACTTGGCTGCAGTCATAACCATTCAAGTCCAACGGGTCACTTGAGCTTGGATAAATATTTGAGTTTTTTATCTATGTAAATTTTTTCCTGGAAAGTACACTGAATGCATATTAAGGTTGCATAGTCACGCATCAACAAGATAGGAAACATCAGCTATAATATGGCCAGCTCATTCTTAACTTGGCCCCTGCGTGTATATTTATTGCGTTGTCGAAGTAGCAACCTCGACTCCGATGATCGATATTATTGGTAAGTTGTCCACAGAGATTGGTGGGGTGGTAAATAATGAGAGCAGGACAATCATACAGAGTGTCCTGGATTGATCGGTGAGCTAAGCCATACCTGCAGACGGGGAGAGGGGCTGTATGTGGGAAAGCTGTGACTGAAAAGGAGTTGGAGGTCATAGGCTGGAGCAGCTCAACATGAGCTTTCAGTGGGATGGCGTCACATAAAGGACTCATGAGATCCCTGGAGGTCTAAACAAGATTGTGACTGGGGCTGGGAAGGTTATTTCACCTCTATATGTGTCCTGGCAGAGACCAATGCTAGAATACTTCATGCAGTTCTTGCATCTGTGCTTTAAAAACATGCCTCAGGGCTTTTGCTGGCTGGTCGTTGGAGCCGTGAAGCAATATTTTTCCCCTTCCTGAATGCTACTAGCTTGGGTGAGAGGACAGGTCACCTGTCCCTGAGGCACTGGGACACCGGGCACAGCTAAAGCCTGGGGTTTTGATAGAGGAGCACTGATGCTCCTACCACTACTAGTCAACCCAAGAGGTTCTTGGCTGTAGGGCTTGTCTTGCACTTCTTCTCTGGGTAACACCAATCAACACATTTGGGGTCAGGAAGGAGTTTCTTCCCTGAAGTCAGGTTTTGCCTTCCTCTTTAGTGTAGGCAAGGTCTTTCCCTTAGATCTTCTGAGCATCTATTAACAAGTCCTTCCCTGTCATTTTGGTGCCAGGCTATTGGCAGTGCCCTCATCTCCCCTGCTTTTACCTGTAGCTTGTTGCAGGGTGCTCCTGGGAGTGTTCTCTGTAGTAGTGGAGGCAGATTTGAAGTGGTGATATTGGGGATTCATGCCTTCAGTGAATTATTCCCTTACAGCACAGGGGATGGGACTTGATGGGAGCCTAACATGGATTTGGTAAGTGGGAGAGAGCAGAGAAACAATCACCAGAAATAACTGGAAAGCTGGAGAAAACGCCACGCTGCGAGACACGGGAAAATAGCCTGAACTGTTTAACTTCTCAAGGAGAAGATAAATTGGCACCTGGATTACAGTGCCAAAGTACCATCATCGGGAGACATTTCCAGGTACTTAACAGACTTTTAATCTAGAAGGAAAAGTCATAATGAGAACCCACGGCTGGAAGCGAAAGGCAGACAAATTCAAACTGGAAATGAGGCTTGAATTTTTACAGTGAGGGTGATTAACAACTGGAACAAACTACCATGGGAAGTTGCAGCTCTCCTTTCTCTTGCTGCCTTTGCATTGAGAGGGGATGTCTTTTTGGGAGATACGCTTTAGTCAAACAGAAATGCTAGGGGTCATTACCATGGTAAATGGGTGAAACTCTATGGCCTATGTTATGTGAGGAAGTCAGTTGAGATGATCCAGCAGTCTCTTCTGGCCTTAAAAGCTATGAATCACATGCTGTTCCTTCCAAAGGGTCTCTGCCTCGGTCACTGTAAGGTGAGCCATGCTAAGGGAGCTAATCAGCTATTTGCTGACATCAGCGGGATATTAGGACTCATCAATCCTGCTTTCTACACTGGGTCATGATGTGAACATACCCGCTGCTTACAGACCCCCTGGCCTTGTCCCCTGGCCCCTTCTGCCCCTGGCAGCTGGTCCTTTTGGCTTTTCACACCCATCCAAGTCCCCCCACCCTCAGCTTCACCCCCCTATCCCAAGATGAGATAGAGAGAACATCATTTCTCTATGCTCTTTAGACTCTAAGCTCGCTGGGGTACAGACTGGGCGTGTTTACACGTGCATTTACTGTGCAGCAAGTTACTGCGCAGTAAGCAGTTTTTATGTTGGCAGCCACACATGCAGTCATGACAGCTCAGGAAGGCTGTGTGTGGGCTGACTTGGGACTAAAGTTAGTTTCACGTTAGTCTGCACACACAGGGTTACTGCACAGTAAGGTGTCTACACATGCCTTACTGCACAGTAACTATTCAGGTGTAAATTTGCTACCTGCATCGTGCAGGTAGCAAATTTACGCCCAAAAGTCAGCATAAGTCGCCATAGTTACTGCACAGTATGGGTGCGCAGGTATAGACATGCCCATGCTGTGCAGTAATTTTTCGTTACTGTGCAGTAACCTAAATTACTGCACAATAACTGTGCATGTGTAGATGCACTCACTGTTGCTTACTTGGCGTTTATTGGATGGGAACTGTGCAGCTGAGCCCCTAGACTGTGAATTAATAATAATGAGAGGGGAATTCATGTAAAAAGGAGTGGGAAGAGAGACGAGAAATCCCCAGCCCTAGCAGGGTTGATGT
>NW_005841973.1:1720582-1758070 GCF_000455745.1 Alligator sinensis | reverse complement strand
CTGAACTTTCCGTGGCTTCCTGCCACATAAGTGCATCGAACAGGAACAAGATGCTACAGGTCAGCAGTGTGTGCAGGCAAGCCCCGTGCCCAGGCTGCGGGAGAAACTTCCCTTGAACAGTTTTTCCTCGTATTGACAACTGCAGCTGCTTACTCAGATAAGCAGGATCTGGCTGGTAACCGCAGCTCACCTGTCTGCGTTACGCGGGTAATAAGATCCTTCCTCCCTTTGGAACGGCCTCCTCCTTTTACACGAGTAGGTTTATCTAATCTGACTGCCCTTTCCCCGGGCTGCAGCTACTTCTGATAACGTCCTTTTCCTGCTCACATTACTGCCCTCTCCCTTTTTCTGAGTGCTAGCTTTTCCCTGGCAGGATGGGGTTAACACAGGTACCTGTCATTAAAAGTCATTGTTCTACCTGGCATTTAGCTTAGACTGTATCTACTTCTCCAAGGAAAAGCATTTAGTGACTGAAACCTTGTCTGCTATCTCTCCCAACTATAGTGTTGGTTAAGTGAATGATACAACCAAATAAATCTTGCTTCTCTCAT
This sequence comes from Alligator sinensis, assembly GCF_000455745.1. NCBI lineage: Eukaryota > Metazoa > Chordata > Crocodylia > Alligatoridae > Alligator > Alligator sinensis. The sequence goes on along the minus strand of NW_005841973.1, from coordinate 1,757,519 downwards.
ATTCCCTGGACCAGGGGTGTTAAAGATACAACTTGTGGGTCACACAGAGCATCCTTGTCCGGGCCCTGGGTCTGAGCTGACTCACACACTGCTGGACCATCCCTTGCACACAGGATCGGAGATGCACATCACACAGGGAGCGTGCTCCAGGATCCATGCTAAATGCAGTGCCCACTCTGGGACCAGCCCCAGCTGGTCTGGGACAGGGAGGAATGGGTGCTGTGTGCAGCATGTGTCCTGGGACCTGCATTGCATGCGGTGCAGCCAGTCCAGGACCCCCACCACATGCAATGCCCACCTGCCACCTAGAAAGCATGCTTCATGCCGTGCAATCCTGGACCTAGAGCAGGTTCTTCCTGCATCACGGCCAGGTGACTAGGTGCGTGCTGGGCAATAAGGAGCTTTCCCATGCCCGGCTGCAGCCAAGCAGCTGGATCCTGCCTTGGACCCAAGCTGGGCCGTTCTAGCCTGCCTCTGGAAAACCTTGCTGGCAGTGGTGCTACAGCAACCTAAGATAAGGACAGACCTTGGACGGCATCAATATGGGATGCCGCAATGGCCCTGGAGGATGGAGACCCCTGAACTAATCTGTGTCTGTAAAGCACCATGGAGATGGAATATGCCTTGTTAACACGAGACCCTTTCCTTGTCTCTTAGTTTCCTCTCAAGGTGCATCCATTCTGGCACATTAGCATTAGCCACGTAGGGTTAGATGCCCTCCTGAGGACCCTGCCAGCCTGACTTTTCACTGATTTTATGGAGGGAAGAACAGAAGAGAATCAGGCCCCGAGCAGCAGAAATACTTCTGGATTGGGATCAAATAGCCCTGCTCATTCCTAGTTGTGTGACCCTGGAAGGGTTTTTCCAGTCTGTGAGCAGTTCAAATCCACATCGATTCCAGCATTGCCGCTTAGGCCAGCTTCAGCACCAAACGCGAGCATAAAAAAAAAAAAACCTGGTCCATTGAAATGAATGCGACAAACGCCATTCAAGGAGGCTTGTAATTAGATGGAAACCTGAACAGGTTATTAGGGAGAAGCTGCCCATGATTGAATCTTATTACTTCTTGTGCTTCAGACGGCCAGAGTTCAATTCAAACTTCATGCTACTTAGTGTCTGATTAAATGTTCAACTTCTGCAGAAATGGCCAATTGAAATCAGAAGAGAAAGAAAGAAAGGGCAGCCACGAGGGCCCCATTAACCCCAATTGATTATATGATAGAAAATGTAATTTACCTTTAAGGCCCTGTCGATCTAAAGGTCTGAAATTCACTGATGTACAATGGGGGGTTTTTAATAGTACACGTGTTCCCGGTAAACCTCCATAATCAATTCCCCTTATGCTTTGCTCTTGTGTTATCCATTGTAATCATTTTCCCCACCCCTACAACCAGCCATTTAGAATTCAAAACATGTTTTCAACTCGGTGACCTTTTTATTCTAATATTAAACCAATGAATAATCATGTAATGCATGTTATAAATAATTACACGTGTACCCAATCCAATCAAAGCCTGTAATTACATTTCAGGATTCTGCTGTAGTTCTTGGGTGGGTTTGGGCGACTTGGGAGTAATAGAGCATTCAGCTGAATTACAGACTGGTATATGGATCCAGTTATCTTGGATTATGCTTTTGTTTTCAAGAGCATTGCTTAAAACAAGTTAGACTTGGGGAATTTGAGTTGAGACAGGAACATGGAAAAAGGAGAAATGCTGGCAGGAGTTCAGCATGAAGGGTTAAATATGAGTTGTGATTGTTATTACTATGTTATGGTTAATTAATTACTTATACATCATCAGATTATTAATAGCAATGATACGAATAATGATAATAAATGGATAAAATCTGTTTTTGTTGATGAGAAGTACTTGCAAGATGTATTTGTAGCCCCTTCTACACTAGCCCAGTGGTGGCCAACAAGTGGCATGGGCAGCTTCTGTGTGTGGCACGTGGCAGGTCAGACAGTGCAGCAGCACATAGGACGGGAAACAGAAAGCAGAGCAGCAGATTAGGCAGGAAGCCCAAGGCATGGGGCAGAAAGCAGAGCAGTAGATCAGGACGGGGGGAGGGGATCGGAATGGCACTTGGGGAACGCTCTGGGCAAAAAGGCTATCCTGGGAGATATTAAATCTTGACGTTACACCCTCTAGTATGAAGGTTTGTTGCTCTGTTCATGGTTTATATCCCTGCCAAAGGTAGATTTTGAACCCAAAGCTCTGCTCTTATTTATACTGCAGTGACACCTGGATGTGACAACACTGATGAGGACCCTTTTGGGGTGGTTGGGGCATCGAGATCCATAGTACTAAATTAACTTTGCTCTGAAAGTGTTGTGTCTAAGGAGACAGCTTTAAGGCTGCCATTATTTCTAACCTTTGATGCTCAGCAGTGTTTTAATGTCATGTTAAAACCCCAGAAATTTGACTGGATAGAACCAAAAACCTTCCCACCTAGAGCACTCACACGGGAAGTGGGAAACCTCCTTGACATGTTCTGCGTGAACACAGCTCCACATCTCTCACTTCACAGGAGAATACCCTAACTGCCAGGCCACGAAACAAGCTATGTGGGAGCGCTTGCCACCCCTCCAGTTGACATTGGCCCTCTGGGCAACCACAAATGCAAGAGTAATGGGCAGAAAGATGAGCAAACAGGAGGCTCTGTGAGAGAGACGAGTAGTTTGCTGGGAGGGAGATCCAAGGTGGCAAACCAAACACATCACAGCAAGTTAAAAGGAGGTAGGGATTTACTTTTGCTCCACAGTGGGCACATTTACACAAGACATTTACTGCGCATTAGCTTAATAACGCTGGGCTGTAGCGCCTCACAGCACAAAATATGCTAATAGCAGACTGCGCGGTATTATTAGGCTAATGCGCAGTGTCACTAAAAAAAGTACACCGGTGCTACTGTGCAGTAACTAGTTACTGCGCATTCAGTTAGTACTTTATTAAGGCAATACTAAACTAAACATGCAGTATCTCAAGTGCATTCATGAACATGTAGACGTGCCCAGTAACTACCTGTCTGCCTTCTCTTACCCTATGGGAAGGAGAAGCTAAACCATAATGCCTTAGCTCTGAATGAGAGGGGAAACTTACTGCAGTTTAGCATACCATGGGGTAAGATCAAGCACATGAATAGCTACCAGAGACCGCCCAGGTGCCCAGTAAGTCTCCTCCCCCACGTCTCATCCCTTGTACCTTGTCCAAATCCTGGCCTGCATTTCAAGGGGGAAGAGGAAGATGTCTCTATTGATAGCTGAGACATGAAAGACTAGTCAGGCTGTTTATGGATATCATAGCTGTCCCCTGTGTCCTTCAGCTTTTTCTAGGGTCTCTTCAACAAGGCATAATAGCAGCAAGGAGCTTATTTGTAAGGGCTGGAGCTTCAGAGCACGTCAGCAATTGTGCGGAGAAAGGCAAATCCTCGTGGGGTTACTCGTAAGAGTGGCTCCATTGAGCCTCCCTCTTCTTTGGCACTGGGCTTACACCTTTTTAACTCTATCAATGTTAGTGGAGTTACTCTTGATTTATACCAGTGTAGTTGGGGAGCCTCAAGTCCAACATCTTCACCAGGGCTATTCTGGCATGGGTGTGGGATTCATGCAGCACCGGGGACTTGATTTGCTGCTCTCTGGCTTTGGTCTGACATTGGTGTGATGCCGTTGAGTTTAGGAAAGTGACTTCTGATGTATAGTAGTGTGAGATGAGATGAGGATTAATTCTTCTAGATTTTAAAGGCTGGGAGGCATTCTTGGGTGAAGAACGTCTTGCGTTTGAAAGTTGATCGAACTTTACCCCAGCTATGCAGTATGTCTGGTAAAAGGTATCACCCCAAGAAATCCTTCCCTCTCACAGAATTCCTGGACCATCGTGGCTGCAACTTCACTTTAACACTCCCATATATATATTTAAAGAAACAGAGATGCACAAACAACCCCCTAAACACCTTCATGAATTACAAATTCATAAAATCATAGAAATGTAGGCCTGGGAGGTTGCATGAGAGGTCATCTAATGCAACCCTCTACTTTGACACACACTCAAATGCACCTGGCAGACGTTGGTCTAACCTGTTCTTAAAAACCTTCACAACATTATAGGGATTCATTCTACAACCTCCTCTGCGACCCTTGCTAATGCTTAGCTATCATGAATATTTTCCCTAATATCTAACTTAAATTTCCTTTGCTGCAAAGTAAGCCAACTTCTCCTTTTACCCTCCTACCCAATGTCCAGAAAAAAACAATTGATCACCATCTCGTGGAAAACCTTATACATATTGAAATACCATTACCCCATCTTCCATCACTATTTTCTTTTCTTGACTAAACCAATTCAGTCCCTGTGACCTTTCCTCGCAGGTCACATTATCTTATTATTCTTGCCGCTCTCCTCTGCTCTCTTTCAATTTGACAGCATGTTTCCTTAAGTATGGTGCCAAAATCGGGATGCAGCATCCCAGCTGAGGCTTCCCTAGGGCCAAAAAGAGTGGAATAATTACCTTCCATGTCGAACACGCAGCCCTCTTGTTAATACATCCCAGAATGAGAGTTACCTATTTTGTAACAGCCTTGCATTGTTGACTCGCACTCAGTCAGTGATCCATTATAACCCCCAGATTCGTTTCCGCGGTTCTGCTGCCAACACAGCCGTTCAGTCCTCTTTCTCTTGTTATGCATATGATTTCTCCTTCCTTTGCACTTGCCTCTGCTGAGTTTTGTCTCAAACCGTTTCTTCTTCGTTGCATCGAGATTATTTCGACTTCTAATCCTCTCCTCCCAAGTGCTTGCAACCCCCTCGCAGCTTTGGGTCACCTCCCGATTTTATAATTATATTCTCTCTCCATCAGGGAAATAAAAGCGGGGAATAGTGTTGGAACCAGAGAGCCCCCCCTTCATAACCCCCTTGATAGACCATTCCTGTTTAATAGCCAGCCTTTGACTTCTAGTCCTTGAGCGTGTTTTTGTACATCCGTTTTCTAGTAAATCAGCTAGACGGTGTTTCTCTAGTTCCCGTATCAGAATATCACGAGGGACCATGTCAAATGACTAGCAAAAGTCAAAACATATCAGATCTGTGGTTGCCTCCTTATCTATTAGGCCACTTATACTGTCAAGGAAGGAAATTAGATTGGTGGGATGCGATATGTTCTTGACAAATCCATGTCAGCTGCTCCTTATCGCTTCAGTATACTCCAGGTACTTAAACATGGATTGGTTAATAATTTGTTCTAGTATCTTGCCAGGTATCAGCGTTAAGTTGTCTGGTTTTTAATTCCCCTGGTTTTTCTTTTACTGCCCCTTTTTAAAGAGAGACACAATATTTGTCCTTCTCCAGACGTCTGGGGCCTGACCTAGCCTTCGGGAGTTCTCAAAGATAATCACCCCTATAATTAATATAATTAAGTTCCTATAGCAGCCTGGATCCCATGCCACTTCTTGCATTTCATAAGCACAGCCTCATTTCAGCGAAGCAGGATGCCGACCTTCCAGCCAGGAATGTGAGTGCTCTGTACGGGAGTGGCTCGGGGGAGGGAGATCAGGAAAGCAAGTTTTATGAAGAATACGGCAAGATTTGGGCTGTAACTCACTCAAACCCCAAGCATAGCTACGCTGAAATCCAGTTCTCTATAACTGTTACCCCTTCTTTTTACACCAAAGTCCCATGCTGGTCCTCTCTCAAGCAGCAGTTGATGTCTGAGACCCTGCAGCTTGGTTCCCAATGGGACAGAAATTAGTGACTGGGCATATTTTGAGTGTAAATCAAGATATCCCCATATTTACACCAGTCCTGGAACTGAAGTGGTCAAACAGCATGGAGGGCAGTGCCTTCTGCCAAGAATCCCGGCCGAGGAGCAGTGTGGGCCTCAAAAAACAAGCCTGACTCAAGAGCTGACTCGAATCAGCGCCCAAGACAGAAAGTAAAGTCTTCTGCTGCTTGAGGCCCCTCTGGTCCAACCCTGAAGCTTGCCCACAATAAGTAACTCAGCTGGTCTTCACTTGCTCTCACTCATGGAAAACTCGCTTGGAAGACGAGGGGTGTGGACAAAAGGGGAGTGGCTTCAAAACGGGAGTGGGGTGGCTGCTCAGGACTTTTAACCATTACATGTAGTGAAACCATTTCAACCATAACTCCACTTCAACCAGAGTCAAAGTGGGGATCACACGCTCACACACATATAATAGTTATAGTGGGCGCGTCTACATGAGACATTTACTGTGGAGTTGCCTAATTAGCTCCGCAGTAAAGTCTCCGTGTCTGCATGCGCGGCCCTATTAGGTTGCAGTAAACTAATAAATGCCACCGTAGGTTAGTACTTGTAAATACAAGCAGTATCCTGAAGTGGTAGTATTTACTACTCAACAACGCACGTGTAGATGCAGATGGGGCTGGCTGGGGCATGATGGTGCTTCAATGCAGGGACTGCCTGCTGGTTAGCCCCACACTGGAGTATCCTTATGGAGCATCCCGGGTTGGCAGACTGATCCCCCAGGTCCCCTGCCAGCCGGGGCTGCTCTGACCCAGCTTAACATGCTGCTGTCCTAAGCACACATGAAGACGCAGTGCCCGGGAGCAATAAACTCCAGCACGATGTGTGCCAGAGTTTATTACTCCGTCCTAATAGCATGTGTAGATGCACCCAGCGGGTTTTGCAATAATCCTATGTCAGTCTCGTGTAAGACCACCACCTGATGATACCTTCCATAGCAGGACCTGGAAAGATGAACGATTCAGCTATCTTTGCCAGGACTGACACTTGGAGCTGGAATCAAAATAGTCCAATTACTCCCCTGATCTGTTCCATTCAAGTTAGTGCAATGGATTAGTAGCAGAAGCAAGATGTTCTGGTCTTTCCACGGGGACTTATGGCACTGGGTTCCCTGCTAGTCTGCAAGCTAGGTTGAGCCAGTATAAAATTATACAGCCTCTTTGCAGTGGAGGAACAAAAATTGCTCTTAGCATTGAGAGTCATTAACTAATGAAACAAGCTATTGGCGAAAGTGATAAATGGATGCCTTCACATCAGAATAGGGTGGATGCTTCTCTGGAGGATGTGCTTTAGTCACACAGAAGTTAAAAAGCTCAATTGTGGGGTGTAACTGGGTGCAATTGGCCTGTGTCATAGAGAAGATAATGGAAAGGTCCTTGCCCACCTGAATCTATGGATCGTTGTGTGCAATGATTTGCAGGGCGTCTCAGAGTGGAAGTGGAAAACTCATCGGGTTCATCTCTTCTGGAAAAAAAAAAAACAGTTTGGGGGAAAAATGTTTAGAGGCCTGGGAAACATGACTTGTAAGGAAAGGTTGCAAGAACAGGGATTGTTTAATCTGGAGATGAGAAGACTGACGGGGGAGTTGATAACAGTCTTCAAATACATGAAGGATGGTTATACAGAGGGTAGCGATCAACTCTTCTCTGTCACTACAGGGGACAGGGCAAGGAAGGAGTAATGGCCTTAATTTGCCACAAAGGAAATGAAGGTTGGATATACGGAAGAATTTTCTCTCTTATATGGTTGATCATTGGAGCAGATGACCTAGAGAGGCGGTGGGATCTCCATCCAAGGACGTTTTTAGACACTTGGCCAGGCTGATACAAACAGGTCCTGCCTGGAGCAGGGGGCTAGATGAAATGCCTTCCTGAGGGCCCTACCAGCCCGATTTTCCTATGACCCTGTGAAATCCTTGCTCCATTGAACTCCATCAAGATGTCAGCTCTAGTTTTTACAGCCTTTAGAGGAAAGGAGCTGTGAGAAGCAGAGCTGCCTTCAGGGCAGAGGGGACATGAAGACTGCTTCACTGCTGCTCACTGTGGCATTTGATCGGGGGTCCATCCCCGCTCCAGACCCCTGACCAGGACTATGGAATAGCAGATGGAGAAGACTGCCTTAGACATCACCTTCCTGAAGGACTGGTTATGGGCTGAGCATGATGGGAACAGGCTTGGGAAGGGTGTCAGTGCTGGGGGAACAACAGTGCAGCGTAGATGTCATCAGCCAAGCATGTCATTATAGCCCTCCATTGCTGAACATAGGAACTACCCACCTCTTTCTGTCCGTCCGTCCCTCCCTCTGACCCAATACCTTGTCCCTGACCGTGGGAGCAAGAAGGCTGGGAACTTTTTGCCTTTTCAGATGGGCTTGATCATGCTCTCCCCAACTCCAGGGTTTCAAAGACTGCAGGATCCACCCTTTGGGAGCTCCTCTGCCAGTCCCTCTTTTACCTGGCCAGTATCAAGAGATATTGAGATACCCATAATGCCCTAGCAATGACTGAGGATGGTAGATTTATCACTGTCTCCTTTTGGGTAGGGTGGCTATTGCAGTTGTGAGTACTAATATAACAGGCTTGCCTCTAGAGTCAGGATGTCTAGCTAGCGCGTTTCCAAGAGCTGCAGTTTATCTTTAATTCACGTGGGGAAGATCTATGTCAGCACGTTGCTGATATAAGACAAGCAATAATCACCTCTGGAGCAGGTTGCATCCTCTCTGCATCCTTGCCTCCAGTAATCGTGTCTTCATTTATGACCATCTTGCTGACACCTTTTTGCATGGACTCTCTGATTTTAATATAGACTTGGAGTGGGCACCATCTGTGTGCCTGTAGTATCCACCCTAGTGGCCCCTCTTGGTTGGGAACCTTTAAATGCAGATTTTTCTGCCATCATCATGACGGTGGAAACAATGAGAAGAATAAGGCCACAATCCAACAGCACACTTTGACTTCTGTTGGATTACCGACCTCTCTAAGTTTCAGCATGTGCTTATTTGCATGCTCAGGAGGCCTAGGAAATGTTGTTTGTAGACAGAAATAATCTGTTTAGACTACTCTACAGTCTAAGGCAGAGCTGGTCAACTGGTGGCTCATGGGCCACCTCTCTTCCTCACCCAGTCACCACTGCACTTATTGCTCTGGAGCCCATCGTCAGCTCCCTCCCATGGCCCACGCTGAATGCAGTTGTAGGGGAAGAGAGGGGATGAGTGGCAGGAGCATTTACCTGCTTGATTCTTGAATGCAGTGGCTCAGAGACCTCGCAGCCCATGCAACACACAGCTGATGGAGGGTACAACTGCATCACTGCACCCCTACTCCCCACATAGATCTGGCCTATGGAATAAAATTGCACTTAGGCTCCTAAATCCCTTTTAGGCATCTAATAGGTGGAATGGATCTGGGCCTTCATTTAGAGTCACAGAGAGATCAGGCTGGAGGTCACCTAGTTCAGCCCCCTGCCTGAGCCAGGCCACCCCTATCCAAACCATCCCATACAAACCATCATCTAAACCCTACGTAACACTACCATCAACCCTGACACAGCACAGACCTACCACCCTAACCTGCCACAGGCAGTGGCCGGGGTGGATACTGCCAGTGCTGTATTGAATGCTATATTTTTCCATCAGAAAAAAAAGTCAAAACAGTAGTTTCCTGGCTGCCTCCTGAGAGGCTTTTGTCAGTTTTAGTTGCTGTCTGCGGAGAGAAAGCCAAAGGCACAAGGGTCCTCTGGGCGCTCTCGGGAGTGATTGCAGGGGCATGGAGCAGAGACCCTGGGGGCTCGGCCTGGAGCAGCCCACCTCAACGTCAGTCACCTTCATTCCTGGCTTGGAGAAAGGAGGAGGGATGGGCAAAGCCGAAGATGTTCCCTTTCCGTTCTCCCGAAACCCTTTCCAAGACCCCATTTCTTTCCCCACTGTGGGAACAGATCTCTATTTTCCAGCCAACTCTCGTACAGCTACAGCAGGCGAGCACCTGGGATGCTGCGTTCATCCTGGCGCTCGAGCGGGTCGGCACACTCCATACTGCTCAAGGACTTGCAAGAGGGAGAAAGAAAGGCTGGGCGCCGTGCAGGGCAGCTTTTTAATTCCCCTGCAGCTTGCTCATTAAAGCCGAGAGCCACTTGAGAGCCCTCTCTTATGGAGTCAATGGAGATGATAATGACTTGTGTGTCTATGTCGGCGTTCAGATGAAGTGTTTGGATAGTCCAGAGATGCTTACAATATCAACCATAAGTAGGCTTGCAAAGCAGTCGCCTGAGAGCACTGCCTGGGAGGTCTGTCTCCGTTCATCTTGCCCGTCTTTGGATGCCAGCTATGAGATGAGGGAAGCTGTTCTGCGTCGGTCCTACTCCTCTCTCCTAGTGGTGGTCGGTCCTGCGACCTGTTAGGTCTGAGGTTTTTGGAGGAGATTAGGTAGGTCTGTGTCCTAAGTACTCAGAGGACCCTTTCACATAGACTCCTCATCTTTAATGTACTTATCAGTACAGGATAGCTGGATCCAGGAAAAGTTTCTTCACTGTTAGACCAGTGAGATGGGGGGATAGACCTCCTAGTTGTACTCTCCATCACTCGAGCTGTTCAAGAAGAGGTTGAACGACTCCTGGTCAGGGGTGATCTAGGCATAGCTATGCCTATATACTACTATGGGCATTTCCAAGGCGCCTGGGCTTTACTGAACGCCCCCTCTCCCACTTTCTGCTAGATGCGTCAGGGTGTTTTTAAGCCTTTCTCAGAGGCATTGGGTGATAGCTGCAGCCAAGGCTGGGGATTGTGACCGGGCAGGGCCAATGCTCCTGCCAGGACTTAAACACGGAGGTTCCTGGCTAAAGGGTCTTGCCCCTCCACTCAGGGTCAGACTGACCACCATATTTGGGGTCAGGAATGAATTTTACCCCATGGTCAGACTGGGCATGTCTACAAGTGCATTTATGCTGGCTTAAAGTTACTGCACAGTAAGCAGAAATAAGCCGGCAACTACATATGCAGGCATTACAATGCATTAACGCTGTGTGTGGACTGACTTGGGGCTATAGTCCCAGGTCAGTCCACACACATAGTGTTACTGCGCAGTAAGGCATCTGCACACGCATTACTACGCAGTAACTAATCAGGTGTCAATTTGATGCCTGCATGATTCAGGTATCAAATATACGCCCAAGTCAGTGTAAGTTGCTATATTTATTGCACGGTATGGGTGTGCATGTGTAGACATGCTCCTGTACTTCACAGTCATCTTGGTTACTGCGCAGTAAATGCGCACATGTAGATGTGCGCACTGCGGGGGGAGTGGGGGATGCTTCCCCTGTAGCAGGACGCAAGGCCTTCTTTCCTTATATCTCTCAAGCATATTTTTATCTTCCCTCACAGCACCAGGACATTGACTGCTGTTGCCTGTTGCCCCCCTGCTTTACCTGTGGGAGATTAGGGTGTTAATTCTTGTGGTTGCGTCTCGGTTGACCATGTCATGTTGCTAAGAGGTTAGACAAAAGGTTTGTATGGGACGGATGAGATCCTGTCTGTTGGAAACCTTTCCAGGGGCAAAGTAATAGCCTTGACACTACTTGACTATGGGGCGATTCAATTGCTGATGAATGGAAAAAGGGATCGTGACCTGTACCCCCTGTGGAGCTGATGGGGATGGGGGACGATGAATGCGGTGGGCTGAATTTTGGTGTCTCTCTTAAGCCTGTCTACACTAGGAAGCCACTGCTACCACCAACGTGTCTGCAGATGCAGTGGATGGAGACAGAAGCCCACTGGCTTACCTACCCCACCTCCCTGAATGATGTTAGCTAAACCAGGAGAAGCATCAGTATAATTAGGGGTGGGTGAGCAGGGTGTGAGCCCCAGGCACTGATTAAAGCTGGTGCTGGAATGGAGACAGGTGGTACCAGAAAGGTGCCAGGGGGTTGGAAATTTTTTTTGCAAAAGTTGGTCTAATAAAAGCTAGCACCTCTACCATGATTTCTGATTCCAGGGATTTGGAGGCTCCAGGTGTGAAGAGCTGGGGCAGGAATCCCCTTTTCAGCCCCCACCTTCTCTCCCATGGGAGATGCTGCTGCTTCAGGGGGAAGCGTCTGCTTGGCCAACCCAGCGGTTGGGTTAACTCTCACAGGAGCCACCAAATTAATGCTTTCGCAGTGTCATTCCATGTACAATTCAGCAGCGGCTCAGAGAGGGCTAGCCCCATAGCTGCTGGAGAGTAGGGCTGATAAGGGGACTTCAGCCCCCTTCCAAGCTGAGCCGTGGACACCACCCCAGTTCTCCTACACCACCCCGATTCGCCTGTGCTTGGTACATCCCTGTCCTCCACCCCCAGCTCTGCCCACGATGCCGAAATACTGAGCTACGCCTCTGAGCAGGATCCATGGCACGGCTGTCCAGATGGGATGCATTGCATAGCCAGACCGCGGGAACTTTTCTCACGCTATGCTGGCAAAACAAAGCAGACCTCCATTTAGGAAAGAGGGGTAACTCCCGATAGTGTTGTTACCACCCTACATCACGTGTGAAAGTAAAGTTGGAGGGGAGCATTTTTGAGAACCTGCGTGGCTTCAGCGTTGAACTTGTCCCATATAGACCAAGCGATTGCTCTTGTCTTCCAGAGCAGGAGCTAAGCAGGGTCCGGTCTGATTTGTATGGACAGGAGGAAATGTCAGGGATCATACAGATGCTAAGAAAGTGGTGCAATGGATTCAGGACTGGGGGCTTGTTCTTCCACTGTGCTACCAGTTCGGTAGAAGGATGCTGCTACAGCTGCTGCTTTTAGTTCTCTCAGGTTATCCAACCTGCAAAAGGCTTTGTCCATGGCTCAGTAAATGTTGCATTGGCCTATGACTTCCCCCTGAGGCCTGGTCCTGGTCCTGTTTTGACAACAGATGCATCCTTTTAGCACTCTGGGTGTTTTGTTTCCCCAGCTCTAAGACAGAACTGATAGTTTGAGGAAAAGGAGATGAACCAGGTATGGGTCATGAGAGCTGTCACCAAATCTTTGAAAGAGGGAAAGACATTGTTCTGTTTTGCTACAGAGAGCAACGTATGTGGCGGTGGTCTTCAACTGTGGCAAGGGAGAAGAAATCTCAAGCGAAACTTCCTATTGTAATGAAGACAAGGCAATGGAGCAAGCTGCCTAAGGAAGCTGTGGAAATCCCCATCCTTAGAGGATTGCTAGTGGAGGCTAGGCTGGGGTCTGTCTGGGATGGGGTGGGAACAGCAAATCCTGCAGCTGGGCAGGGGGCTCGGATGAGATGACCCTTGAGGTCCTTTCCAATCCTAGGGTTTCATGATGTATAGATGATGCCTCTTATGTGCAAGCTAGTGATTATCTTCTTAAAGTCAGCAGATCCCTCTGCATCTGATCTCCTACCCCCTCAGCACCTCCTGGACTCCTTTGCATCTCAGACTGTCCTCCAGGGCTGTGGATCTCTTTTGTGCCAAATGCAAACACTGAAAGCCTGATAAAGCATGGGTCAGACCTCACTGCAGTATGGCCTGAGACAGATCCCATTCCCATATGTGTGGTTCTTCTTGGCACTGCCCTACGCAGGGTACCCATGCAGCCACTACCACTTATCATCAGCCGGGAATAAACATAGACCCTTCTGCTGTAAAAGCTTGATAAAAAGTCTCTTGATGCCAATAGGCATCTTCCCAACGAGAATCCTGAAGCCTGGGACTCTGCCAGTCGAGCTAAAGGAGGACTTTTGTTAGCTGGTAGGGCATATATTGCATATTTAACTGCATCTCATGAAGTCAACTTGGGTTCATGAAAGCTTGTGCTCTCTCTCTCTCTCTCTATATATATATATATAGCTTATTTAGTTAGTCTATAAGATGCAAGTCGACCCCACCTTGTAATGAACTGCCTGGCAAGACAGAGAGCTCAGGCACCTTGGTATCTCCTCCTCTTAATAAACCTTAATGGTTTGGTCTGAACTAAAGTTGTTGAACTTCATATAAAATATTTGGGTAAATCTGAAGTCTTTAATAGATAAGAAGCCAGACTGGATGCTTTGCTGATTCTTCCTGACCTTAAATTTCTAGGAAACTAGTAGAAATGAAGGATTTCCTACACGGACCATCCACTCAAAGGAAGAGGACAGTGTTAGCACGGGTTATAGTTGTTCTTTCAAGCCTCCCTGGAGACCTGGTCCTTGACTATGACTCCTTGGTGTCACATACTGTACAAACCCAGAAGAGGAAAGGAGTTCCCAATCCAGACAGCTTCCAACCTAAGTATAAGGCAAGACAAGGCTGGCACAGAGAGGCGAGTGGCAGGAAATGAGGGCAGCAGGGGCTAGCACGGTCGGTGGTCTCCACATCCCAGCAGCGTACTGTGTTGGGCCAGCTCCTGCTTCCCCGACTGCCTGGCCATTTTTCTGAGAACCTCATTATTTGATCTATTCTGGCCTAATTATTCCAAGCAAAAATAGCCCTCCTAAGGCAGAGCTGTGAGCAGGAGTGGCATGGGCTGCATTGCATGGGTTCATTATTTGCACACAGGGCCTGTAACTACCCAATTCCACAGAGATATATTAACCATTGCCAATTGGGGCCCTCTTATATTAGCTGCTCTGACCTAAATCAGCCAAACCATCGGCCAAATCAAGCAGAGAGCGCTGGGCAGCAGAAGTTACCCAGCATGTGCTAAGTGAGGGATACTTCCAACCCAGCACGATTGCTTCATGGAAGTGGGGATGATGTCTAGCAGATAATAAAAGAGTCTCTCAGAGGTGATTGGTGGAAACTTTATTGCTTGGGTGATTTCAAAGTGGCCTGGACACAGAAATGGAGGAATAGTAGGAAACACAGAGAAGTCATTATTAGTTAGCCCTGTTAGTCTGAAGTCAAGTAGAAGGCAGGGTAGAGTTGCACCTTATAGACTAACCAAAGGCACTCGCTCACTCTCTCTCTCCACACACACACACACACACACACACACACACACACACACATATATATGAGCATATATACCTGGGACTCTTCAGCCTGAAAAAGAGAAGAGGGGACTTGGTAGCAGCTTAGCGCTACATCAGAAGCGTAGAGTTGCACCTTATAGACTAACCAAAGGCACTCGCTCACTCTCTCTCTCCACACACACACACACACACACACACACACACACACACACACATATATATGAGCATATATACCTGGGACTCTTCAGCCTGAAAAAGAGAAGAGGGGACTTGGTAGCAGCTTAGCGCTACATCAGAAGCGTACATCTAGGGCTTGGTGAACAGTTGTTCACTGAGCCCTAGGAGTACACTTCTGATGTAGTGCTAAGCAGCTACCAAGTTCCCTCTTCTCTTTTTCAGGCTGAAGAGTCCCAGGTCCCTCAGCCTTTCCTCATATGGCTTGCCCTTGTCTCTGATCATATGGGTAGCCCTTCTCTGGACTCTCTCAAGCTCAACCATGTCCTTGTTAAGGTGCAGAGCCCAGAACTGGATGCAGTCCTTCAGCTGCGGTCTCACCAATGCCATGTAGAGCAGGAGAATGACTTCTTTGCAATGGTTTTGCTGTTTTTTCTGGAGATGCATCAATTGATGAATACCAGCGTATTGTTGGCCCTGCTGGCTACAGCATCGCACTGCCGGCTCATGTTCATGCGGTGGTCAGTTATTACCCCCAGGTCTGTGGTGGCAAGTGATGGGGGATCTTCAGTCCTGCTGCCTGATGAGAAGCAGCAGTTGCACAAGCACCCATGTCATGAGTTTTGTCTGTCAGCAGCCAGAGGTGCAGGGCTCCAGAACCCCTGCACCGATCTCCTCAACAGCTGGCAGGCATCGTGGCCTCAGTAGGGGCCACCATCCCTGCAGCTGTCACCCTGCTGCACCTTAACACACACAGGGTCACCCATGTCACGAGTTTTGCTTGTCCGCAGCTTGAGGTACAGTTTTCCCCAAACCCCTGCACCTGTCTCCATGAAACTTGGGAGGCTTTGTGGCCTCTGCAGGGGCTAGCATGCCTGCAGTTTTCACCCCACTGTGGCTTAACACATACACGTGACATGAGTTGTGCTTTCAAGACCTTGGGCTGCAGTTTCTCTGACTGCCTGCACCTATCTTCTTGAAACCTGGCAGACTTTGTGCCCTCAGAAGCGGCTACCGTTCCTGCAAGTTTCATCCAAATCAGGCCAGAAATGACAAAGTTATAAACTGTTTTGACCTTCCCTATTATATCCTATGGGTGAAACGTCGAACAGTTTCACTGTTTCGACCCTGTTTCAATGCAACGGAACAGAACAGCTGTTTCGACTTGAAACAAAATTCGAAACAGAACACTGTTCAGACGAAACATTGAAATGCTGGTCAAACAGCTCTAATAGTCATGTAGGTCTGAAGTCAAATAGGAGGCAGGGTAGATATGCACCTTATAGACTAAGCAAAGGTGATTAGATAGATAGATAGATAGATAGATAGATAGATAGATAGATAGATAGGATATTGCCTTTAGTTAGTATACAAGATACAAATCTACCCTGCCTTCTACTTGACTTCAGACTAACACGGCTAACTATGTCTCTCTGTTCCCTACTATTCCTCTATTCCTATGTCCAGACTACTTTGAAATCACCCAAGTGATGCATAGTACAAGCTTTCATGAGCTGAAGCTCACTTCATCAGAGGATGTGACTGTATGTATGTACGTAAAGCAGAGTAGAGGAAGGAGGGCGAAATTAGAATACAAAAGACAAGGGGTTGCGTGGGGAGCAATGCTGGGAGAGGCAAACAAACCAGCAGTAAACCCATAGGAACAAAAGCTAGTCAAGGTAATGGGCCAAGAATCCATAGTCTCTGCTTAGACCATAATTAACTCAACCCAGGCTGTGGATGACAGTAGGAAACAGGCAGGTATAGGCAGGGCACGGGCAGGGTAGAAACAGCTGCTCCGCTGTGCTGCTCATGGCACTGGAGGCAGCTGGGGTGTTTCATTCCTGATTTAGCAGGATGGCAGGCTCCTCAGCCCTCCCCTCCAAGTCAGGCCAACCCATCTGTGCTTTGGTTCAGCACTCTCAACACCTGCAACTAGTTAGAGTGATAGCAAACGTGCCGCTGCTTTCCCAGGCAGGGTTGGCACTGTGCTGGAGAACGCAAGCTCACTGAGCTGCCTCGCACTGGTGGAGGTAGAAGCCAAAGCCTCTTGGCCAGATCCCTTACAATAACAGCAAATCTCCAGCTGTCTTCACCTTGTGGAGACTACGGCACAATGCTGAGCTCATGCTGATCCGCGCACACACCAACCAGCTCGTTGTAGTATTATTGCTATTCTAGCGGCAAGGGTGGAATTAGCACTGGACTGCAGAGAAAGGGCTGAGGGCCTTGTTACACATTGCACTTTGAGCTGCTCAAGTGTTCATCTGGGTTAGTGCTCACCTGGTGAATTCAGACTGGTGGGGTGGGTGGAGAGTCCCACAGGAGGGGGTGGGTGAGGGGGTTCAGCTGGCCAAAAGCGGGGGGTTTTGCAGCCTCCCCCATTACTCATCAGAGTGCCCAACCGGCTGCAACCCTCCCCGCCCAACTCCCGGCTGGCTGCAACCCCCCCCGGCTCCACCTGCTCCACCAGTCTGAGTTCACCAGCCGTGCCTGGTGCTCACTCAAGTGTGGAGCAGTCACACCTTAGGGCTAAAAACCTTCTCTGACTGCCCCCGTCCTGCATAGCGGTGACTTGACACTAGAGGACTGATGAGCACAGCCCAGAGTAGAAGCTATAACGAGGGGTCTACTTAATCTGCAGTTTCACAGTTTTCACGGAAACAGTGAAAAACTGTGTTGTCTGCAATCGCCAGGAAATATTGGACTGGCTGAATTTTCCCACAAAATCAAGCTAAAAAAAAGAGTGTTATTCATATAATACGCTGTTTTAGACTGTCCCAATGCTTACTGCAAAATAAAGACAATGTGACAATCACTGCAGCCAACCATAGATCACGTGTTTTTGAGTTACTGTCTGCTAGAGACATAGATGCTTATCTGCCAGCCAGTGGCAAGGGGTGGGGGCACCAGAAAATGTCCACAGAATCAGATCTTTGTGCTGCAACCAAGCCACAAAAATGGCTTTGTCTTGCTAGAGTTAAGCAGACCCCTAGATATAATTGTTAGGTGCACCTAGAGAGCTGGTGACCCAGGACAGGCTTCTATCCCCGCTCTAGGTGGAGGGGTATGAGGGTTCAGGGGGGTCAGGAACATGAAGCTGGGAGGCAGAGAGTTAATGGGATGGGGATGGGTAACGAAATGGGAGGTGGAAAGGAAATGGGAGTGGGGGTTGAGTGATGAAATGAAGGAAGTCAGCCATTGAAGTATAAAATAAAATGAAGCAAAAAGAAAATAACACCCCAAACCCCACTTCTGGACCTGTCCGCGCCCTGAGACCTAGCTAGCTGGCGTGTGCTCCGCAGGCTGTTTCCAAGGGGTTGCACCCCTGGGGGTGGGAACGTCATACCCCAGGGAGTGAAAGGGCTTGGTGCCAGAACCACCTCCTAGGCAATATTGTTCAAGGGGGTGGAAAGTTTGCCCACCCATTACAGGAAGGTGGTGGAAGGAGACACTGCATCCTGGGATGCTGGAGGATGGCAACTTGGGGGCAGCTCATCTGTGAGGAGTGGCCGCACATTCATGGAACACAAGCTGCGTAACACGGATCAGAGATAAACCTGCCCTGGAGTGGCGTAACTTTGAGCCGCCTTAAGTGTGCTTAAAACTAGTTTCAGGTGTCAATGTGTGGACAATCCAGGGATTAAGAAACCAGGAACCACCTAAAAGTAACATGTAACAAGGCTCTGGGACTGATGGTAAAATCAGTGGGCAGCCAGGGGCTGCAGGGGGGTGCTCCCTAGTGTCATTTATAGATTTCATAGATTTCATAGACAGGGCTAGAAGGGACCTCAGAGGATCATCGAGTCCAGCCCCCTGCCCCAGGGGCAGGAAGTCAGCTTAGAAGGCATAATGCTTGGCATTGCCAGTATAGTTAGGCAATGCCACACGCCAGCTAATTTAATGGGCCCCTGAAATGCTGCAATTGGACTGTCTTTACCTCCTTTATGGTAGAACTGCCTGGTCTCCCTTCTCAAGCTGGGAGCGCACCACAACTAGGGATTAAAACAACCACAGGGTTTTTTCCCTCCCCGCTACTGCAGCTGCATGTGAGAATACCATCCTGATTCATATTTTCAAAGAAAGATCTTTTTTCCCCTTCATTTATAAAACAAGGTGCGTCTTATTCCTGGGTGAGTGGTATGTGAGAAAATACGGTAATTTCACACCAAGCAATAATGTCTGAACACCCGGTCCAGCTAACAGCTGGCTGTTGGCCTTTCCATGAATCCTGTTAACAGGGTAAGCCCTTGCTATTTAGGGACCAGCTGCCTCCTATTACAAAGAGCCCAGAAGGAGCAGGAGATGGGGTAGGATGGGATGAAGCTAGAGGCTCTCAGGTGCTGCTGGTCCCGCGCAGGTCAGACTGGCTAGAGTGGGTGTCTGAGCACTGGATGACTGCAGTCACTTGTGCACTCTGGCATCTCTCAACAATGCAGAAAAAATTAAGTAAAAGCCTTTCCAGCCAATGGTCAGGATAATAAACAGCTCCTGCCACTTGGTGTAGGACGGTGGTGGTGATTCCCAATGAGCTGTAGAGCTCCAAGGCAGTAACTTTTTCTAAAGAGTGAATAATGTCTCAGGAAAACAGCCTTCCCTCTGGCTATCCTTGGGACCAAGCCTGAGTCAGAGGCACACGGAAGGTGTTGGATCCTGACCTTCCAAATATATGAAGTCAAATAGATGCCACTTAAATAGACAAGATGAACCTCAACCAACGTTTTCTGTGGAAAGTGGTTTTCTGCACAATAAAACGTTTAAAACCCAAAGATACACCAGTGGGATGTTGTACCGGAATTGGGAAAAGGAAGTTTCCCTGTGCCCTACTCATATCCCGGGTTGGAAAACTTCACCTGAGGCTTCAGTTGGAGCCCCTTTACCATCACCAGTGTTGCCAACTCTCATGATTGTTGGCATTGCTCTTAAAGTCTACACTTCGGGAACGTGAAAAACTGAGCTCTTTCTTTTTATATATATTATATATAAATACCCAATGAATGTTGTCTGCCATAAATATAAAAGTATATATATCTTATATCTTATATAATATAAATATATATATCTTTTATATATATGTGTGTGTGTGTATATGTATGTATGTATGTTTTTCACATTCCCAAAGCATAAACTTTAAGACCAACGCCAGCAATCATGGGAGTTGGCAATGCTGCATCACCTTGCAAACTACTGCCCATAAAAGCATAGAGACGTAGGGCTGGAAGGGACCTCCATCTAGTCCAACCCCTGCCTGAGGCAGGATCAGCCCTTTGCAAACCTATACAAATCTATTTTCTAACCTCTTAGCAAAACTACACAGGCAACCCTGGCACAACACAAGACATAGCACCCAAACCTGCCACAAGTAAAGGAAGGGGACCGTGGTGACCAATGTCCCGCTGCTGCAAACGTTATTAAAATATGCTCAGGGGATCCAAAGAAGGAGGCCATGCCCCCACCCCATGGCTACAGATGGAAAAAAAAACAAACCAAAGTCTATGCCAGTCTGACGATAAAGTGAAATTCCTCTTGACCCCAAATGTGGCATTGGTCTGACACTGAGAGGAAGGGCAAGACCCTCGAGTCGGGAACCTCTGGGTTTAAGTCCCAGCAGGAGCACTGGCACAGCCCATTCACCATCCCCTGCCTTGGTTGCAGCCAACACCCAATGCTTCTGGCAAAGGTGAAAAAACCCTGACATGCATAGGGACAAGATGGGAAAATAATTCCTTCCCAGCTCTCTGTGGTGGCCGGCAAAGCCCAGAAGCCTGGGAAATACACCATACCCCCCACTTCAGTGTTTCACTCCAGCCACAGCTGCATGTAGGAGCTGGATGAAATATCTTGCACTGCGCTGAAGCCAGGCATGGTTTTTTTTAACACTTGGAGGCCTCCTGAGTAAAAGGCATGAGGAACCTACTAAATATTAATAGTAATGCAGAGGGAAGATCCTGATTTCCTTCGCACGGGTGCAGTTGTACATCTGTTACACTGAGCTAAGCGAGATCAGCAAGAGCCGTGGTATACAGCCAGAATGCAGGATGTGAAAATACATTTCTGGCCCCATCTGCCCTCCGAAAACCACGTGAAACCGGCAGCAGAGCAAAGGGGATCGTCCATCAGGCAAAAAGGCCTTTAAAACATTTTTTAATTTAAAAAAAAAAAAAAAAGCTAGAAGTTCTTCTCTAGCAAAAGCAGCGGCTAAAAAGAAAGCAAGCCCAGCTCCCAACTGTTAGCGACCTGAATTTGCTTCTAGGCGGTCACACGTGCAACGCGAAAGCTGTATGGTGTTGAGAGAGCTCCCAAATAAAGTGGTGAATGGAGAAAGCCCATAAACCGACTCATCCGTGGCAGGAAAGGTCTGATTTACATCTCATCCCTCCTGCTCCCAAGCACAGTAGGAAGCCCCATTTCTTCTGTAAGGTACAGTTTTTTCCTCCCTCCGCGAGAGACGCTTTCTTAATGTCACATAAAACGACTCTCTCGGGGCCACGCCAGGGAACAGAGCAATGCAATGATGTCTCAGGTGCAAAGACACGGCGAACAATAAAAATCCCTCGAACGCTTGGCTTTTTAAACGACGTCATGATGGAACGGTCATTTGTAATGCTCCAGTTAAAGTTGCTCCAGGCACCTCCGTCATAAAGCCTTGAATATGAGGAGGGGTTATATTGCTGTAAATATTGTCCCCGCTCTCTGTTTCTATTTTGTAGGCCATTTTTTCAATGGGCTTGGATTTCCTTCACGTTGGAGGATCGTGGGATGCCTCCACATTTAGACAGCTTGTCTGCTTTTCAATCCAGCCACGGGGCGTGGGGGGGGATTGTCAAGAGTACATCTTTGGTTGCAACTTCCACCCGAATCCACTTTTCCAGTTGCTCACCTTGCACTGACAAATTAAGTCCTTCCAGGTGCAAATTTTGCACAGTTTGTAATAGCTGGTTGGGGCGATGCTTCTAAGAAAATCTACCCAAAATCTGCTGTGCTGTTCTTTGGTCCTGTATCCATGTGTTCGCAGACACGTGTTTGCACGGGTAACTCAGCAGCGGCTGAATACGGGAACGCCCGCCTTGGCCTGTTTTACACAGCTCACTGAGATTTAAGAAGCAGGTTGCGTTGGCGGAAAACCAGCTCGACAGGTCTTAAAGCTAAGATGGCCTAAAGGGAGTATTTCACGCATGGAAAAAAAAGACTTTTTCTATGCATATTTTTGGGGGCTGATCTAATCCAGCCTAGGCTCTTGAATAAATCAACATCTCTGAACTGATATTGGAGACAAAAGTTTTACCCAGTGTTTTAACAAAACAATATTCATCAGTGTATTTCTGGCCATGGACTGGAATGACCTGTTCAGGTCTGAGCTAGGCCAGCTCTTCAACCTAGCTGCCACTGCTTCTCCCCGCCACCTCCCCGCAGTGCTGCATGCGCGGGTCCAGAGGCGAGCAACAAAAATGATAGAGGGCTCGGAAGGCAAGTCATACGGGGAGAGGTTGAAGGAGCTGGTCACGTTCGTCTTGCAGAAGGGACTTGACAGCAGTCTTCAAATACTTGAAGGGCCTGCCATAAAGAAGATGGAAAACACCTTTTCTCTCTTGCTGCAGAGAATTGGCCGCAGACCCATGGCTTGAAGTTGCAACAAGGCTGGTTTAGATTGGATATCAGGAAAAGCGTTAGAGCGGTGAGGCAGTAAAATAAATGGCTAGGGAAGTTATAGAGACGCTATCATTGGAGGTGTTCAAGAAGAGATGGAAGAGCCATTGGCCAAGGAAGACCTAGGCCTATTTTCTTCCATGGGTATTTATTTACCAAGCTTTGCTACTTGCTGCATGGGGCCAGGAGGGATTTTTTCCCCCCTGCCTGCTTTTACACGCATCAGGTTTTTAGCAGACAAGGTTTGTTGGGTAAATCCAGTATCTTTTCTTCGACCAACTCAAATAGTTGGAAAAATTCTTCTTTGCAAGCTTTTGGGTACAAATACCCTTTGTCAGGCTGAGGAAGCATCTGCAGTTGGTGTGTGCTCTTCCTGGAGGGAATGAATAGCAAAGAAGCCAGAGGCTGGTCTATGTACCGCTATTCCCTTGGCATAAGGAAGAATAATACAGTCTGGTTGTCCACTTAGTTTACTGGCAGGGTGCTGAGCCTCTTTGGATCATCTTATGGTCTGTGGTCACAAGGTCATTTACTCTATAGCCAGGTGATTAGCTGCTATAAAGTGCCTTTGACTTCAAAGCCACACATTGGAGAAGGACGCCTGGCTTCTCAGTCCTCAGTTCTGCCCGTGACGATCGATGCGGGCAGGTTGCCTGGGTCCTAGGAGGGGAGAGAGAAGGAGGGGAGATGGAGCACCCTTTTCTAGGCCAGGCAATCTCAGGGGTGCAATGAGAGTCTTAGGAGGGTGCATGTGTCCCCATAAGTCAACTATGGTTTAATCCAGTGGTGTTCGAATGCCAGCCCGCAGGTCAGATCGAGTCTATGGAGCTGTGTTATCTGGCCTGCACAACTGTCCACAGATGCCAGATTTTGGTAGTGGGGGGATGATGGCAATTAATAGTACCACGACCCCTCCAGCAACACATTTCCAACCTCTTCCGACACATGACATAGCCCCATGTGCTGGATCAGGCTGGCGGGTAGAGCCGAGGTTGAGGACCTGATCCAGAGTCCAGCAGAGAGCAACACAAATGCTTAGTGGGGGTCTACAAAACCTGATTCACAAGGCAAGGTTGGAAGAGCTGGGATTATTTAGTCTGGAGAAGAGGCGATGGCGGGAGGGATTGGATAACAGTCTTCCAACTCAAGAAGGGTTGTTGTAAGAAGCATGGCCATCAATGGCTCTCTTTATGCCCAAGACACGGGAGAAACAGGAATGGGTTTAACTTGCAACGAGTGGTGGCCATTGCAAAGAACCTCCTCCCTGAGGGTGGCTTAGCCCTGGAAGAGACCATGGGGGTTGTGGCATCTTCATCTTTGGAAAGCCATGAGTGTGGATTAAACAAATATACATCTAGAGCTGGTGTAGACTGGGATGATCCCGTCTTGAGCAGGAGGTTGGACTCGATGACCTCCTGAAGGCCCTTCCAGCCTTATTTTTTCCATGATTATGCCCCATCCCACCAGTTGCAGCTGCCCCAGCCAGGTACGAGAACCATCATCGAAAACTATCCTTGTCTGAACCATCCTAGGCTGGTGTCCTAGCAAGAAGCAAGAGGCGGGTGGGTCAAGCTGCTAGGAGGGAGAAGGTAGGGCACAGCTTATAGACGTGGGCAATAATCGGCAGCCCCATTAGTGGTCTGTCTCCTACCCCCATTTTTAACCTCACATCCCTAAGGGTTAAGTAGTGCTCCTGTGTGATTAAGCCAACAGCTCTCAACCTTTTTAGACTCCAGGCACCCCTGGATAGACTCGTGGCCACCCTTGGAAAATGCCAGCTCTTTGTTTTCACTCTTTTTTGACTACAGAAAAATAATAGAGCCATTCTTCTGGTGCAAAGGACTCAGAAAGACTATGGAGGTTTGAATGTTTTTAACACTGTTTCTCTGGGTTTACCTTGTGAATCATGTTTGTATACCTAACCTTGCTAGCGTTACGTGGCACCCTTGGAAGACACTCACCCTGGTTCACATCCCCGGGGCTAAGCAGATGATCTGGTGCTCTCTAGCAAAGGGAGCTTGTTGGTGAGTGCCAATGCTGTATCGTTAAGTCCTAATTGTACTGTTTGGATTCAGGCAGTTTTCCCAATGGGAGATTTGTCTGAGCAAGGATTGCTGGGCTGGGCTGGTCCTTTGTAAAGGACTTGAGAGACATTTGGGGATGCCAGTCCACAGGACATATATATTTAGGATCATAGGAAAGCTGGGTTGGGAGGGACCTCACAAAAGTCATCTAGTGCAGCCCCCTGCTCAGGGCAGGGTCAGCCCTGACCAAACCATCCCAGCCACGTGTCTGTCCAACCTACTCTTGAACATTTCCAAGGATGGAGATTGCACAGTTTCTCTAGGCAGCCAACGTTTGACCCATAATCAGAAAGTTGCTCCTAATGGGCTGCATTGGTAGGAGCGGTGTCAGCAGATGGAGGGCAGTGATTCTTCCCCTCTATTCAGCACTGGGGAGGCCACATCTGGAGTCCAGTGTCCAGCTGTGGGCCCCACGACAGAAAGGATGTGGACACATTGGAGGGAATCCAGCCGAGAGTAGTGAAAATGGTTTGGGGACTTGGGCATATGGCTTGTGAGGAGAGGCCGAGGGACCTGGGCTTACTTAGTTTGCAGAAGAGAAGACCGAGGGGGATTAAATAGCAGCCTTCACCTCCCTGCAGGGGGGCTGCAAAGAGGATGGAGCTGGCCTGTTCCCAGTGGGGGCAGATGGCAGGATGATGTAGTTGGGGCTGGTCCTGCCTGGAGCAGGGGGTTGGACTAGATGTGTCCTCTCGAGGTCCCTTCCACCCCCATTTTCTCTGATTCTCTATGAGTCTAATCTCCATCCTAAATTTCCCCTGCTGCAGCTGAGGCCGTTGCTCCTAGTCCTGACCCCTCCAGAGAATGGCCCATCTCCATCCTCTCTACAATCACCCTTTAGGTATCTGAAGGCTGTTATGACATCACCTTGCAGTCTCCTCTTCTCCAGGTTAGATAACCCTAGCTCTTTCAGATATTTAGGGAATGGCCGGTTTGCTTTAGGGTCCGGAAAGGAGGAGACGCGGCTGCATTGCCTTGCTCTCAGGGGGTGGGAATTCACTGCCGTGACACGCTCTCTGGTTCTCTTGCAGAAGGCATGATGGAAGCTGTCAGCTCCGGCAGGGATTGCCTGCAAGCTGGGGAGTCCTGCACCAACGACCCCAGCTGCAGCTCCAAGTTTCGGACCCTCCGGCAATGCATCGCGGGCAACGGCGCCAACAAACTGGGTCCGGATGCCAAGAACCAGTGCCGCAGCACGGTGACGGCCCTCCTGTCCAGCCAGCTGTACGGCTGCAAGTGCAAGCGGGGCATGAAGAAGGAGAAGCACTGTCTGAGTGTCTACTGGAGCATCCACCACACCCTGATGGAAGGTCAGTCAGCCCTGCGGCACAAGGGGAAGGAGTTCCCCTTTCTGTTCTTAGAAAGGATCTCAGTGATGGTGGGATCCACCAGCTCCCCGGCTCTCTAGCAACAAAACAGGCTTCCCCCACCTTGCAGACAGGTCATGCCCAAACTTTGGCCTCTCTTCTGAGAAGTTCACATGGTTTCCAGTCAATGCTGGCCGGGTGTTCATTCTGGGTGGACACAGGGGCCTGCCAACATCTGGATGGAGACCATCAACCCTGTCCTCCCAGCAGGCTTCTCTGACTGGCATGGATTTGAAGCAATGGCCCAGTTGTGAAGGGTTTGGAAGTCCGTCGCCCATCCTGCAGCCACTCGGTCTCATTGCTAATTAACTCCAGGAGGGTTTTAGTGAAGGTGAATCATAATAGCTGCAAGCAGGCCTGGGTACATGCTTTTTTGGATGGGGTGAACCTGGGGTAGGTCCTCAAAGCTGTTCTTCAGGTAGATCACCTCGACTACTGCATCCCCAATAGCTTTGGTCCAATCCTGCGTGCCCCTCTATTAGTATTATGATAGCACTCATAGTAGAGAACCCAGCCCTGGCCTTTGGTATAGACGGTCCCTGCTCCAAGTAGCGTATAGTCTGCATTGTAATGGCTCAGCTGGGAGCTCACTGGAGAAGACACTTGGGATCAGGCTGGCAAATAATCTCATCTTCATCCTCACCCTCCCTCCAGCTGAGGGACAGAAGGCAGAAATGTTATTAAGGGACTTGCCAAAGGCTACAGTGAGAATCAGTAGCAGAGCAGGGGTGGCAGACTGCAGCTTATACAGTAGCACAGCAAAGCTGAGTTTGTGCTTCTGGCAATGGAGGGGAGGAGGGGGAAGAAGGGGGAGAAAAGGAGCCAAAGTAGAGGAGTTATTCAGTGAATAAAGCAGAGAGCAGGGAGTGCAGAAACTGCAGGTCACAGGTTAGGTCCAGAAGGGACCATTTTGATCCCCTACCCTGACTGCCTGCAAAAGGCAAGGCAGAGACCATCTCCCATTCCTTCCTGTGTCCGGCAGAGAAGGTTTGGGAGAGCAGAAGCAATATTTTATTCTTTTGGAAAAACACCCGCAATCTTGAACCAAGCCCCGCAATGACAGAGCATCCGCAATATCCCTCGGTAATCCTTTCCGATGGGCAATGACCAAAAAGTGCAATTTGTCTCCAGCCTGCATTTCTCCAGCTTCAGCTTTTCAAGGCAGGAGCTCATTGTGCCTCTGCCTGCTATATTAAACATCGCTCTGCTATCATAAATCTCCTTCCCGTGTGAGTCTTCATAGTTTCATAGTAGTTAGGGATCAGAAGGGACCTGAATAGATCATCTAGTCTGACCCCCTGCCACTGGTTGGAGCACACGCTGGGATCACACGACCCCAGACAGGTGTTCATCCAACCTCTTTTTGAATTTACCCAAGGTAGGAACGACGACCACTTCCCTAGGAAGTTGGTTCCAGATCCTAGCTACCCTGACAGTGAAATATTGCCTCCTGATCTCTAACCTGAACCTATTCTCCAGCAGCGTCTGGCCATGGTACCTCGTCACCCCAGGTAGTGCTGGGGGGAATAGGACCCTTCCTATTTGCTGCTGATCTCCCCTGATGAGCTTGTAGGCAGCCACCAGGTCCCCCCTCAGCCTCCTCTTGCTGAGGCTGAACAGGTTCAGGTCCCTCAGTCTCTCCTTGTAGGGCCTGTCCTGCTGCCCTCTCACCAAGTGAGTGGCCTCCTCTGAACCCTCTCCAGGCTGGACACATCCCTCCTGAAGTGCAGCACCCAGAACTGGACACAGTACTCCAGTTGAGGCTGGACCAATGTTGCATAGAGGGGGAGGATCACCTCTCTGGACCGGCTTGAGATGCACCTTTGGATGCACGACAAGGTGCGGTTGGCTTTGCTGGCTGCGGTCTGGCATTGGCAGCTCATGTTCATCTTGGAGTCAATAATGACTCCAAGATCCCTTTCCGTCTCTGTGCTTTCAAGGGGGGAGCTCCCCAGCCTGTATATGTGCTGTGGATCCCTTCTCCCCAGGTGCAGCACCCTGCATTTGTCTGCGTTGAATCCCATCCTATTACCATCCGCCCACTTCTGTAGTCTGTCTAAATCTAGTTGCAGCCTCTCTCGTCCTTCAAGTGTGTCCACCTCGCCCCACATCTTGGTGTCATCAGCAAACTTGGACAATATGCTTTCCACCCCCTCGTCCAAGTCGCTGATGAAGATGTTGAACAGTGTAGGCCCCAGGACCGAGCCCTGGGGTCCCCACTGCTCACATCCTGCCAGGTCGAGTATGACCCGTCCACCACTGCTCTCTGGGTGTGCCCCATCAGCCAATTTTTGACCCATCCAACTGTGCAGGCGTCAATGCCGCAGTCACTCAATTTATTAATTAGAGTGGAGTGAGAGACAGTGTCAAAGGCCTTCTTAAAGTCCAGAAAGACTACGTCTATGGCGACACCATCATCCAAGGATTTAGTTACCTGGTCATAAAAGGCCATCAAGTTGGTCTGGCAGGACGTGCCTTTGATGAACTCATGCTGATTTGCCCCTGGGCATGATCTCCCCTGCAGGCCCCTCACAGATGTGCTCCTTGATAATTTTTTCTAGGATTTTCCCCAAGACCGATGTGAGGCTTATGGGCCTATAGTTTCCTGGGTCCTCCTTTCTCCCTTTCTTATAAATGGGGACCACATTAGCTAGTTTCCAATCTCTGGGCACCAGGCCCGTGGACCATGATTGCTCGTACAGCCGGGCCAAGGGCACAGCAATGACCCCCGCCAGCTCTCTCAACACCCGTGGGTGGAGGGCATCAGGGCCCGCAGATTTAAAAACATCCAGCCCTTCCAGAAGATCCCTAACTACTTCTGCGCAGACCCGAGGCCTGGCAGTGCTATCCCCAAGATTGCCCCTACCTGCGGTGGGAGAGATGTCCTGGTCCACATCACTTCCTCGTGTGGTGTCGGGGACAGAAGCTGGCATGCTGGCCCCACGGGCCCACTAAATTTGGGCAGGCTTCTTTGGCATGCCTACACCAGGTTGGTAAGCCCTGCTTGCATGCTCCTAGCCTTGCCATATGCCAATGAAGATGCTCCATGATCATCTCCAGCAGCCACTTTCAAGGGACTGAGGTCTTGCAGGATCTCTAAGTTTATCTTCACTGGCTTATTCCAGTTTGGAGGGAGGGGGGGGATCATTGGGAGCTGGTCCCCAGTCAGGTTATAGATTCATAGAAAATTCGGGTTGGAAGGGAGCTCAGGAGGTCACATCTAGTCCAACCCCCTGCTCCAAGCAGGACCAGCCCCAACTACATCATCCCAACCAAGGCTTTGTCTAGCCAGGGCTTAAAAACCTCCAAGAATAGAGACTTCACCACATCGCTGGATAACCTGTTCCAGTGTTTTACTACCCTCCATATGATAAAGTCTGTCCTAATATCCAACCTCAACTTCCCTTGCTGCAGCTTGAGCCCATTGCTCCTTCTGTCATCTGCCCCATTGAGATCAGCCCAGCTCCATCCTCTTTGCAGCCCCCCTTGTCATGCTGCTGTTAATACGTAGGCCTGGTCTTTGACCTCACCGGTGGCGCTGATCACCTTTGTGATTGCTCTTGAGACCCTGAGCTGGGGAAAGGCAGTTTTGTTTTTGAAATAAAAATGAGTTCAACCAATTCTTTAAATACTTTGTATTTTCAAAGGCTGCCTTGAAAACAATAAGAGGATGCGATGGACGATAAGCCACGCTGCTGTTGCTTCCTGCCGGGCCGTGTCCACGGGCTTAGGGAAGATTAGGGGTCACGCTGTCTCAGACCGGATTTCATTCCTACACTATGCTATTATTTAATAAATTATGATTTTATAGGTTTAAGAGTCATCATAAAGGGGGGCCTGGGTGGCGATAACTCTCCCCTGTCAGAGCTGCGAGTATTTTATGCACCATTAAAATTAACCTGGGAATAAAATGGAAGCTTCCAGCTGTAGGAGGAAGAAAGGTGAATAAAATCCTAACGTGGGGCTGGGTAAGGGGGCAAGATCTCAGGGACCAAGCATAGCAAAGTGGATGGGGAGGGTGCCATCCACACCAACTAGCTGTAAGAAGTACGGGGGCGATTCCCCTGGACCATGAGGTCACCTCCTAGGATGTGATGCTGCGGGGTTCTGGTACTAACATGAAGTCATTTAGGGAAATAAGGGACCTCAGCACTACACAGGATCAGCCTTTTTCCTTGATGGGTCATGGGTTGAGTTTACTTGCAATGAAATCCCCAAAGTAAGGTCTTGACACAGAAATTTGCAACCCAGATCCCATTCCTCAGACCCCCAGCGATCTCCGTGGGTCACAACTTTGAGTCCTGCAGGTCACCTTGGACTCCCAAGACCAAGACAGGGGGGAGTACAGGCAACTTGAAGGCAACTGTGCATCTTAGCTGTGCTAACAAATGCACCGCATGTCCCATCCATCAGCTGGATGCAGGGGAGCTGGTGGCAGCCTAGCTGGTCCTTTTCTGGCTTCCTGAAGACATGAAACTGCAAAGTATCTCCAGTCTTGGGTGCCGAGGGCTGAAGTGCCAGAGGAAAAAAGCCAGTTTGACCCACGTTGGTCTTTTGTAGAGCAGGAGAGCAGTAGCAGCAACACAGGAACCCAAAATACAGCTAGATTGGAGAAATGCTGGAAAGAGAGATGCAGACCCAGGTGTCTGGGTCCCCAGGACAGGGGGATTGGTGTGCATCAGCAGGGCTGTGCTGGGGACCAGAGCAGGAATATCTACAGGACCGCGGATCAGGTATAAGATGCTGTGCAAAACTCAGGCGCTGCAGGACTGGCATAGCAGGGGCTGCAGGGCATTGGCAGAGCTGTATGGATGCCCCAGGTGGAGGGATGCAGAGCAGGGTCGGGCAGAGCTGCTCAGGGCCAGGAGCAGCAGGAGGCTGCAGGTCAAGACTGAGAGACACAGAGGAGCCAGGTCTAGAAAGAGGCTTGCAAGTGTGGCCTTGCTCCTCCGAGCCGCCACTTTGCTCTCTCATCATTTGCATCCTCCCAAGCCTTTGATTTCCCTGCTCTCATTTCCTTTGGGACGCATCTTTTGTGACACTTCTATAGTTAACCGTGCTCACTAATGTCTAATTGACTGAGAAAGGAGCCAGTCTGAAAGGGACTACCGCAGGCTCATCTCTCATTCACAAGCAGCCAGGAGGCCGTAAAAGCTTCCTCGAAGCCTTTATACAAATCAATCGCAGACGCGTGCCCCTGGGGACTTTACAAAGCACAGTATTTACTCTGCTCCTGTTGAGCAAGTCTGTGTTTAGACACCCGAACACCTGGGAGGGACCTGATTCAAACACAACCTGAGACGGAGCCGCATCATCCGAATGTAAAAATGCTACGCTGCGACCTATTACGGCCCCCCCTGCAATCAGTGGCAACGCCAGGTATTTCAGACGAGGGTATGGCAATGCACCTGCAATACATGTAAAAAGCTGCGTGTCATGGGAGCAATTTCTTCCTGACCACAGCTGGCAATCGGCACATGCCCCGAAGCATCAAGCTTGATCGCCCTTTTATCCCAGCGAGCGCTGCCACGGCTACTGTCCTTAACCATATAAATGTCTGCTCCCCCGGCGCTTGGGGGGGTTTTTTGCATGGAAAACTTATGGAGCTGTTTGCCTCAATAATATCCAGTGGTATCAGGAACCGGGATGGAGCGTTATAGTCCTTGGCATGGAGGAAAGAGGAACGCTGATTGAATAAAATGAGCTTTCCAGCATCCTTGAAATCCATACAGGGAGGCTTCTGCAGGGCTGTCTGTCATTAGCTCATTGCTCAGCTACCAAAAGACAGGCAGCCTGCAATGGGAGAAGATGCAAGGCTAATAAATATGATGGTATATTCATGCGCCCCAGTGAGATGGACATAACCGGCAGAGGCCAAGGAAGGGCTGTCTAGAGAGGAGCGTGTCTGGGTGGAAAAACACGCATCTGGGTGGAAAGCCAACAGTTCCTGTCGCCAAAGGATGTGGGCTTTGTTCACAGGCAAGAGCTCCTATTAAATCAGGCTTCTTTGCTGACAGATCCAGCAGAGAGGACTGGCTGGTCCTTTCGTCTGTGGAGATCTCTCCCGCCCTAAGTTGTAGAGCATTTTTCGGGGTTTAATATCCAACTTCCTCTTTGGGGCCGCACACCAGGATTTGGTAGAGTAGAGCTGCCAGTTGGCATTATAGATACCCAGTATTTCTCTAGGGAAAACGGCCTCTATCTATGAACATGCCACGATGAGGCATCTTGGATGCATCATGGAAAAGCAGATGATGGCTCTGCTGGGACATGTGCAGCCCAGGATGCATCTTGGGGGCGAGGATGATCTTCCCCGCCTCCAGCTAAACTTCTCTCCCTCCCATTGTAGGCATGAACGTGTTGGAGAGTTCGCCGTACGAGCCGTTCGTGCGAGGCTTTGACTACGTTCGGCTGGCGTCCATCACTGCAGGTATGTGTGTGGGAGCATGGTCCAGGGATGGGTGTGGGATGTCAGCTTGATCTCGGCCTACTCCACTTTCAGCCTTCACACCTTGAGGCATGGCTCACCGCTGCATCGGCAGTGCTGGGAAGGTGCCTGTGGCTCCATGATGAGAGCTTGATACGGGGGGCAGGTGTTAAGGCACGTCCCATCTTTGCCCATGGGTGTTTTGTGCCCATGCCCTAACTAGTGAGACGTGAGAGTGGAGAGGATAGCGTGACGACACTAAGGGGGACATCGGGACGCATCTAGGAGGACACCTCCTGCCTGCCCCACCTGTCTGCGAGCCAGACTTTGCCCACCCCTGACCTAGGACCAGACTTGAGTTGTGCAAAGGGTGTTTCAGGAGCTGGGGTAGCCGTGAATGGAGAAGTTATGGTGCTTACTAGGTAGGGGAAGGGACACCCAGGGCTGTGAGTCAGGCAACGTGGGTCCTGTCATAGAGGAGAGACACCATCCTGAATGAAAAGAGGATCCCTGCTGAGATTGCTCCTGGGCGAACGCAGCCCGTGCTGCCTACAGTAATTACACACGTGCTCCTTCAGTCTCACCCGCTGCTTCGTGGGTTTTTATCTCCAGCTCTGCTCCACACTTCTCCTCTTCATGCCTCAGTTGGCTTGTCTGCAAAATGGGAATAATGATGCATGGATGTACCTCCTGGAAGCAATGAGGACACAGCACACTCAGGGTCTCAGAGGGAAAGTCCCATATGGCCACATGGTCATAACAGCAGTTCCCTGAAAGTTCAGGGCCAGCGAGGCACCATTAGTCCATATAATCTGACCTCTGGGATAGCACAGGCCGTTATGTTTCACATATTATGTCCAAAACCTCTAGTTTGTTATAAGTAGCATAAAGTTACTTAGTAACTAGTTTAGGTGTAAACTATCCTCTAGTTTGTCTTGGGTAGAGAAGAAAGGCGGAGGTGGTACCAAAGCCCTATAATGGGGAGGATGAAGTGAGAGAGACCCAGAGGCTCTCAGCAAATGAACCATGCCGCACAGGTGACAACCACCACAGGTCCCCTGGGAGAAGTCCCTTCCCAACCCCAAATCCAGAGAGCAGTGAGTAAGACATACCAGCCTACATGTGAGAATAGTCCTCATCCTACCTCAGACCACCGGTCCACGCCATCCCGTGTCCTGCTGTCAGCTCCAACCAATCTCTGAGGAAGGCTGAATGAAAAAAAAAGTAATAATAACACATCCAGTCAATTGTGCATTCGAGTAAAAAATTCCTTCCTAACCCTCGCAGGCAAATGGCTGATTTAATTATAATCATTGTCTTAATGCCAAGCTGCAAGAATCACAAGCGTATGGAGAGCAATGCAGGCCCGCAGAGAGGGGGGTGAACGGGGACGCTCACTAATTCCCGGTGCCCAGAAGCACAAACTGCTTAAATGGCCATGAAAAAGGGACTGCCAGCAAACCATGGGTGCATTTTATGATATAAATAGAGGTATGCTGCAAAGAGGCAGGTGCGTTTCCTCAGAACGTGGGTCTTCCATGCCCCGCACCTGGGTTTTCTTCATTCACGCGGTTGTCCCATGCATGACTTAACGCATTGGGCATAAATCTGAAGAAGAGAACGTGATTAAATAGCCCCAGCTCTGACAGTGCAGAGGCACTTTGGCTGATGGGTGTGAAGAAAGCCTGTCGTGGTTATAGGCTTGACTGCGTTTTGTTCCCCATCTGTTCTTCCGGAGAGCAGCCACCGCGGCTCTCAACCGCTTGCCTTAACTGGTTTGGGGATGGAGGGTCCTAATTCCTTCACCTGGATGGGAACGGAGGTATCTTACCCTGCACATTCCCGCTATCTCCCTGCAGGACTGACTGGACACGTCTACATGTGTATTTACACCGGTTTAAATTTACTGTGGAGTAAATTACTGCACAGTGAGCAGGAATAGGCCAGCATCTACACACAAGGGTGTTAAAGCGCATTAACGCTGTGTGTGGACTGACTAAAGTTAGTCCCAAGTCAGTCCACACACACACAGCATTACTGCGCAGTAGGGCCGTGTGAAATTGTGCCGGGTGTTTCGTTTTGAAGCTGTTTCAACGCATTTTGAGCTTGAAACAGCGAAATCAAAATGAAATGAAAGACTTCAAAACAGCTTCGAAACAAATTGAGAGCGCTCGAAATGTTTTGAAACTTTTGAAATGTTTCGAGTTTCGAAGCCGGGCTTGCTTGCAGCTAAACAGCGACTAAGGAGAGGGAGGAGGAACTGCTCTGATATTGACATCTAGCTCCTGGTTCAATTCCCCAGCTCCCTGATTGCTTCCCCGCTCTCTGATCATTTCCCCAGCTCTTCCCAGTGGGTGCAGGCCCCCGGATGATGTGGGATGACAGCAGGCTGCCACTGCCAGCTGGTGACAGCGGCAGCTCTGGGCTATTTCCCCAGCTGGCAGCAGAAGCCTGCTGAAACCCCACGTGCAGATCTGGGGGTCCGCACCCACCGCGAGGACTGCAGGGCTGTGCCAGACTCCTCCCGGGGGGGGGCACAGGCCCCCAGATCTGCATGCGGGATGACAGCAGGTTGCCACTGCCAGCAAATGATACAAATTTTGCTTTGAACAATTTGAGGTGCAGTTTTCCAGAAACCCCTGAACTTCTCTCCTTGAAACCTGGCAGGCTTCATGCCCTCAGAAGGGACTAGCATCCCTGCAATTTTCATCGAATCAGACAAAAAATGACAACGTTATAGGCATTTTCATGATTCCCCATTATAGCCTATGGGCAAAACGTCAAAATGCGTTGAAACAGTGTTGAAACAGCGAAACAATTTTGACAAAATCATATGGAACTGTGCTTTGAAACAGTGAAACGAAACACCGTCCCTTCAAAATGGCAAAATGGAAGTTGAAACAAAACGGTGCCGTTTCGCACCGCCCTACCGTGCAGAAAGGCGTCTACACGTGTGTTACTACGCAGTAACTAATTGGCATAAAATTGATACCTGCATGATGCAGGTATCAAATTTACACTCAAGTCGGCATAAGCCACCATATCTACTGCAGAGTTCGGGCGTGCACGTGTAGACGCACACTCATACTGTGCAGCGATTTCAGTTACTCCGCAGTAAATGCGCATGTGTAGACATGCCCACTGGTTGGCTTCCTTCTGGGAACTGGTGAGTGATGGTATAGTGAGCAGCTGCCTGAGTTAGCAGCTGGAACAAAGGCTCAGAGAAAGAGGAATTTAAATCAGCAAACAGCCCTAATCCCACACTTCTGCACAAGTCTTGCCTCTGAAGCGACAATGCAGAACCCATATACATCCTCCTCGCCCACCCAGCTCCCCTTGGTCTTTCTGCATCTGAGCCACCTCCAGGAGAGCAAGCTGCCTGAGCATGCGCTGCACCAGGGGTTTTTTCTGTGGGTTCTTTTGACTCCCGGATCCCCAGGCATCAAAACAAAATGTGGGCAAAATAAAATGAAGCAACGCACGCTCGGCCAGCATGCACTGCTGAAAAGCAGAGCCAGGCCACCCAGAGCTGTGCTTTGCTGCCAGCCAGGCTCCATGCAGCAGAATAGACATGGATGCAGTCCCAGGACCCCAGGTAAGTCAGTGCTGGCCTCAGCCCCCCCCTACCCAACCCAGGGCAACTTGCT
The DNA here is from genome assembly GCF_000455745.1 of Alligator sinensis. Lineage (NCBI taxonomy): Eukaryota > Metazoa > Chordata > Crocodylia > Alligatoridae > Alligator > Alligator sinensis. Next base: position 1,721,471 of record NW_005841973.1, on the reverse strand, counting down.
GCATGCCAAAGTGCACGTGGCCTTGGTGTTCCCCAGGGACGAGAAGCGGTAGAGCAAGGTGCACTGGCGCTGCTTGTCCCCAGGGGACCAAATGTCCATGCACATCTGGGATGCACCCAGATGTTTCGAATTGGAATCCATAGTGTTAAAAACCCTGTTGCGATCTCTCTTTGCCCATTGCAACAGAATTGCTCTGGTATTCTTCTGCAGTCAAAAAACAAGTGAGATCCAGGAGCTGGCATTTTCCGAGGGGGGCCTCGAGTCCAAAGAGGGGTGCATTGAATGTAAAAAGGTTGAGTTGAGTGCCTTAAAGTGAAACGTCCACCGGATTCCCCAGCACAGCCACCTCATACTAGTGACAGATCCCAGTACAGCATTAATAGTCATTCAAGAGCACGCAGAGTCACAGGGGCTGGTTACCTAGGAAGGAAGTTGAGAAACCTCACACCTCGGCCAGAACAAGGTTTGATTTCACTCTCTGCTCTCGCTCCCAAAGCACACAGAGATTTAGGATGTCTCACATCCACTTCCCTGCTGGTGTCAGGGGTCACGTCACACCCAATGAGACTCGAACCTTAGACCCTATATCATTAATCACCATTAACAGTGATTTACCAGCATGCTGCAGGGCAAGCTAGCATGACAAGAGCATACCCCGAGAGCCCTTCTGCAGCAACGTGGGGGTCTTGCACACTAAGAAGTGAAAGAATAGCCTTTCATCTCAGCCTGCCTGCTTTTTATTATAAAACTGCCTGCTCTGGAGACACTTAATGCATCACATGTGCTGCCCTCCCCCAGGGTAGGGATTTATGTGCTGTGTGATTGCTGCCTATCAAGCAGAGCATGGAGTGGGGGGGGACTGGGAGTGATGGATGTGCCGATAAAGTTG
>NW_005841973.1:1647812-1720551 GCF_000455745.1 Alligator sinensis | reverse complement strand
TTTCCCTTTGGGATGTCCACTGATTCCTGCCAGGATGCCGAACAGCCCTGGTATTTGTTAGGGGAGGCCTGTGTCCTTCAGGGATGGCTGAGCACCTGGGATAGGGATCACAAGGAGTTGCCTCAAAGGCTGCTGGTTGCATGCAGAACTTGGTGCAAATTCAGAGTCCGGTCGAGGCGCTGCAGGATCCCGTCCTTGCAATGCAGTTGGGAACCCAACACACCCACAAGTCATAACACCCGAACCTGCCACAAGGAAAGCAGGGAGACCAAAATGTGCAACATCCCACCAGGTTAAAATACATTCAAGAGATTGAATGTGTCTGAACAAGGTTGTTAAAATACATGAACAACAAAGGTTGTTAAAATACACTCAAGTGATCCAAGGAAGGGAGCCCACGGCCCCTGCTACCAGGGAAGGCAAAACCCCCACACTCCTTACCCATCTGACCATGGGGTAAAATTTCTTCCTGACCCCAAATATGGCAATTGGTCTGATCCTGAGCAAGGGGCAAGACACGCTAGCCAGGAAGCTGTGGATTTAAGTCCCAGCAGTAGCATTGGCACGGCCTGGTCCAAATGCCCAGCCGCGGCTGCAGCTAACACCCACTGCCCCTTAAACAAATGCTGACACATGTAGCTGCAGGGAGGAGGGATATGGGAGGGGAAATTCCCTCCCACTCCCATGCAGCAACCAGCAAAGCCCAGAAGCATGGGGGAGAGCATAGGCATCGCTATGCCTAGGTCACCCCCATCCATCGTCTTCTTGAACACCTCCAGTGATGGACAGTCCACACCTTCCCTACGTGTCCATCCCACTGCCTCGCTGCTCAAATGGTGACGTTTTCCCTGATACCCAATCTAAATGGACTTTGCTGCAACTTCAAGCCGTGGGTCTGTGTCTTACTCTCTGCAGCAAGAGGGAAAAGGTGCTTTCCTTCTTCTTCATAGCAGTATGAAAGGGTTGGCCTTTGGGTCAGCCCAGGCTAGTCTTAAGCCAGTCTCTGCAGTCAGGGGTACACGAGGGGATGATGTAGTGAGCATTACATGCAGCAGCCTTTGCCACCCCGGCCTGTACAACCAGGTACCCATTGACAGCTGGATTGATGCAGGCTGGCAGGGGTGGCACCCTTCAGTGCCAGTCTAGAGCCAGGCTTGAACCCTGGATGCAAAGCAAAATGCCCATCTGCTCCGCCACTGCAGTGCCAATTATTAATATTAATCAGTGGTCATTAATATTAATTAACTAATGAATATTGAGGAGGTCTTGCTGTTGCAAACACTTCATTTAACTTTCTGTGGGTGAGTAGCCTGGCACTACTCACACAGGTAAGTGTTTGCGGGCTCACAGCTTGGTTTGCCCCATCTATTATAAGTCATGTGGGATCTGCAGACTATGCAAAACTGCAAACAGGGGCTTTCATACCCACTCGGTTCCCTGCCAGTTATTTAAATAGGGATGAAACTAGTGAGCTTGCATAGGGCACTGGTGATGTGTCCCTGTAATGAACAGTTCAGACCCACATTCACGTGGCAGACGCGGTGGGAAACCTGTCTTGGGTTTTGCATTTTTGTTCATGCGAATGTCGGACTCGCTGCCCCTGCCGTGTAGACGAGCCCCCAATGCTACCCCAAAACCAGCCATAAAACCCACAGGAATGTATATCACCCCAGTATCACCATACAGAGTCATCGCTACTGCTACGTTTAACCGGCTTTTCCCATAAATAATGGATAACGGCCATGAAAAATGTACGGCGGAATTATTTCCATCCATTTTAATTGTAGTAGAGCTTTTAAAAAACACGTTCTTCATCGACACGTGGGTGGAGGAGAGAGCTCGGGTATTCAAAGTGATTCATAAACTGAATGAGTAACGCACCCGTTTCGACGGGCAGTTTGCTACATCTGAGCCGCAGCTTCCCCGAGTAAAGCGACGCTCCAACAGTCGTCGTGGTGGTGTTTTTAAGAACAGCCGCGGCAGGCACAACAAAAGTTTTATCCATCAAAAAATGATCTCATCCCAGCAGCTCAAAGTCAAACTTCCTTTTCAAGTTAAGCAGTGGAGATCAAAAAGGAAAAAAAGGCAACGCTGTCTGTAAAAACAACTGAACGAGCGCCTGGCTAACACCGGGGAATATTCTGTAATATCAGACAAAAAAGAATTTTGCTTTTTAGGTCCGCCTTGAAATTTTCAGCAAAATCAGCACCATCTTCACAAATTTCTCAAAGATGGTTGGTTGGCTTCATTTTCCCATCAAAGTTATGGGTTGTCTTGGCATTTCATCCAAAATTTAGCATGAGACTTAGATTTTTTTTTCTCCTTCTCAGCGTATAGCTGCTCTCCTTGGTAAAATGTCTCTCCATTTGCTTTGGACTATGGGACTCATGTTAAAAGAGATGAAAAACTTGATGCTTTCAAATTCTTTCTCTTTCAAGCCAGAAGGATCCTCACCACCTTCTTTTCCATCAGACATGGAGACTAATGACATTTTCGTGGAAACACCCAACCTCTCCTAGCAGGGATTTTGTAGGCAAGAGGTATCATTAACTCCCTGCTTGAAGTAGCTGAAGAGCAAAATCAGAAAGATGTGGATATGCTTTCCTTTTCACTTGTTTCCAGGGCATTCTTCACTCATTTACGTTTGGTTTCCTAGGGTCTCTTTCTTCCATTGTAAAACCACATCAAGAAACCACGGGCTTGGTTTTGGAAGGGTTTTCCTTCATGGCCTGGGCACTAGCTTTTGGGTGCTTTGCTGGAGTGACCACCTGGCTCTGCCAGAGGGTTAATCTCGGAGACGTCCAGGACTATGAATCTGCTCTTTTGTAAAAAGAAGTCAATCGAGAGCAATCCCATTGAAGCTGGTGGAGCTGCGACCTTGAAGAAGCAAGGTGCAAATGGCCCGTTGACTCTGTTTCCTGCCAGTGACATTCTCGAAGCTTCGGAGGAATCAGATGAGCTCTAACTTTTCTTTTGCTGGACTCTGTGCTCATCTGAGATGGTGCCCACAGCCTGCCATTTCCTCCAGAGACCGCTGCTACAAAGCCACCCTCTGCTGTGCTTTACAGTATTGGTGTCTTGAGATCTCCACCCAGCTTAGAAGAAGATAAGAAGTGCCATGTCCTGGGTCAGACCATAGGTCCACCTTGCCCAGTCTCCTGTCTCACACAGGGGCACAGAGCGGATGCAGGAAGGGGTCTGACCAGGGGAGTTTTCCCCACTGGTCCTCTCTCACTTGCAGCCTCCAGCATCTGAGGTCTAGGATAGAGGTTTTCAACCTTCTTTCATTTTCAGGCCCCTAAAAAAATGCCAATGGAGGCGCGGACCCCTTTGAATTGTGAGTGTGGGTATTCACATCCTTTGGACCGATCATAGTTATCTTTCTCAGACCCCTTAGACAAAGTCCGAGGCCTGTGGACCACAGGTTGAAAACCACTGGTCTAGGAAGTTCGGGGTCCGAGGCTGTATCCCTACCTCCCGTGATCAATAGCTACCAACGCCCCTTTCCTCCAAGAATGTGTCCAATCCCTTTTGGTATCGGGCGAAATGCTCAGCTTCCCCCACATCTGGTGGCAACAAGCTCCACACTTCAATTCTACACGGTGTGAAAAAGAATTGTTTTCTGTTCTGTTTTCTGTTCGTTGTTTCATTTTTGTGACCCCCTAGTTCTTGCCTTGTGAGACGTGGCCAATAATAAATCCCTACTGACTTGCTCTTCACCACTTAGTATTTGGTAAACACTTATCACGTCCCCCCCCACAGGCATCTCTTTTCTAAACTGAATAGGCCTGGCCTCCTTAGTCTCTCCTCGTGTGGAAGCCCCTCCATCATGGGCGACTGGTGCCTGCTGAGTCTGGGGGGCACCAGATCACCGACGGTGGGGTGCGATTATCAAGCCGGGGCAAAACCGGAAGTGCACTTCCACCGGCACTTCCGTTTTCATGGCTGGCACTTCCAGGGGGTGCACAGCCAATCTCAGGAGGTGCACATGCATCCCCTATGCATCGCCCATGACCTCCATACCATTAAATCATCCTTGTTGCCTTTCTCTGGACCATGTCTAGTTCTTCTATCTCCTTTTTGAGGTGTGGGGACCAGAACTGGGCACAACATGCAAGGTGTGGACCGTGGATTTATAAAGGGGCGTCATGATACTTTCCTAGCGAAGCTCTCCCACCCCTTTCTGCACAACAGCTCCTCTGCAATCATACAGGTGCAGCATTTTCAGCCCTCATCCACTGCGCTCGTGGTATCGAGTGAAAAAGGCCCTGAACCACCTTGAAGCGCAGCCGCTATGCCACAAGCAAGGTTTGTGCACACCGGCCTGCAGAGACTCTCGCGGTGTGTTGCTCATCATTCACCGACCTCTTTAAAGGCTCGGTTCTCAGTGGCGATGGCTCAGATCGCCATCCGCCACCATTGATCATCTCTTTGAAATCCAGGTAGAAACCAAGGGGGCTCAGGTCCAAGCCCTGCCTGGAGTCAGCATCTTTTCTGGACCCGCTCACTCAGCCTGGTCCCCGTTCCCTGCCTCCTCTGTGAAAACCATCGCTGACTCTGCCTTGCGATCCCCATACGGGACACACGATCTTGCCTGCCTGAGGCAGGGGTTGGACTAGATGACCTCTTGAGGTCTCTCCTAGCCCTACTTCTCTATGATGTCATGATTTCTCCTTTTGACCTTTCCCAGTTCCCTTGGCTGTCCTCTTAGTGGGGTGAGGAAGTAGCCTAGACTTTCTCCGCTCTCTTATGATACTAGCTGGCTGTTGCCCATGGGCTTCAGGGCAAGGAGCTGGCTGTTTTCCCAGCTTCCACAATGGGAGACCTCCATCTTGCTCCATACTGGCAGAAGGACTGTGAGAGACTGCAGATAGGAGATGCAACAAAACCGGAGTACGTAGAAACCCAGGAGCCTCGTAGTTCTCTAGCAATTGGGATTAGGGGATGTCCAAGGTAGCACTCTGTTATCATGGTGTTGCAGCAGAGCCTAATGAAGCATGGAGCCAGAACTCAAGGCGTGGGGTAGCGGTAGGCTCATATGGCTGTAACACGATGGAGCTTGCACAGAGGGATGCCAGCCAGGTGCTGTGCCACGGCTGGGGCTGGACACCCGGCGTAATTCAAGCCATGCCTCGGCGAGCTGTAGTGGGAAACCCGGGAACGTCTCGCCTGTGGAAGAGGTGAATGCACCATGGGGAATCCAGATGCCGGCTTGTCATGTCCAGTCGTCTGCCCCCAATGCTGAAGCCTCACGCTAACCCATCAGGCACCTTGAGGGGCAATTCCTCCCTGGGGGTAATTTTATACCCTGCAGATTGGGCTGAGCTGCCTGTGTTTATCTACAGATATTGCTGTGGCTTATCCTCTTTCCTATCCAGGCCCTGCTGTTTGACCCTCTGCCCTCTGGCTTCACGCTGGGTAGGGAAATATTTTAATGGCTTGACCTGCCTGTGACTTCCCCGCCTTGTTCTTGAAGGAAGGGATAAAGGATAGACGTGGGCTCAGGCTGTAACCCTCCTTCTTGGGGCCAAACTCTCCTGGTTTTGACCCTCTCCTGTCACATAGGACCCTGGCTGTGTGCCTCGAGCAGCTCCCTCCACTCATTTTCCCCATGTCTCCCTGCAAGCGTGAGAGGCCCCCCGAATCGGCCCGCATAGGCACTGCTCCATCTTCCTTGGACCCCATCTGCAGCCTCACCCCCGCTGTGCCAGCTCATGCTAAGGGCCCTGCGCTGGGCCTGTTTCGGATCCATTCATCCCTCTGCTACTTGCCTCTGAAGCCTCCAAACTGTGTATGAACCTCTGTGACTCACTCCCATCTTCCTCTCCTCACCTCTCTTCCCCATCCCACGGCTGCATCGGATCCTGATTTAGATGCTTAATGCCTCATGCAGCAACTGGCTTTGGTGATGAGTACTTTACAGCCTGCAAAAGCCATCAGGACTCATGATAGAGGTGATATCTTTTATTAGGCCAGCTAGATGTTTGCCAAAAAAAAAAATTGGGGGGAGGGAATCTAGTTTTTGTTTTTGTTTTGTTTTTTGCAATTTTTTTTTTTTTTGGTTGTTGCAAAAATTAAGTTTTTGTTTGGGGTTTTTTTGCAATTTTTTTTTTTTTTTTTTTGCAAAAATCTAGTTGGTCTAATAAAGGATATCACCTCTACCATGAGCCCTGGTTGCTTCTAGACCAATATGGCTACAACCTGGATACCTTACCTTGCAAGAGGGGAAGGATGGCCCAGTGGTTGGAGCAGTAGACTGGGCTTTCAGAGAGACTCCCTGCTTTGTCACAGACCTCAGACAAGTCACCAAACCCCGATCTTCAGTGGCCTGGACTGAGGAAATTAGGCTCGTAAAAACCTTTGATGATCTGAGTTTCCATTTTCTGTATGATGTAGGGGTGACAGCACTGCTCGGCCTCATGGGGTTTCAGCGAGGATAAATACCTTGGGAGTTGCTGTGAGGGGCTTGGATTCGGCAGGTAACGAGGCTCCAGACCTCTGGCAGTGGTCTCCTCCCACCTTAGGAGGCTGGTTTACCAGCAGGCCACTGCTGGGATTTGGAGGAAATGCACCACCATAAACCTGGGGTTTTTGTGGTCTGTTTGCTGTCAATAGTTTCATTCGGGGTGCTCAACCCCTGATCCAGAGGTGAAGCCATGTCATCCGACCCAGGGGGATCCCCAAGTGTCTGGAAACGTGATGGTGAGGAGCAATGGCAATGCTAATTGTCGCTTCCCTGCTGCCAAATTTCCAGGCCTGTAGGGAGCCGGATAGCATGGCCTTGTGCACTGACTCACCCCAGTGCACAGCTGGATCCAGGGATGCAGATTTAGGCTGGCATACTAGATCGCAGCCATGGAGCAACCCCTCACAGGATCCAACCCACAGACCAGCCTCACGCCATTCATCTAGCTTGAAGGGCTGGAAAGTTGGGCCTAACTGATCATTCATGAGACAAGCAAGCTCCCACCCCCTTGTACAACCCCCTCAGTGCAACCCTCTTCCACCCATCTGGGGTAGAAATCCTCACTGGTTCAGAGGTGCTGCAGGCCCCCTGCTCACTTTCCCCATCTCTCTAGCTATTGTGTGGAGCAAGCAGGCTGGATCCAACCTGCATCTACCTCCCTCCATCCATGACCAGTCCAAGACACTTTAGAAGAAGGTCCAAGAAACTGGCCACCGTGTCGCTGTGTTTGGCAGGGGCAGGTGGGCAGAGCATGCTGGTGCACGTGGTAGCCACATCCTTGCAGGGCTCCTACGGCTGTTTCTGGTGCATAATCCTGCTGACATCGCCGGTGGGTATTGCCAGGAAATGTTGCACCCTTAGGCAGGGCTGAGCAAGCAGGAGAAAACCTGGGAAGGAGGCCAGAGGAAGAAGGTCCTAGCAGGTCAGGAGGACCCAGTGAGGACTAGGGAGAGGGTAGCCAACAGACCTAGGCAGTGCCCAGAAACTCTCCCTCCATCCCTTCTCCAAATGGCTGGGGAGGGACACTTAGAAGTTAGCTGGTTTCCTCATCGCTTCACATGGGATCACTTCTGAACCCCAGCACCAATCCCAGCCCGTCTGTTGGGGCAGTCCAGCCAGGGCCAGCCCTGCCATGAAGTGATGCTCTGCCTCCTCGGTGTCTCCTGGTGCTGCAGGTTCGGAGAACGAGGTGACCCAGGTGAACCGCTGCCTGGACGCCGCCAAAGCCTGCAACGTGGACGAGATGTGCCAGCGGCTGCGGACGGAGTACGTCTCCTTCTGCATCCGGCGCGTGGCCCGGGCCGACACCTGCAACCGCTCCAAGTGCCACAAGGCCCTGCGCAAGTTCTTCGACCGCGTGCCCCCCGAGTACACCCACGAGCTGCTCTTCTGCCCCTGCGAGGACACAGCTTGTGCTGAGCGCCGGCGCCAAACCATCGTCCCTGCCTGCTCCTACGAGGCCAAGGAGAAGCCCAACTGCCTGGCCCCTCTGGATGCTTGCCAGGAAAACTACGTCTGCAGGTAACACTCGTGTGACCCCATGGGATGCAGGGGCCACTTCACCCCTTGATGGGCCTAATCCAACCCAGGGGTGCCTGAAGGGTGCCTGCCTATTGCCCCCAGTGGGCTGCGGACCAGGCCCCGTGGTGCAGTGGATACAGCAAAGAGCTGTCTAGGGGCAGCCTGGGAGGTGCCAGCTGCAGGTTCTTGGGGCAACCTCCTTGGTTTCCTTAGGCTTCGATTATGGGCTGGAAAAGTAGGTGAGAAAACTAACAGGAGGGCTTGTTAAAAGCATCTATTGGCCAGAGCAATTTGCAAACACTATTTAGGGCACTGACTAGGGTCAGCGTTAGGGGCTTGGGAAACTTTAATGGGAATGGGCGTTTTACTGTGCAGGGGTGAACTGAGCACAAAGAGCTCAAGCTTTTATCTGAGGTCACACGGGGAACCAGGGAGCAGCACCTGGTTCTCCCAAAGTCTTACCATGAGCTGCTCCCTGTAAGAAGGATTAGAAGTAGGAGCTACATTGGAAACCAGGGTCTGCTCTGCCTCTGAGATGCAGGGTCCACGCAACACCCAGTACTGGAAAAGGAGGGGTCCCTAAGGAAGTCAGCCAGAGCACAGGAGCAGTGGGTTAGGATCATCAAAAATAAGGGCTGGAAGGGCCTTCAGGAGGTCACATCTAGTCCAACCCCCTGCTCCAAGCAGGACCAGCCCCAGCTACATCATCCCAGACAAGGCTTTGTCTACCCGGGTTGTAAACACCTCCAAGGATGGAGACTGTGCCACCTCTGGGGAGCCTGTTCCAGTGTTTTCCTACCCTTCACATGATAAAGTTTTTCCTAATATCCACCCTCAACTTCCCTTGCTGCAGCTTGAGCCCATTGCTCCTTCTGTCATCTGCCCCCACTGAGACCAGCCCAGCTCCATCCTCTTTGCAGCCCCCCTGCAGGGAGGTGAAGGCTGCTATTTAATCCCCCTCGGTCTTCTCTTCTCCAGACTAAATCAGCCCAGTTCCCTCAGCCTCGCCTCACCAGTCCTGTCCCCCAGCCCCCAACCATTTTTGTTGCCCTCTGCTGGACTCTCTCCAACTTGTCCGCATCCTTTCTGTAGTGGGGGCCCAAAACTGGACACAGGACTCCAGATGTGGCCTCCCCAGTGGAGAATAGAGGGGAAGAATCACTGCCCTCGATCTGCTGGCAACGCTCCTACCAATGCAGGGTTGCAGGCATAGATTTTAGGGCTGTGTGAAATTTCGGCAGCTGTTTTGTTTTGTTTTGGACTCGGACATTTCAACGGTCAAAACACCGAATCCGAAATGAAATGCAGAGCTCCGAAACAGCTCTGAAATGAAACAGGCCATCCAAAACATTTCAGAAATTTTCTGAAACGATTTGGATGTTTCCAAAACATTTTGGAGGCGGGCTTGCAGGGAAAAGGGAGGAGGAGAAGGGGAGGAAGGACTGCTTTGATATTGATATCTGGAGCTAGTGGCCAGTGACAACCATCTGTCCCTGAGGTCCCTTCCAATCCCAAGGCTGGGGAATCAAACCGGGAGCTGGGGAATTGAACTGGAGGCATGTTCAGGTCCCTGAACATTCCTCCAGGATCCGGTTCAATTCCCCAGCTCCCCAATGCTGCCACCAGCTCTTCCTGGGGGGCATGGACCCCCAGATGATGTGGGATAACAGCAGGCTGCTGCTACCAGCTGGGGATGGCAATGGCTCTAGGCTATTTCCCCAACCGGCAGCAGCAGCCTGCTGAAACCTCACGCACATCTGGGGCCATGCCCCCCGGGAAGAGCTGGGGGAATGATCAGAGAGCTCCAATCGCTGTTGCCAGAACTGGTGAGTGTGGGGCTTTTTTTTTAAGCTCTGCACTCACCAGATGCAGAGCATGGGGATGACAGCATGCTGCCAGCTGGGGCCAGCACCAGCACCCAAGTCTACCCGGAGCAACCTGCGCCAAGCACCAGGAAGAACCCAGTGCTGGTGCTGGCCCAAACCAGCAGTGGCAGACTGCTGTCATCCCGCATGCAGATCTGAGGGCCTGCACCCCCGGGAGGGCTGCGGAGCTGTGCCAGACTCCTCCTGGGGGGAGCAGCCCCCAGATCTATCCTGCATCTGTCTCCTTGAAACTTGGCAGGCTTCATGGCCTTAGAAGGGGCTACCATCTCTGCAAGTTTCATCCAAATCAGGCAAGAAATGACAAAGTTTTAGGCAGTTTTGTGATTCCCATTATAGCCTAAGGCTGAAACACGGTTGAAATTTTGAAACAGCTCCGAAACAGTTTTGGCCAAAATGAAATGGAACAGTGATTCAAAACACCAAAATGAATCACTGTCCCTCCAAAATGCTGAATCTGAAATAAACCAAAACACAGCTGTTTCGGACAGCCCTACGAAACACCGAAATGAAACACCGAAGTGAAACACCGTCCCTCTGAAACGCCCAATCTGAAACCACACACAGCCCTAATAGATATCCAGGCCCCTCTTTCCTCAAAACAGCATCAGTGAGGGATGTGGCAGTCAGCCCTTAATGTCAGTCACAATGCTCCATAAATGCAGTAAAACCAGGTTTCTCCCTGCTCCCCTGCCCTCAAGAAATGCCCTTTGGCTGATCATCCGTGTCAGGAGATGACTGTGTCTCCAGTCACCTGTTCACAGGGCCACCTGCTAAGGGAAATCAAAGCAGTTGCCCATGAACAGTCCTTGTGGATGCTGACTTGAGGAACAGGGAGTGACTGCCTGAGGCAGGGCTGTATGTGCACGTGCGTGAGCACGAGAGGGATTTTCTCTGGAGCAAAACTTATTCTGTAGCCACCAATGCCTTTAGAGTGGGGAGTTTCTTTATTCATCACTTTGGTCTCTTCCCTACAGAAATCCCAGTTCAAATCCACCAAGGAAACTGCCCATTCACAGCAAATGTGAGGGGTGCCAGCTTCTTTAGCCCTGCTCCAAGATGCCCTCCACAGGTCCTGGTCTGGGCTGCTGCGGTGGGTACATTTGTGAGCGCACGGAGGGGTGCAGGGCACCCCGTGCTTTTTCATGGTGTGGAGCACGTCTTCAGAGACCACGTCTTGTGCGCTGATGGCTGTTCAGGTGCTGCTGGCGTGTTGTCAGCTCTCACCATGTTATGGCCATTGGCAAGCAAGCTTCTTTGGGTAGATGTGCTATCTTTTATTAGACCAACGGAGCAGTTGGAAAAAAGTTCTTTGCAAGCTTTTGGAAGGGCGCTTGGGCGCAAAAGCTTGAAAAGAACTTTTTTTTTCCAACTACCCAGTTGGTCTAATAAAAGAGATCATATCTACCCAAAGAAGCTTGCCTGCACCCACAGCGGCTACAACCCCAAACCCTGCAATGCTGTGCACTTGGTGAGGATTTCTTTTAGGATGGGCTGTGAAGCGATGAGCAGAGTGGTAGGGTGAGGCCAAAGGAAAGCCATCCGGATGGTGATGGAAGAGATGGTGAAGCCGAGGTGGACATAGGGAAACGTGTACTTTGGAAGCAGGGGGTTTGTGGGGACTTAATGAGTGATACAGGCCTCAGTTACCACCTAAGGAAATGCATACGCTGTTTTGCACACATCTCACCGCTCACCTGGGCTACTAATTAGATTTTTGCAAAAAATAAAGGTTCTTGAAAAAAAGTCCTCATTCAGCTCACTCGTGGCAGTACTCCAGATGTGGCCTCCCAAGTACCCAATAGAGGGGAAGAATCACTAAATCTGCTGGCTGTGCTGCTACCAATCAGAACCAATTCAAACGCAACATCTGTTTTTACCCCTTCTAATGACCTTTGAGGATCCACATGAGTGATTTGCTCAAGGTCAAATCAGGTCAGTGGCAGAGCAGGGAGTTGTCCCTACATCCCCTACAATAACCACTTAGCCCAGGCCAGGCCTGCCTCTCAGCTGCTGCAGGGACCACAGCTCTCATGTGTTGTCCGGCTCAGTCTCAGTGGCTCAGCCCAGCACTGGATGCTGCAGGAAGCAACTTGTAAATTGGATCATACCGTCTCACTGTGTATTAGGCCCCAAACTGTGTCTGGTTTTGGGCTCCCCTCCACAGAAAGGATGTCAAACAAATTAGAGAGAGCCCCGTGGAGGGCAATGAAAATGGTTGGGGGCTGGGGCATCTGACTTGTGAGGAGAGGCGGAGGGAACGGGGCTGATTTAGTCTGCAGAAGAGAAGACCGAGGGGGATTGAATAGCAGCCTTCACCTCCCTGCAGGGAGGTTGCAAAGAAGATGGAGTTGGGCTGTTCTCAGTGGGGGCAGATGGCAGAAGGAGCAATGGGCTCAAGCTGCAGCAAGGGAAGTTGAGGTTGGATATTAGGGAAAACTTTCTCCCTAGGAGGGTGGTGAAGCACTGGAACAGGCTCCCCAGAGAGGTGGTGCAGTCTCCATCCTTGGAGGTGTTGAAGACCCAGGTAGACAAAGCCTTGGCTGGGATGATGCAGTTAGGGCTTATCCTGCTCTGAGCAGGTGGTTGGACTAGATGTGACCTCCTATAGACCCTTCCAACCCTCATTTTCTATGATTTTATGATCCAAGTCAAGCCCTGGAAGAGGCATAGCACTTTATACATGTATCTAGTCCCTGAAATAAATGGCAATTAACTAAAAGTAGCTGCTCTTGCTCTGGGAGAAGTGTTATATTGAATATTTCACAGGTACTCGAAGCGGGACAATGGGCTTGTATGCCTGTAGGATTTCTTGGTTCAAGTTCGGGGGCAGGAAGCTGACATCTGTTTTTCCCTAAAGTGTAAGTAACTGCAGGGAGCTGAAGGGTAGTTGCCTGTCAAACGGAGGTACTGGCCCTGCTCTGCCTCTGCATGGCGTTGGGAGGACAGATACATTACTGATTGTGAGGAACCACCCTGCAAGCAACAGGGCTCCAGCAAGGAGCGTGATGGAGAACATGGCCGTATTGTGGGGTTGCCTGTGGTGCTCTCAGGTGGTCTGAGCACTTCTGATCGGAAACAGGAAGGAGAGTTGCAACGTGGGACGATCTCTAATGGGAGGCAGCCTCCATGCTGGAGGTGTCTGAGAGGACAGGGGGGTGGGGCTATCTCTGAGGATAAAAGTATCCTGTCTGTAATGATAAAAGTCATCATTTAGAGACGCTTGCTAATTTAAAAGTGTTGGGAGTCGGGAGATGGTCCCTCAGGTAATAGCTGTTAGAGACAAACTAAGGGATTGCAAAGGTTGCCTACTGCTCCACAATAAAGTTCACTGCTGTTAGTTCTTCTCATTCATACAGGCCTGTGTTTATTGAACACAGTGATCACAATGCTATCCAAAGCAGCAAGGAGATTTCATAGACTTCCTAGCCATTAGGGCTGGAAGGGAACTCGCGAGATCATCGTGTCCAGCCCCCCGGCCCCATAACACATCTGCTTTTGGTTGCTCATTGAGCCAGCTTTGAGGTCAGGGGCACAGAAGCCCTCTTAGCCCTGCCTACCCCATGGCCTGGTGGACAGGACACTTTGCCAGGATGTAAATATGGGTTCAAATCCACACTGCATGACCAATGCCAAGAACCTGAGTCTCCCATTCCACAAATGGCCACTTCGTGGGTACAGTCCAGTGTGATGGCCCAACCTTGCATGCCAGAAATGGCCACGTGGCTAGATTTCCAGACCCATGAGGAGCTCCATGGGCCAGATAAGATGGTCCCATGGGCAGCAGGTTAAATACCTCTGGGCTAAGTGGTAGAAGGGCCCCTGTCATCCTCTTCTCAGCACCAAACAGTTGCTACACATGCTTTTTCTGAGACTAAATCCTGTGGATGTGAACAGAATTTAGACACTTCCTGAGACATATTAGGATCAAAGGAGCATAAGTGAAGGTAGATGCCTCCATAGACTTCTTGTGAGCATTTTCAGAAAGCCAAAATAGAGACATGTAAGGAACGGAGACATCCCAGCAGCTTTGTGGCTCTTGAATAGGGCATGTTAGGAGGGCATGGACTTAGACCCCTAGCCCCCCCTCCCCTAATTCCTTCTAGGGTGGGACAGGATCCTCTTCTCCGTACAGATCCTGTTGAAAGCAGGCTTGCTGGTACCACAACACACGCATCCAATCAACCAAACATACAAGACCCTGGCTTGCAAATGGCCTGCGGCAGAGACCACTTTTACAGGCAAAGGGGCTTCCAAGCCTTGCTTTTAGCATCAGGCATGCCCATAAAACAAGCAACTAATTATAGTCATAGATGGTTATAAATCTGCCATCAGCGTGGAGATGAGCATGGACTTTGGAGTAAATATGGGGACCCTGTTGATTTGGTGTTGTCCTTCTGTGACACACACAGCTCTTAGTCTGCACACATTACTCTGCACTCTTCTTGGAAGCCTTTCTGCATTATCATCATCATTATCACCATAGCAACCACGAGCCCCAGTTATGGACCAGGGCCTCAGTTGTCTGTGATGGGTACCACATGTTGCAGAAGAGACATCCACGCTCCTTGAAATAAGAACTCTTTGAAAAAAGAACATTTGTTCTCCCTTGCTTTTGTTGTTACCTTTAATCTAAAACAGGTGTTATCTAGACTGGCAGCATACGGCTGCGCTGTGTGGGTGAGAGAAACATCACAGATTGTTGCTTTTCCATTAATACTGCTGGCCTTCTTCCAAGCAAATTGCGGATTTGGGGGCCTTGCTGATTGGAGGCCCATTAGAGGAATAATTGACTACGTGATGTTTAAAGTATTTTCTCAGTGTAATCGGTTTACCGTATACCAGAGGCACCAGTCCTTGAACAGAGGTGGACACAAATAGCACTCAATCTCGTCATTCTACAGTCTACGCTCTAAAAACCAATGCCTCATCTACTGGGAGGTATCCAGGTTGTAGCTGCATTGGTCCAGTGGCAAAAGCAATCAGGACTCATGGTAGAGGCGATATCTTTTATTAGATCCACTAGATTTTTGCAAAAATTAAAGACTTCTTTTGCAAAAATCTATCACCTCTACCATGAGCCCTGATTGCTTCATCCACTGGGTGGCAGTTCTGCCCCCAGGAATGGACTCGGTTGAGCAAAGAACAAATTTCCTTGCTATTTGCAACAGCCCCTTGCTAAAGAATGAGCGTCACAAAATTAAGAAGAAAATGCAGTAATTCCTCAAGACTGCCTGCTACGGTTGTACATTTGCACATAACAGCGCCGCTTAATGACTCAGAGAATAATCATACTAAAAACCTGCCTTGATCTGCTGGGGGCAAGAGCGTGCCTAGGTCAGGAGCTGTTCCATGGAAGAATGCATACGTGCATGAATAAGCTCATGAGTGGGTCTGCTGCTATCCGAATGCCGTGAATGCAGCCGGCCAAGTAGCAGTGATGCTTTTTTTTTGTTGTCTGTCTCATGCAGATCCCGATATGCAGAGTTCCAGTTTAATTGCCAGCCGTCCCTGCAGTCTGCCACTGGCTGCCGGAAGGAGAACTACGCTGCGTGTCTGCTGGCGTACACGGGAATCATAGGTAGGAGGCTGCGCCCTTTGGCCCTGCCAGCCCCGGGGAGCTCATGAGCAAGCCCACCTCCCTGCTGCCTCTTGCCCTGTCCCGGGCAGTGCAGTGCCTGGTCGTGAAGATGCACGAGACAAGAATCCAACTTGCTCTGCCATGCTGGCTCTGCCGGGTTAACCTCGGTGGAAAGGCAGCGAGAGGTGGTGCTGGGTGCATCCACTGAGCGGCATGTTGCTGGTGTGGAAAGACGGGACCACCATGATGGCACTTCCTGGTGGGTGAACGACCAAGCCGTGAAAGAGCTAATTGCAGCCACGTTGCATTGGCTCTCCTGGTCCGTTCTAGGCGAAGGGGCCCCACTAGGTCCCGAGGAGATGGGCTGGGGGCTGAGAGCAGTGACCCCACTCCCTCCTCCCTGGCAGGCAGCCCCATCACGCCCAACTACATCGACAACTCGACCTCCAGCATTGCGCCCTGGTGCACCTGCAACGCCAGCGGGAACCGGCAGGAAGAGTGCGAGAGCTTCCTGCACCTCTTCACTGACAACCTCTGTCTCCGTAAGTCCCCGCTGCAAGGGCAGCTCCTCTGTATGGCTGGTGGGGGGGACTTTGGGACCTCTCACCCCGGCACTGGGGAACGTGTCTGCAAAGGACCCAGTGCAACCACCGCTTGCCCCTGCCAGGCGGGACTAGCTTTGCCTGTCCATCCTGCCCCTTCCAGAGCCAGAGATGTTGCACGTGATACCAGCCAGACAATCCCATTATCCCTCCCAGTGAAATTACAGCAGCCCCAGGGTAGAAAGGGGGCAGCCGTGAGACGCCCAGGCTGGGCAGGCCAGCATTTGACCCTGCTTAGTATTGCAATAGGACCCGGAGCAAAGATCGGACACCTGCTGCTCTGGCCCATAGCAAGAGACAAGCCCTGCCTTGAAGATCTCACAGGCTGAACAGATGGGCCCAAGGGTGAAAAGGGAAGCAGGGGATGGAAACGAAGTGACTCACCTGAGGCCATTGAGCAGGGCAGTGTCAGTGCAGGGATTGGACCCCTGGCTCTGCTGACTCCCAGCCCCGTGCCCCTGGCTCAGGTGAGGTGACTTGCAAGTTAGCCCTATGAATGCCAAGCGAAGCACAGTGGGCTCGTCCCCTCGCACAATGAGGCCTTGGCCCGAGCTCTGCCTGCTGTACGACCACATAAAATACCCGCCTGGGGCCTCTGAGAAAGGAGAAGGTGACATGTAGGACTAGGCAGCATGAGCTCTGCAAACAGGCTCTGAGTCCCAGAAGAGGTGACAGGAGTCGTGGATGTCTGAATTCATCAATGCCACGAGCTGCCACGTGAGCCATCTAGCGGCTGCCAGCGAGGGCGGGTGGAGACCCTGGCCCCGTCACCCCTGGGAGATCCTGACAAGGGGACATTTCTGCACCAGGAAACTTCTGCACTCCCCGGGGCCTACAACGGGCACTGTCAAGCCGTGGAAGCCGAGCAGCCCTGCATCCCGTATGGTCTGAGCAGGGAGTCACCTCTCACCCAGGTCTTCGCCACTCCTGCCCAGGAATGGGAACCAGGCACAGTCGCTGGGTAACCTGCACCACGGGGCTGCGCCTGCCCTAGCTAAGGCTCCTATGGTGGGGATGCAATTTTGGCACCCCCAGGGCAGGTGTCCCAGGCATCATGCCGCTGCCAGGCCATGACACCACAAGAAGCCTGAGTTCAGTCCTTGCTCTGCAAGCAATGAGCCCCTTGTGATGCCTGCCTGGTGGCTGTGGCTGGGAAATGCCGGGAAGACATGACTGGGCTGGAAGCGAGAAGGGGCTGCCAGGCTGAGCGTGCCCCTGAAGGACCTACCTTTGTGCAAAGCCTCAGCAGCACCCATCATGCCCTGGGGATTGAGGATGCGGCGCCCTGAAGGGTGCATGCTGCAGTGCTCGGTGGGGCCTTCCACTCCTTCCCAGGGCTCCAGGCAGAGAGCATGCAGGGCTGTGCTTCTCTCCCTGGGGAGGTCAGATTGCCACTGTGGTTAAGGTGTCTGGGGTTTGAGACTCCTAACAGCCAATGCAGCTTGGGGTGGGGATACCAGCCCCATTGCTCCCTTAGGGGCCATCTACAACACTGGCATGCTGGACTTGGGTGGCCAGAGACCTGGCATCACTCATGTAGTGTAGCATCACTCATGTAGAGCTGAGCAGGTGCATTGTGCATGCATGAGTGCATTTTGCACACACAGAGCTGAGCGGGTGCATTTTGCATGCACACGTGCATTTTTCACAATTATGTAGAGCTGGGCGGGTGGATTTTGCATGCATGGGTGCATTTTGCACACCCAGAAAGAGCTGAACACGTGCATTTTGCACGCACGGGTGCATTTTGTACACTCGCATAGAGCGGAGCGGGTGCATTTTGCATGCACACGTGTATTTTTGCACACTTGTATAGAGCTGGGTGGGTGCATTTTGCATGCATGGTGCATTTTGCACACTCACATAGAGCTGAATGGGCACATTTTGCTTCAGGGGGAAAGGGCAGAGGGGAATCCAGACTTCCCCCATGACTCTAGGAG
This sequence comes from Alligator sinensis, assembly GCF_000455745.1. NCBI lineage: Eukaryota > Metazoa > Chordata > Crocodylia > Alligatoridae > Alligator > Alligator sinensis. The sequence goes on along the minus strand of NW_005841973.1, from coordinate 1,702,558 downwards.
TCAGCGCACCCACAGACTTGGCTCTCAAAGATCATGGGGCAGAGGGAGTAGCTCCCAGATTTCCTTGCTCTGCTGCTGGTGCAGGACCAGGCCATTCTGGGGCAGAAAGGGCTCAGTCTTTATGACCTGGAACTCACCTGGCCTTGTGACCCCCCTCCCAAGAAACCCAGATTTGCAGGTGAGGCACAGGGCAGAGAAATGGCTGGCCCATGAAGCTGTACGGCCAGGACTCAACCACCTCTGGGGATCTGACCCTACCTTGATGGTTGGGACATTAGTGGCAGGGAGGGACCCTGCCTTATCTGAGCATAGATATCAGACCACCCTACCTGGCTTGACAGACCCAACTCTGGTACAACTTGAGCAGAACTTTGGGTTAAAAGGAAGCCGGGCCCCCGGGGGGTAACGCTCCCCTTGGGGACACGGCCCTGATCGTGCTTCTTCTGTCTCTCTTGCAAAGAAAATGCCATCCTGGCCTTTGGCAACGGGACGTACCTGAGCGCGGGCCTGGCCCCATCCGTGCCCCCGACGACGCAGATGTACAAGCAGGAGAGGAACGCCAACAGGGCCGGGGCCACCCTCCGAGAGAACATCTTCGAGCAGCTGCAGCCTACCAAGGTAAGGATGCGGCCGAGGGGCTTGCCAACATGGGGAAGGATGGGACTGCACCCTGGCTCATCCCCCTTCCCCATCTCCTCTGCTTAGCCCCATGTCCCTGTCCCCTACAACCCATCTGCTGACCCCACCATCCGTCCCCTGGTCCCTTTTCACACCCGCACTTTTATGAGAACTTACAACAAACCCAACAGTAACCCTCAAGCCACACCGCCCTAGCTCCTGACCGCCCCTCATTGCATTATCGTCTCCTCCTCTTGTTCCTTGTGACAGGGAATCTGTCCCCAGCCATTACATACGGTGCCCAGAGCACCTGCAGCCCTACAGTAAGGGGATGCAATAGGAGCACTCCCTACAGAGGGGAGTCAGGACTCCTGGGTCCTATTCTTGGCCCTCTTGCTGGCTTGCTCTTGGGTAGAGGTGTGGTCCTCTACCTGAGATCACTCAAGTGTACATTAACAACCTTTGCAGCAGCAGGATGTTGGCCATCCTGGATCCCCAGCCTTACCTGTGGCAGGTTCGGGTGTTACGTCTTGTTTTGCGTCAAGGTTGATGGTAGTTTTGCTACGAGGTTAGGCCGTGCATTTGTCTGGGATGGTTTGGACGGGGCTGATCCTGCCTCGGGCAGGGGTTGGACTAGGTCACCTCCCTTCCAGCCTGACTGCATTATGATTTCTATCAAATCATTTAATTGCCCTGTGCCTCAGTTTCCCCACATATAAAACAGAACTGACACACAGTTGTGAGGCTGAGTTAATATTCACTAAACACTCTGATGTCCTCAACTGAAAGGTGCTAGACACAAGCAAATTATTATAATATAGTTTCATAGACATTACAGATTTCATAGACATTAGGCCTGGAAGGGACCCCGTGAGATCATCAGGTCCAGCCTCAAATACAGATCATTATATATTTGAGATATATATATCATTTATATAAAGGATATAGCAATATCCTTTATATAAAAGATATATCAATATCATTTATCTTGTTATTACACATCCTCAGTAGAAAGGCATGAGGTGCCATAACAACATCCTCCTATGAAATTGTCTTTGAATAAAGAGCCATAACCCAGCTTCTTACTGCCATATAACATGGTTAACATTAATTTATCATTAGATGAATAACAATAACCCTGATTTACCATATTTTACAGTCATAAAAATATTGCATAATTATACAAATACAAAAGGACACTGATTTTTTTCTGGACTCTGGGTAGCAGATGCTCCAAGTTAACTGGGTCCAGTGCTGTCTTCTGGGGTTTGGACTGGGCCAGCTGGTATTGCTTGGCTGTTTCAGGCCCAGGGGAGCCATCGTGCAAAGCTTTCGAAGTTGGTTTCCAACCTGTGTTGCTTTGCGAGGTAGTAAGAAGGCACCTCCCTCTGCCTCCAAACACTTCCGTGGCTCGGTGTTGATCCGGCCCTTTCTACCCGCAAGCAAGGGTGAGCAGCGAACACCCCCCACAACTGACCAGGACCCTGGGAGTTGCACCTGGGAGCCAAAGTCAAATCCAAGCCCCCCACCCTGCAACCTCCCACCCTGAACCCTCTAAGGACATGCAAGGGAGCGATGTTGGTCCTGCTTGGAGACCTCATGAGGTCCCCTCCAACCCTCATTTTCTATGAGCCAATGATGCAGGCCGCATCACAGCCACCACCCATTCACTGCTCAGAGTGAATGTCCCGATGCCCATTTCCAGCTCGCGGTGCAACACGTCCAAGCAACGTTAAGAGCTGCTAGGTGCACAAACACAATTCAAAGATAAACCCAGAGATTGAAGCTAGTAGGTTCAGAACATTGTGGGCTGCCGAGGTCTTCGTTACAGGAGAATCACTCTGGTATTTTTCTGTAGTTAAAATACGGGCGAGAACTAAGAGCTGGCATTTTCTGAGGGGAGCCCTTGCATTCAAAAAGCTTGAGAAACACCGAGCTTGGTGGAGAAGGGAAGCCTTTGGCACAACCGTGGAGTGCCAACAACACGCCTTAAATTGCATTGCCGTCCAGCCTCGTCCACCAGACCACCGCAGTGCACGAGGACGAGCAAACCAAGCAGTCCCGTTCATTGCAGCGGTCTGGCGCACCTAATGCTGCTTGGCAAGGTTGCACCCTGGTTGAGGTCCAGAAACATCTAGAAATAGCTTGTTTCTTGCATTCGCCAGCAGCTGCCTTTAGCCAAAGGGACCCAGTCTGAAGACCTCCATGGGTGGCTTTTGGCCTCCAAGCTACATTGCGGGCCTCGCCCTGCACTGACGGCTCCCGAAAAAGGCGTTCGCCTTGGAACGACAACCGATCGCATCCTCTGCTAGTTGTGGGAGGCATCGACTCTGCAGCCCTGGCTCATGTTCCCAGGGAAAAGCAAACTCGCCTGTGCCTGGGGTTAAGCATGTAGTGCATAAGCTAGAGGATAGCACTTGGATCAAAGCTATTGGGGTGAACAAAATAAACACAAGCCCAAAGCTTCCTCCACCCAGCTGGAATTGCAATCTTTCATTAAGGCAGCTGGGCCCCATCTGCACTCCCAGCTTCCCTCAGGGGCTTGGAGATACTCCAGGAATATTGTCCTCCGGTTATCACTGGCTTTACTACAACAAGCAATCCCCAGGAGGTATCCAGCCCAGTGGTGTGGGCTGGAGCTGGATGGATCGCTCTGGAGGGGCTCCAAACCATGAAGAGCTTCTAAAGAAAGGCCGTGAGGTTCACCAGTCAGCAAGCCTCCAAAACAGGTCCCAAAGCACAGATCCAACTCTCTCCCTTCATCCTGTTGTTGGAGCCCATCCAGGCATTCATGAGTTTATCCACTCAACGCTCCCCCTGATGGTAGCTTGGTTTTCATTTCACCCTTGCACATTGAAAGAACAAGAGCCAGCTTGCATAAATATTTAGGTACCTCACCTCTCAGTGACACCAGGGGGAATTAGGTACCTAAATCCCTCCGCAAGTCTGGCCCCGAGGGACTTGCCCGAAGTTGCATAGAGAATCCGTGGCAGAACCAGGAGCTAAGCCCAGATGCATTGCAGTCCAGGTCAGCAGGGGGATTAGAGGCTGTGTAGACGTACCCGAGCTAGCTCAGGTGCCAATAACAGAGTGGGCCTGGCAGCACAGGGTTCAGTGCAGGCTGCCAAACTGGCCTGGGAGCCTGGGTGAACAGGCAGCAAGGGCAAGCTGAGCACTGGGCAGAGCTTAATCCTGTTACCCACCATGACCGAGCACCCAACCGTAGCAGTGCAGACATACCATCCATTTCTGTACTGCAGTGCAACCCCGCTCCTTGACTACATGGTCATGCTAGGGCAGGGACCGGAGTGTCGAGTAAGCTATTTAGCTTTGTAGCATCCTAAGGTTTGACGTAGAGGGGAGACAATTATGGTATCTGACCTCTGATCGTTGTTGGAGGCTGTTCACCTCAGTAGATTTGCCTGCTTATGGTAGCCCCGGGATGTGATTCTTGCTTAAAAAGCAACACAGATGCCTTGTTCCTCGAACCAGAGATCTCAGAGCACCTCAGAAAGCTCGGCATTGTTGTCCCGACTCCGCAGGTGCAGAAACTGAAGTGCACGTAGCATCATAGAAGAGTAGGGGTGGAAGGGACCTGGAGAAACCACGTGGCCCAGACCCCTGCTCAAAGCAAGACACCTCTGTGCCATCCGTCCCATACATGTACTTGTCCAAACTGTTCTTAAAACAGTTGCAAGGCACGTGGCCCAAAGATACGAGGAAGACACTAACCTGCCACAAGTAAAGCAGGGGGACACGGGTACTATCAAGGTGGGGAAGTGATTGGCCAAGATCAGTGGCAAGGCTGGCAATAGAAGCCAGCCTTCCAGAGCCCCTCTCTGGCGCCTCATCCCCTGGGTCACAGGACCACACTAAGGGAACCAATTCCCTTTGCACCTTGGTATGGATCAACAGCTACTGCTGCCTTCAGCTGAGTTGCATTGAGATCAGAATCAGGACCAGTGATTTCTTGAAGGCTTCGGTTCATAAAGTCCATTCGGCATTAGAGTCCCAGGGTCGGGAGGGACTCCCAGGGTCATTCAGTCTGGTAGGGGCCAACCTTTTTGGCAGGGCTGCCACAAATTAGCCCTGCAGCCTCCCCGAATGCCACTCCGGTCCCTTTTCCCTGTCCAACTGGTCACTCTGCTTTCTGCTCCTTGCCCGATCTGCTGCTATGCTTCCTGCCCTATCTGTCCCCTCTCCATTCTGCCTTATGCTGCACTGTACCATGTCTGGCTTGCCTGCTGTGGGTTGGCCACCCCTGATCTACTCCACCGCCTGCACAGATGGCTTTGCCATGTCCTCAACCATCCCAGACATGTGTCATTCCAGCCTCTGCCTCCAAACCTCCAAGGAAGGAGATTCTGCAACCTCCCTGGGCACCATTGCTCTGGGAGCAAGGAGGTTTTGCGCCTCTCTTTGTCTCAAGATGCAGTTGAACGCAACGTGCTTAAAGGCCCAGCCAAATGAGGCACCCCGCTCCTCTTTCACTTTCCAGGAGGAGGGAACATGAAGGCAGGTTCACCATCGTCATCCCTTCTTTTCTCTTTGCAGGTGTCTGGTAACGAGAAGCTCCAGCGGGAAACCACTCGGCGAACATCCGCGACCTCCAGCTCAGCAGACCCCAACCGTGCCGCGGGGGCCTGGCGGATGTGGGTTTCCCTGGGGATCGCCACGCCACTCCTGCTTTTCATGTGAAACAGAGCGAACACACGCCCGGCGGTGACTCTGTTCCTGTCTGATTCTTTAAGCAAAATGACTCTCGGGGGAGGGCACGGGGGCAGGCGGAAATCCCCTCCTCGCCCCTCCAATCTCTTTTATTTTATAAGGACCGAAGTCGTCTCACCAGCTCCTTCCTCTCCTTTCCACTTCTTGGTTCAGCTCCTGTCTCTTCAGCTCTCTGTAGCATGTTCATGTGGGTTCAAAGCCATGGACAAGTCACTTGGAAGATCCCAACAAGAGGAACGAGGAATCCAGAGGAAACGGGCACATCCAAACTGGGCAGCAGACACCTGATGGATGACCTATCCAGAACACCGTATGGACGTTTCGGCTGGCCAGGCAGGCTGCCAGGGGTGGATGGGGGATCTCTCTCAACCGGGCACAATTCTTCAAAACCTTTCTACAGAGTGGCCTAAGCTGCAACAGATTCACAGCTGGTTCAACCGGAGGAAATCACCTTGTGTTATCTACAAAGAGGTTGGCTTTGCTCATCAAGGATACAGGTGGACACTTCGGAGGGAAGAACGAGAGCTGTGCTCCCCACAGAAACTGCCTGTGGTTTTTTTTCTAAATGTGTGAAACCATATCATGTCGTTGGCATGTCACTCCAGGCTGCAGCGGGTCCCGTTCTTGTCAGCAACCACGTTCACATATTAACGGTCTTCAGGAAGAAGCACGCGTGTTGCTTTCCATTTCCCGCTGGCTTCGACTCTTTATATTAGCACCCCGCTCTCGGCCCCTGACGTCCCTCACTGGTAGTCGGGGTAGTTTTTTTGGTCACATCCAAGTATGCAGTGAGACTATAATGCTTTCCCCCTTCACAGCTAGTTTTTTTATGAGCTCTTTCTACATCTGAGCCCGTAGGGCAGGAATTGATGTTGTGGACCATGACTCCTACTCGCAGGTTCTGCGCAAATGTTTTCTGGAGACGCACGAGATGGTCTCTTGGAATTTCCTTAGTCACAGAAACAAGAGATGGGCTAGAAAGGTTCAACTGATACCAGCAACCACCTAAAAAAACCCCCCTCAAAAACACTGGGCTGCTCAAAAACCCAGCTGACATGAAAATATGTACATGCTAAATATATCGTAGACAGGGGTGACCCCCAAGTCCCCTCATTAGAGAGTTAATTAACTAAATATACATCATGCCATTAGGTAGAAGTTAGCTGATTCCCTTCAGAGCCTAAATCATGCTCTGAAATATTGGAGGTCAAGAGGAAATTTTCCTGAACTTGCCTACGGCAGGATTTATCATACCTTCTTCAGTTTATTGCACCTTCTGGGTGCTGGCTATGGGCAGAGATGAGCAAGGGAAGAGTATTCATACAGGGCCTGGATTGAGCTGTCTTGTGCCACTCTCCCCTGCCAGCTGCCAGCATCCAGAGGCCTAGGAAAGCCTAATGTGGAGGTTTTACCTAGCAAATATGTTTAATACCCACTGATGGGTCTATCCAGAACCTCATGATCTGAAACCAGCCAAAACATTTGCATTAATAAATACGCTGCCCTCTTCTCCCATCCTCCAACATAAACAGATTGCTGTGTCCAGTTGTTCAGTTTTAAAGGACAATTGCAATCAGACCGAAGCATTCCCCAGCACTTGATCCATCTAAGGCATGACTCATGGATGCCCGCTGTACAGCCAAGTCCTGGTGTCCAGCCTGCTTGGCCAAAGCCCTACTGGGATCCCCGCTCCCATGTGCCCCTTGGGATAATCCAAGACCATGAGATTACTGAAGACTCAGACACCACCATAAAAACAGGGTTTGGGTCCCAGAAGCAGCCAGTCTACCAACACCAGAGCCCACTCGGAGAGTTTTCCGGGGCGTTTCCTCAGCAATGAGGGTAACCAGCATGTAGTGGTTTGCGAGAAGATTTGAGAGCATCTTGGTTTCTGCGAGTCCTCTCAAAGTGCATTGAGCCCAATGGCCGATATCTGTGCCAGGCAAAGCAGCAAGTCACCCAGGACGCAGCGGATAGAGGGTTTGCATGCTTGACTACGTGATATCCTAACGTGGGGACCCATCTCTCCCAAATGAATCCCTGCTTTGTGAGCTGTCTACAAAGGACGCTGCCATTCCTTACCTTGAAATAGCAATGGCTGTTTCCTCCCATAAAGGTCTCTGCCTGTTGCTCTGTCTGACTCTGAGATAGGCCCCTGGGTTGTGTACTGGGTTATAATTTTCATTAAAAGGTAGCCCTCTTATAGGCATTTGCCCCACTGCCAGGTACATATTGCTGGAGAGGCTGAAGTGCTACCTTGCCACGTCCCTCACTAATTGCTATATTCTGAATAAGTGGACGTTTCTACCCAAGGTTGTCAGAAAATTCACAGCCCCTGTCCCCCAGCATCAGCATCCCATAAAAACCCAGGTTCAGAGAATTTTGTTCACTAGGTTCTTTGCAGGTTGGATACTCAGCCGAGGTGAGGGACCACTGGCCCAGTTGAGGTTGAGGACCCAGATCCAGCTGCTCTGTAGACCTCCTCTTAACACCTTGTTGAGCGGATGAGGTGCACAAAGAGCCTTCCCATACTCCAAAAAAATTGCAAATGGACACTGGGCAGCTGTTACTTCAAAGCCAGGTCTTTTCAAACAAGCTCACAAGGTCTGATGAGTCACGTCTTAGCCCCAGCAGGTGTTGGCATGAGCCAAAAGTTCCCTACTTTTGTTGAAGCAAAATATGCCGCCTTTGGCCCAACTGCGTCCTCCTGGGAAGTTCTCCAACACACTTCAACCGAGTCAGAAAGTGCCCCTCTGGTTTTCTTCCCTTCCTCAAACCCTCACAAATGATGGCTTCCAGCATTATATGGGCTGCCCAACAACATGAATGAAGGAGCTGGACGGGGGACCGGTGGTATTTGATGCATGACTGCAATTAGGGAAAGCCGGAGTATTTTGTAAGTAGTAGCGGATGGAATGAGAAGCAATTTCGTGAGGATCCTTGTAACTACCCCACAGCTCTAGGTTATTATTTTATGTTACCAAATTTAAAAAGTTTAAAAAACCCCTCGTAGACTTGAAGCAGCAGCCAGGCTGAAGAAACATTTTGGATGCCGTGTTAGCACAAAGCTTCAACCTCAACCGCTAGGCAGAATAACCCGATTCATAACCTTTTCTTGTCCACCGCTCTGCTCTCTGAATGTAAACGCCCCGTATCTCAAGCCACGAGAAGCAGGGCCAGATTTTCACCGCTCTCGCACTGGTGCAAAATGGATCAGGCTCGCACAAAGGGATTGTTACACAGAAGGAGCAGGGAGCCCCGAGCAGTGGGGTGGGGTGAGAGACGATATTAGTTATCATGCAAAGCAACTACCACGAGAGACAAAAGCAAGATGACGCTTTCCAAGAAAGTTTCGTCTTCCTTCCACCAGATTTTTGAACTCAGCGAAAAATGACAGATGTTGACTTTTATTTTTTAACCAGTCCTGGTGTGCGGCAGACAAACAGGGTGACATTTGCACAAACATTTCCCACCAACATGCAGAGTCTCGGCCCCGCCAACACGTTGCTGTATTGCTCATCTCCCCATGAACCAACAGATTCAAAACAGCTGCCGGCATCATACACGGGTCAAGGGCTCCGGAGAGGGTGGAAACTATTTTTACTTGTTGCTCCCTTGCCCCTTCGACTTTCACAAGCACAAAGAAAAGTACTTTTTAAAATGCAGGATGCTGTGCAGCCACTGGACGGTATTTTCCGATGTGCCATTTCCTGAGCAATTTGAGAGCTCCTGGCAATGTGCGCACCTCTGGAAATGGCGGACACCAATCGCATCCTCTCTCGAACAATTCAAAGCGGCGAGAGAGATGCTGCCGCAAGAAGCTCTCATTGCCACAATAAAACCATCGACGGCCGGGTGACGCTAAGAGGTGGCACACGCGGGCACGCGTGTGCGCGTGCGTAGGGATGGGGAATGAACGGCTGATGTTTGCCTATACTATTGGGATATAACCTGTACTTAAACTAAACTTCTGTAAGCATCAGTATTCAAACATATACATGAATAAAGCACACATGCATTTTCCTGATCCTGCGATCCCACTTGTTTCAATTGGCCGCTAGCTCAGGTAGAGGGTCCCATCTGAAATGACTCCCTTGACCCATTTGGTTTCAGTTGGAAAGATCTCAAAAATTAACTTTGAGGGGAGCTAAGGATGCCGGGTTTTTTGGGTAGACGAGCAGGTCTAATGAGCGCTCAAGCAACAAACCAAACCGGTCCCTGAACTGAAGCGGTTAGCGATCCATTCCCAGGTGATGAAGGGAGGAAGGGTCATTGCAACTATGTGGTCTGGCTTCCTGGGAAGCGATACGGGGAGTTTTCAGGTGCTCTGTGCATTCAGCTTTGTACAAGGAGACTGATGGGTTTCAAGTCCATCGTCTGAACCACTGAGCCACAATGACCACCTTCATGAGTTGCATGGTAGCCTTTTGCAGGGCGTCCCCGCCGAGATCAGCTCAGGGGGACCCTGATGGAGAGGGGAAATGTTTCATGTGATGGTGTTTCTTAAGGCTCAGCCTACTCTGAAAACATATCCGACCCTCCACAAGCCCTCGTACAAATCCTGGCCATCCATAGGGCAGACCGGCATTACTAACCTCGGCATATAGCCAGGGCGCTGAGATGAACCCTCCTCACTGCAAACTGTGGGCATCACTGATGGTTCAGCTTGCTTTTTATGCTTCCCCATAAAATAGAGGCAGAAAAACTGGTTTTTAAGAGGTTTAAAACTGGTTTCCAGTAACAAAGCAGTACAACAGAGGGAAGAGTAGATGTCCCGTGTTGTCGTTGCGGTCCTCCTCGGGGGTTACCGCTGGTTTGCCAATGCTGAAGTCTCGGAGGCTGCAGTGCTGGCAAAAAGTCGCAGACAGGATGATCCCCACACCAATCATGCCTTAAAGAATGACCACAGGCTCAGTTCGGTGGCAAAGTCCAGGTTTATTGTCCTCAAAGCATAGCCCTAATATACTTGTGACCGGATAGATAAGGTGGAAATGCACGTACGCCCAGGACAAGGTATTGACACAACACCGCATAGACTCTCCTAGGCCAATGCAAAGGTCCCATCATTTCTAATTCTCCTTCTGTACAGTGGTCAAAACAAATGACATAGCTTTCATAGACATTAGGGCTGGAAGGGACCCCGTGAGATCATCGGGTCCAGCCCCCTGCCCCAGCAAGATAAACATCCAAGCATTTCTTAAAGGTATCCATATTACATATTACTTTCCAGCCGTATTTTCCTAAATTTCCCATTCCTAATAGTAGCTCACCAAGCCTGCTTTAGTTGCTTTAATGCCTGGAAGTCACCGGGTTGTTAAGGTTTAGTTCCTACTCTGTTGGAAGACCAATGCAGCAACAGTAAACTAGAGAAAACATCAATATAAGGTGGGTATGCAATTGGCTCAATAACCGTAAGGACAAGGTAATTAGAAACAGATCCCCGTCAGGAGGTTTCAAGTGGGGAAAGACGACCGGGGAAAGATGCTGATTGATTGCAGAAGAAGGACGTTCAGTGCTGACGACCGTAGGCTGCGGCACGTTGGGAAGGATAAGTAAATGTGCACGTAGGGAGCGGAAGATACTTGGCTGGGCAGTAGCATTGCTGAAAGGGATTTGGGGGTTTGGTGGATCACCAACTCCACGTGAGTCAACTGCGGGATGCACTCGCATCAGACACAAACGGGATTTTGACCTGCGTCGACAGGAGCGTTCGGTGGAAGATACAGGCGGTGACAATCCCACCCCACTCGGTGCTGGTCAGACCTCATCTGGAGTCGTGTGTGTGGCCCTGGGCTCCACATTTGAAGAGGGATGTGGAAACTGTACACAAAGGCAGGTGGCTTCATTGGATAAGCAACAGTTTTGGGATAGCATGTCCCGCATCTGTGCAGGGGGTTGGACCAGATGGCTTATGAGGTCCCTTCCAACCCTATGAGCCTCCGACTCCAGGAAGCATTGTCTAATTACCAGCTCAGGCCTGAAGATGCCCCCAAGAGCCACTTCCCACAGGATTTACGAGTCCCTCGGAGGCCACGTCTGAGCCCGAGAACAGGGACTAGGCAGAAGAGAGGGCTCCGAGGGGTCCAAAGCATGTGCCCAGCGTCCATGGTCCTGTGCAAATTAGCTTGTGCAAACGTCAGCAGGTCCAGGTGAGGCTGTAAAACTTTCGGTCTGAGACAAGGAGCAATAGGATCCCATAGGAACTCGGTTTGTACAGGCCGTGCCCCCAGCGGACTCTGTGTATGCTCCCCACAGCCAAGCCCTTGATGCCCCAAGGGCATCCTCAGCTCTGGGCTTTCTGGACAGGGCTCCTAGCACTTCCAGGCTGCCTGCTGCAGAAGCCCCTCCATGGGCACGGCCAACTGGGAAGTCGTGCAAGGTTTCCTGTGGCACCACTCCTCATCAACACCGCAGCCTGTAGGCTCTCCAGATCCTGGATCAGGGTAGGTTAGAGGGGGAACCCGTTTCTGCTTCAGGGAAGTCAGGTTCCTCACGTGGGGCTGCCACAAACAAACAGCACCAACCAACCTGGGCAGGTGTTGCACGACTGCAACACACACACACACACACACACACACACACCCGACAGCCCCAAGGCTACACCCAGGGCAAAGTCTGCTCCACGACCTCAGTGGAAACCTTCCCATCATCCCCCAACCAGCAATGCCACAGGTCCTCTGTTGCAACCATACATGCCTCCACCCAGTCCCCGTGCCCTGCATCCCCGTTGTCCCAGGCTGCTGCCTTCCTCATGCATCCTCCAACGGCCTCTAGTCTCGACTTTTTGGACCTCGGATATGCCCAGTGTGTCCCGTGATAGAGGTCATGTGGGTGACCCTGATGGCGGTGCATTGCAATGGGTGGTCACGTACCCACAGAATGGGTTGGGAATGTTTTGTCCTTGGAAAAAGCCAGTTTGCCAAACCCAGAGTATTCAAGGGCTCCTCAAGGAACCACGGGCAGGTCTCTGGGCAGGCTGAGGCTCCTGGTGTCAAGGTGTGCAGGCGTTGGCAGTCCCCTGCCCAGGTCCCAGACTGCCTTCTCCCCTCCCAACCAGGGCTCAGATGCAGATGGGGGTCCTGGAGCTGCCTGGCTCTGTGCTACAAAGCCAAGGGCCTGGAAACCTCGAGGGTGATCAGGGCTTCCCACGTGCCTGCTGAAGAGCTGGAAGCCAGGATGCTATGAAGTCCTGGGTCAACCTGGAGCTCTCATCCTTTAGCAATAAGGGTTTGGATGCCCATGGATGTTGCAAGGCTTCAGAGTTGAGAAGCACGAAAAGCCCCAGCTCAAGCCACGGCTTCCAGACTTACCAACCTCTTGGCTCTGAAGCTTGCGGGGTCCAAGGCCTCCAACTTGGTTTATAGGCTAAGAGCCTACAAGGTTTTTAGGGTGCAAGGCTCTTAGGTTATCAATGGTGCCTGCTATAAAGCCAAAGTCCAAGGAGTCCTTCAACCATAAGCACTAATATTTCTGAAACAAAAGACCTTGGGATTTCCTGGGGGTCCCCAGTTCTCTTCATTAGAGCAGCGTCTCCAACCCCGACCCCCTGGATTCCCCGTGTGCTCCAGGGTGTCTTTGCACAGCTAATCAGAGCAGTTGGCCAAGCACTCCCACTCCCCCAAAACACAGGCACCTTTGCAAAAGGAAACAGTACGGGGACCATGGCACGGAGCGGAGTCATTCGGATTCCCTGAAGTAGGAGGTGGCAAGACCCTTGTACATCTCAAGCGTTTATATTCGTTTTGCAAATCAGCTGGAGCAGCTGTGCATGAGAACAGGGTTTGGTTTGGCCTGTCCTTGGGGTAAGAGATTACTGGGAATGATCGGAGTCAACTTTCCCCATCGCGGCGGGGTGCTTGGAGCCTGGACTGTGCTCCGGGGGGAGCCTCTGCGGCTCGCTCCCGGCGTAGAGAGCCTGGGTTGGCCTGTCGGGGCTGCAGGAAGGAAACCGAAGGGCCGGGTGTTGATAGGTATCACAAAAGGCTCATTCATCATGCTGTGTCTACCCAGCTAATTCTCTCTCCCCAAAGAGTTTATAGCTGACACTTCACCTCCAAACGGTTCCTAGCAACTTGGATTAGCTCAGCGGGCCACGCAGCTGTAACCCTGGACATTTTTGTGGAAATACATATCTGTTTTCTTCTTAAGTTTCTTGTGAAAGGGAACAACAGAGGGAAGTGGGCAACTCCTCACGTGTCTTTGTGGAGAGGAAAGAGAAGTCTCTGGCATTGCATGGCGGCTTCCTCATAGCTCGCAACACACAGACAGCTCCCCAGCCCTAGCCGGCGGATGATGGGAGATGGGACGTGCATCTCATTTCTGGCAATTACCTGCGTCTGTAAAGCCCGTTGTTGGCCCAATGCTGCATGCTACAGTCTGAGATGGGGGGGAAATAATCTTACAGTGAGTTTGACAGGGATCAGGAGGCCTCTGGTATGCTGTGTCCCATTCGGTTTCACTTGTAACCCACATGCCAAACGGGTCTCTGTCTTCCTCTGTTGCAGGATGCGGGACCACCCCAGGGCGTCTCGAGATCCTTTCAAGATGCAGCAGGGTGCCATGCAATGTTAGCACTATTAGGTCCACAAACATGATGCACAAGATAAAGAGGAATGCAATGGGTCAAAAACACTGCTTGGCTGTGGCCTTTCTGAGTTTTTGTAACAAAAGAATGGCTCTATTATTTTTTTTGTAGTAATAAAGCAAGTGACAACTAACAGCTAGCATTTTCTGTAGGTGCCTTAAGTCTACCCAGGGGTGCCTCAAATCTAAAACACTTGAGAACAACTGTTGCACTGGCTGCTTTACGCCAGAGACACGAGTCTGCCAATAGCACACAGATTTATTATATTGCATATACACGAAGAGCCTCCGGACCGAAATAGAGGTATGCAATCTCAGTGTAAACCATGCTTGTTAACTGGAGCCAGTTCATTAGAGCACAGCCTGGGGTGGGCTTTTCATACCTCTTTAGGCTCCTAACCTTGTTTTCCAAGAAAAACCTGCGCCTCCAATAGCTGCCTTGAAATTGACAGCTCCTCGCTGGTTTCATTAGTCAATTACATCAGGCTACAGACAGAGGGGTGAGAGTTTGGCACTTAAGCGGTTTATCACTTATCAGATATGCAGATGAATGAGGTTTCTTGCACTGTTAGTGATAAGCAACACACTGGGACTAGCGTTGTGTTACGTAGTTAAGTGAATGATGCACTTTCCCATCCTACTGGAGGGGGTTGTGATCTCTTACCTGGAACAGAAGCAGCTTGTGATTTCAGGTCTAGGAGCATTGGCTCAGCCCCACCAAGAGGCGTTGGGGGATATAATGCAATATCCAGAAGATCCCTCAAATACTGACTTCATTCATTCTGAAGCACCTTTGTGCTCTTTGATGAACGGCCCCTTATGGGTACAGAGGGTCTAAGGGGACACCCATCCTTTCATTCTGGCCAGTCTGGACATTTCCAGGCTGCTACTGCAGAATCTGGGACCAAAATCACTCAATGGATAAATACATGTGGTCAAAACCGATTGCCTCTGAAGGTCAAGGTTTTGCAGGTCTCCAAAGGTTTCCTTTGAGGGCGCCAGATTCACGACACAGTTAAATGCTGCAGTGATTCAGCGGCCGGGACGTTTGGTACGATAGGCAATGGCCATGCAGCCGAGCAGGGAAGGATTGCAGCACATAGGTATCGCAATGGCATGGGGGGGCTCCTCAATGCAATGGGAGAAGCCCTCCAGAGTCTACCAGCCATTAGGATAGCTCGAGGCACGCCAGCTTCTGCAGCCAACGGCACACACGAGATTACAGCCAGCATTATACCCAAGTGCCTTTGACTCTCCCCATTGACAGCTGGGTGCCTTTTGATACCGTGCCAGTGGGGCTTCCAAATTACACTTTTCGAGCCGTAGACTTCAGGCTCCTGTGCTGCAGGTGGCCCCGGTAATCCTCTACTGAATAGTCCCAGCTGTGTCATCTGGGCCAATGTCCACAGTCCCATGCAGCTGGGATTATCCCATCGCAGGCAGAAGCACTGCCTGCACTACCGCTACCATGATGCAACCATCACCGAGCCTGAAGAAGCCCCATCAGTTACTCCAGTGCCGACAGCGGTGACAGACGTGGTGGGGATGGGTCTGCCTCATTCCACCCCTTCCCCTGAAGATGGGTTCAAGGCCACAGTGGGACTGTATGAGATGAAATAGCACAGGGAAAATGTGTTAAGTAGGTGGCTTGGGGACTGAGAGCCCCATCCTGCTGAGGCCCTTCGCAGCTCCCATCAGCACACCCAGCAGGACTGAACGGAAGTGGAGCTTGTTCCATGATATCTGCATTGCAACCTAGAAACCCTTGCAGCTGCAAGTGCTGAAATGGGCAACGGAGTGAAGCGTGCAATCAAAGCTGATGTTACTTTTATCTGCACAGAAAGGTTTCAGCAGGGGAGGACAGATATTTATAACCATGGGCGAGCGGAAACCTCAACCGCTTTTGTTGTTGCCGCTTAGCTCTCCTTGGTAAACAGAGTCTCACGGGTGGCGGCGGCCGTGGGCGGGAAAGTACCGAATTAGCGACTCATTGTGCTCCCTGGCCGCGGACCAGCGTCGGTGTTTACCTTCATCTCGCCTCATTCAAGCCGCGGTTGATATCAAATAAATGAAGTGGTGATTAAAACTGGCTCGTTCTCAACAGGTCGCCAGCACCATCCAGCATCGCTGCCTTATTGCTTCAAGGGCATGCGGGACAGGAAACATCCTTTTGAAGGTGCAAGTGCACTGGCATTGGATGGGGGATCTAGTCCCACTTCTGCCCTAGATTTCTTGGGCAGGTTGCTTCATTTATCTTGTCTCATGCCCCGACTTATAAAGCAGGGATAATACGTGCATTAGCAAGGGACTCAGTTCTCTGAGAAGCCGTGGTGGAGTCTTGCTTGGCCTTGTCTGGCAGCTGAAGCAAGATGAGTTCAGACTAGGAGCACATGAATCTTTCACCAGCGAGGGTAATTAACCACCTGGAACAAAGTCCTGAGGGTTGAGGTGGGCTGCCCACTCTTGGAAACCTATCCATCAAGACTACGTGGATCTCTAAACGATATCTCCATCTGAATGTGATGCAGAAACGAATGCTGGGGACATCTATGGACACCAGGGGAGGTGATCACAATGGTCATGTTGGCCTCAAAGGCAACGAATGAATAATTGGCGCTGCACTGGGTGCTTCTGCCTCCAGAGCCGAGCAGATGCTTGCAACAGCGGGATGCATTTCAGTGAAACTGCCTTGAGGATGCAGGTAAGCTTGTGCTGTGTTTTACTCATCAGACACAGCTTGAAACGCGGTGCATGCTGGGAGTTAATGGTGCAATGTCAGACCATGCTTCAGATGCTTCCTTGCTGCAGTGGAAGCCCCGTGTTCGTTTCTAAGAGGCACGGCGCCCAGGGGCGAGCGCGGGGGATTGTACAAGCGGGAGGACTGTCACACTTCTGGCCGTGCCTGCCTGGCTGGAACAGGGATGCTGAGCTCAAAAGATGCCACATCCCTTCATCAACGCTTTTAAGGCCGGTCCTTTCCGGCACTGCCATCTTGCAAGTCAGCCTGCTCCTGGTGCTACTGGTCCAGGCGCGCTGCTGCGGACAAGAGATGCATTGTGCGATGCAACCACAGTGGAGCACGTCTCAGTCCCAGCTAAGGTCTTACATAGCCTCCTCAGCAGACGGCATGGAGGGGTCACAAATGGGGTTTATGCCCTGCAGTGCTATGATCCCCATTGCCCTGAGGCACAGAGGGAGGCCTCCTGGTGTCTGCGCTGCAATGCAAATCCGAGCCTCTCCAGGCCCGTCCTTGAGGGCACTCCAACCCTCCCAACACCAGAGCCAGCTTCATCCCACCGCTGCCCCCTTGAACTCAACAGTACTGGCCCAGGAAGGGGTCTGGCCTGCTCTCTTTTATGCTGCGTGCCACAAAGGTGCAGGAGGAATCAGGACTTATGGTAGAGATGATATCTTTTATTAGACCAACTAGATTTTTGCAAAAAATAAAATTCTTCAATCGCAAGCTTTAAGATGTCACCTCTACCATGAGTCCTGATTTCTTTTGTTTCTAGACCAGTATGGCTACAACCTGGCAAAGGTGCAATGCATTTTCAGAGGCCGGGCACGAGCAAGAGGTCCCGCAGAGGAGCACCACGCTGCCTCTCATCCATCCTTCCAACTAGGAAGACGTTGGGCACCGTCTCCCAGGGCTGGGAGGAAGCAGCCTAAATATGCCAGGGGTCTGAACATCCTTGTGCCCCCACAGGCAGCCGGGACCACTGCTTGGCACAAAGGAGGGGAAGGGAAGTGGCACCAGTCTATCTACAGGACAGAGTCATGATGGCTAACACGCTCAGTGTTGAACAGCTCACTGATGGCTTTTCCTCTAATGACAGAGCCAGTTGCATGGGATCAGCCTGCTCAAATACCAGACCCAGTTACGCCTGCTCAAATACCAGACCCCATCTCCATGGGTCGCACTGGTACAGCCCCACTACAGCTGGTGTCGAGCCCCCTGCCCAGACAGGAGGCTGCCGACGGCCCCATGCAGCTTAGCCCTGCTCTGGCCCATTGCCTGGCAGTCCTATAAACCCCGGCGAGAGCCGAGGGGTGCTAAACCTGTTCACCGAAGCGGAGGAAAAACCGTGGCTAGTAACAGTGCATCGTTCTGTCCAGCCCTCAGGATATGCTGGTGTAACCCTCCCAGAGCACAGGCAAGTACAAGACGTCTTATGTTCGCTCTATAGACAAAAAAGGCAGAGCAGAAGTGATGAGATCTGGAGAGCGCGGCCCTCCCTCTTCCTTCAAACAGAAGGCAGGCATTAAAAATAAATGTTGCTTCTAGAAACTGCATCTTAAATATGAGGAATACGCGCCTATGTTCATCACAGGGATGGTAGCCTTGTACACGTCTTTATTTGCTATTTTCCTCTTGAATAAGAATATTTGGGTGCATCTTAAATTCCAGGATATCTTCTAGTCAAAAGAACGCTGTGGCCAACGCTTGGCATTTGAATAATTTCCTAGCTGAGGGCTTCAACGTGCTGGATGCTGTACAGACAGACGACAAGGAGGCAGCAATGGACCCCCAAAGTCTTAACCTGATAGACAGGACAGAGAAGGAAGGAGGAGCCTGGAAGAGGAAGGTGAAGTGACTTGTGCTCAGGTCACACAGCAAGTCAGTGGCAGAGACAGGGATAGCATCCTGGCTCTTCTAATTCCCCAGACAACTGGCTCCTAGCTACTGGATCACATTACCTTCAAGGCCAGGGGACAACTGACTCTGATGGGGATGAGACAGATGTCAAGGGAAAAAGAGGACCAAGCAATCTGTGCCAGGCTGTAGCTTGTCATATTGAATGTAATATTTGAATGTTTATAATAGTTGCCCATTAGCCAGTTTAGGAAGAAGACAAGATTCATCTTCTTATCTAGGCCACTGTTTTGGTCTACGTGCGGAAGGTCCTGACTTTGCTCAAAGTCTTAACTTCTGAATTTTATCTTTAGAGGCCTTTAACAAAGTTAACCTAAAAATGACCCTTAAGCAAATATCCCACATTCCGAGAAATCAAACCCTAGGAGCCTTTTAAAAGATTGGAAATAAAAGCCAATTCAGCGATAAGGAAATTCCCCAAAGTGATTAAAATAGTCCACAAAAGAAACTGAACCCAGCAGAAATCTGTTGAGTAAGATCTGAGCCCAAATTTGGGAGTAGTGACAGGTTTGGGTAAGAGGGGCCCAAGACGGCAAGTCACTCAATAAAAACTGTAACCTCACTTGCAGAACAACGAAGGAAGAATTGCAAGTGTAGGCCGGATCAGACAGATCACCTGAACCAACCTCTCCGTGAACACGAATCTCTTAGTTCATGCTGAAGCCGCGGAGCACCCGAAAGGGACTGAAGGAAGGGGACTTAGTCCTATCAGTATTGAGGCCAGCCCATTGAATCGTATTGCTAAGGCCAGCCCATTGAACCGTACTACTGAGGCCAACCCATTAAATTGTACTACTGAGGAATGAAAACATATTTAGATGTTTGGCTTCTCGGAATTCCAGGATTGTAAGTATATTATGAAAGTAATAGTATTGATTCAAATTTAACTTTTAGTTGTAATTGTTTTAAGGAAGTGCATTTGGAGCATTGTTTCTGAAATATGTAGTTATTGTGTTCTTAATGTTTGTGGTATTTCTTAAAGCTAAGCAGTGTTATATGCGTAGCAAAGAATTTTAAAGTAAAATTGTGTTGTATGAATTAAGTGTGTAATCATTGTGAAATCGTGCAAGTAGCCAAAAATTTCCCCAGCCAGTGCATCAAAGAATCAGTAAGTTGTGTGGGATTTTCTCTATTCTATAACCCACTAGAGACATAGCTGCAGACGCAGCACAAGTCAAGTCATGCAGCTGAGAGATAAAAACCCGTAAGTCGTCTGAAGTGGAAGCAGCAGTGTCCCATCAGCAACTGCAATGCAAATAGTCCTTACGTGTTGATATGGGGGGATGCATCTTGCTTTGCTTATTAAAACGCTGTCTCTGCTCCCCCAGCACGGAGATGGCGGGTGGTAGCCACAGGGCAGTGCTGCAGAATTAGGTCTGGCATGAAAAATGTTCAAAGCGCTTCTTGACAGAGAGAGAAATTACAGCGCTTTCTGTCAAGAGCAGAGATCGCGGGGTACCTGCCAGCGGGAATATTGCCGGCCAGGCTGCTGGATGCTCCCGTCAGGTCTGGGGTGACATATGGATTCAAGTCTTGACCAAATGGTAAGTGGGTTGTGGAAAGGATGGAAGCAGACGTTTGTTAATCAAAAGAAATCCAGTGGTTCAAATTTCAGTTCCCACCACCAATGGCCGTGATCCACACCTCCCCATTGCCTTCCCCATAATCCTTTGCCTTCACTTCACTCCCACCCATGAGAATCAGCAGTTACTTTACTGACAGCTGCAGAGTTACCCCTGCTCAACGGCAATGGGTGTGAGAGCAAACCTCAGGCCCTGGTTTTCCAGGCAGCATGTGGTGAACTCTGTGGGCACATCTACACATGCATTTACACTGGCTTAAATTTACTGTGCAGTAAGTGGGAATAGGCTGGCATCTACATGCATAGGCATTAAAGCACATTAACACTGTATGTGGACAGACTTGGGACTAAAGTTAGTCCCAAGTCAGTCCACACACACAGTGTTAATGCGCAGCAAGATGTCTACACACGCAGTAACTAATCAGGCGTAAATTTGATACTTGCATGATGCAGGCATCAAATTTGCACTCAAGTCGGCATGAGTCGCCATATTTATTGCGTAATATGGGTGCAGACACGTACCCGTACATATAGATGTGCACCCGTACCGTGCAATCATTTTGGTTACTGTGCAGTACGTGCGCATGTGTAGACGTGCCCTGCGTGGAGGTAATGGGATAAAGCCCGTGGGAAGGATCTGTCAACATCACAACCTTGAAGCAGATCCAGAAGCAAACGAGGAAAATGCATGTGGAGGAACATAGCTTGCTCCAGCTGAGGGACCTGTACACGGCGTCTCCCCACCCACAGCTTCAGTTCCTACAATGGACTCCTCTGGAGTCGGCTGCAGGGCATTTGCATCATCCACAGGACAGCAAGAAACCTCCCGATGCGTGCAGAGTATTACTGCTGCCCTTAGGGAAGTCAATGGGGGTCCTTCAGGTGACTAGGATTCCAGCATTGAGGATCAGCCCAGACTGTCCCTCACCTGCACATAATATAGTTGGAATATCAGGGCCTCCGACACCTTCAGTTTTCAAATCATTTGCTTATTTTTCTAGCGCTTTGCAAGCATGGGTCTCTATCCTGGTCCAGGATTCTCCACCCGCCTTAATTCATACCTCAGAGACTGTAAGGTATTGCTTCCATAACCGCCCCCTCTCTTTATTCCTATGCAGCTCCTGCAAAAACACAAGGGTAGAGCAATGCAAAAAACACTTCCCCACCCCCAAATCAATGTTACTGAAACAATAGAAGATAATGGCTATTCTCTTCAGCCTTGTTTTCGTATGTTCGTTCCCTCCCCTCGTCTCATTCACGCAGAAAGGCAAATATTCACACTGTAACTGCATTGAATGATGATTTTACCAAGATCATCATTCACATCAGCAAGGTGTAACCCAAAGAACTGGAAGAAAAAAAAGAGATCCGTTAGGGTAACGATGAATAATACTTATGTTTTCATTCAACCACATTGAATTAAACCACATCCTTTTTTTTTTTTTTTTAAAGTATCAAATTTGACTCTGTTCCTTCTTTAGATATTTTACATTTAAATGTTATGGACAGAGAAGCCGAATAGGAGAAGCGAATCTATTTGACATCGCTCCCCCTACCACATTAACAAATGATACGTGACAAGGAAGATGTGCCATGTTGACTTCTAAGGAGCCCACAAAAATCTGCCAGGAGTTTGTTCCCTGCATCTCCTTCCTGCCACCAATGGCAGGGAAATAGGAGATGTGGAATGAAATATTTCCCGATCCTCCTGAATTTAACCGGTGGGTAGAATGAACATTAAACACTCTCTTTTATATATATATTTTAGCTTTACTCAAGTCCTGGTTGTGTTTTAGGATTGGTGCCTACACCTCCATTCTGCAGCGATTTCCATTGCGACTGAACTCCAAGCCTCAAACTTTAATACTCTGGGATGAACTACTGCAAATGCTCTTGAGAGACAGCGCTGATTGAAACCTTCATGGCTCATAAATGCCAGGTTCGACTCTGCTTCATCGCAGCTGTGCTTAATTTCAAAGTTGACGAGTGACATAAAAATAAATGGAGAACGACGGATTCTGTCTCTGCAAAATCAACGGTTCAGACATCCATGCCGACCATGTTCCCCGGTTCCTGAGGGTTAGGCGATGGGAAGGTCATCCCCACTCTTGGCTCCCTGGCTCTCACACATGCATGCATGCCATGCCAGCAGTCTCCAAAGATCGATGTGTTCGTGGACTCTTTAGTTGAGCTGGCCCTTTAAAGGCGACCAGGGTGATCACACAATCTATTGATCTCCAGGAATTTCTGATTTGCTTGAAAGCAGCCAGAGAAAAATAGTGACCAGAGTTAGCAGGGTAAGGACTGAAGTTTTCATATTTTCTTAATCCTTTTAACCCCCAAATCCGGGGGAAAAAAATTGTGAAGTAACAAACCGATCACCTGACCGAGGATGATGCAAATTGCTGGCATCTTCCACGCTCCCAATTCTTTCCAACTCATCAATGAAGTCTTATAACGAAAAAGCAGAGGATGGATGGGAGAAGCAAGGGTTTTGTGGCGATACCTTTTACTGGACCTACTGTATTGTTGAGAGAGCCGTTGGACAAGTTTTTGGCTGCAGTGTGCCCTTCCTCCAAAAGCTAGTCCAACATCCCTCCTACGTAGTTGGCCTAATATAACATCACCTAAAACCCCTTGCCTCTCACATCTTTCCTCGACCATCATGGCTACAGTACTTCAATCCTACTAAAGCAGAGGACGTGCATGCAATTGCAGTAACGTTCAGAAAACCGGTGGAGTTTGGGGAAGGCAATAAGAAATAACGATCCAAATAAATCAGGAACGTGAGGCCATAACCCGGTCCACTAGCTTTTTGTGTGTTGGAAGGAGCTTGTTGCACCAGAATTGGAATTGCAGTGGGGAGCTACCCACAAAGCAATGCTCCCCTCTTTCTAGTCTCTCTTGAACAATTTACAGTGGATCAGGGCATGGGCTAGTTTGATGTACCATCCTCCTCCATGAAGGTCCAGGCAAGAGGCAACACCGCTCAGAACAGCATCACGTCCATCTAGATCCCACTCCAGGCTACTGCTGAGCTGCTACTCGGGAGGAGCAGATAAGTTATATCAAGGTTTCTGTAGGACACGGAGCACCAGGTAGAAGGGATTTGCAGCAGCGAACAGCGGGCCTTGTCCTCATAAGACGGCTCTGGACTCCATCTGAAAGGTTTGCTCTTACCTGCCAAATCTTCAGGGCCTCCTCGCTCAGCAGCCCTTCCTGCCGCCCCATGAGCTTCAGTTGAGGGAAATGTCCAAAGGTTTCCTCCCTTCCCAGAGGTCTTCTTCCAGCTGGAGAGTCTAAGTCTGCAGAAAGTACAGGAGGACCTAGGTGGCCAGGATCTAGACGGACAGGATCCAGCTGGAGAGTCTGCCAAGTCTGCAGAAACCGCAGGGAGGACGGTGAATGGCGGCTTGCTGTTCATTTGCTCCAGACACGAGGAAAGGCTGGAATAAAGTAGTTGCATCACCTATTTGGAGTGAAAATGGAGCACTGAAACTACTCACCGTGTACGGACCCAGAGGAACTGGTACTACTCTCTGCCCGCAAGTCCAGCATCTCCTGGCGAATGCCACCGTGCTCCGCTTTGTGATTCAGTTTAACTGGAACAGAAACAGCTGGAATCGGGGGGAGGGGACAAAAAAAAAAGGAAAGCCTTTTTCTTTTTTTAACCAGATCATCTAACTTTTTATTTCAGAGGAAAATTTTGCATTATTTACTTTATTTATATACACGTACTTCACATTTGGGTTTAAAATGCACAGACCTCCCAATAATTCTCTTGTTCCTGCTTAAATTAGCTGTTATTTTACAATACAAAAAATTATACCAAAAACTGCAGTCCTAAATGTGTGTATGTATAACACCCACAATCCCCAGCCATGAAATAGTTTACAATACTTACTCAGTATTTACATATGAATGCAAGAAATGCTAAATTATACATATTAACAAACTAAGCTCAAGTCTGAACACAAGAATTGTAAATAATTACAGAACAAAACCAAAAAAAAAAATGCCAGAGACAGAATTAGTTTGAGGATCCTAGTGTAAAGAACATTTATTATGCATGGGTTTAAGAGGAATATAAAACCTATTTTTCTGTTTTTTAAATAGACCAATGTATTTTACGATCCTCTCCACACAGCACTGGTTTTTTTCCCCCATGGAGAGGGCTGTGGGGCAGGCGGACAGGGGAGAAGTATTTAAAGGACTTCAGTACCTGGAAGACACCCAAAGGTAGTTTGTACAGATTTAGAAAGACACGGTAAATTGGGCAAAAACAGTCCTGATCCCGAAGCAGGAAAAAACCCAGTGTTGTGCGTCACCGTAGGCATGACACTAGCGCGTAGGCAACGTATTGCGTTGAAAGCAATTACAGCAGAATGCGAGGTGTCGACTAAAATTATCTACAGTGTGTCAGCAAAGTAAGAGCATCTCTTCAACCTCCCGTCCCGTTTCCTCCCACCCCCCCAAACTCTTGTGAACATCTTTAAACAAACACCTAAGTGGCACCTTTGCATTTAAAACATGCACGTTTCTTCGCGGAATCGGCTCTTGCAGATTCGCAGAGGAGCGTCCTGTAAGAAAAACGGTAGCGTTCCCCACAAGAAGATTTCCTCTGAAAAAAAGAAAAACAAAATTTCCCAATGACCGTTAGCTTGTAAACTCAGACGGCTTCATTGAAGTGTCGCCCCGGCACGTAGTAGCCGTTGTTTCCTTCGGGCGAGGCGCCGGCGCATTCATCGTTGTAGCTTAAAATATTTTTAAGGGTTCGCCCGCCAAAAAGTCAGCCGATTCAGAGGCTGTTGACCCTGAATCCTTAACTTTGGCTTCTGTGAAAAAGGAAAAGAAAGAAAAAAAGCTAGCGTTCCTGTCTGTTCAAGACCGAGAATCGGCCCTGCCTTCGAGATGTAGTGGGCTTGTGTTGGCTCGTGGGGAGATCCTGAGGCTTGCTTCCCGTCTCGTGGCCGAGCGCGCATTTCACAGGAGGCTCGTTAAAGCTAATTGAGGATGGGCCTCAATGAACGGCCCTTTTAAAAAGCATTTTATAACTTTTTGGCTGGTTTGCGCTGACCAGAAAGAAAACGACGTACGCAACCCACCCGGACGCGCTTGGTATGTATGCCAGCTTTAAGGAAGTGGCTATCTGGCAAAAAGCGCCTTTTGCTCTCATCACTCTTTGACTGTACTGTTATTTTGGGACGCTACGTATCCAGAACTCTGGTCCATCACGGGCGCCGCCATCCCATTGCACAAAGTCGGATGTCGGCGTTTAAAACGGTACATTTTTGCCCCTAAAGGCTCCAACGGCTCTAAAAAGACATACCCATCACCCTTGCCCCTATACAAGTTGCTAAGCAAAATGACTGTAGTGTTTGCCTATCATAAACGTGAAAGAAAACATCCAGATAAAATTCTGGGTGAGGGGAAAAAAAAAAGGACATTAGTGAGCAAAACGAGGCTCTGATTATTATTTTAGAAAGCGAGCGGCACCGATGCGCTGTTCAGAACCGAGAGAGCTGCAACGTTTCCCGTTCAAAACTAGTTTCCAAGAATAAAACCGATGCTTGGCCTCAGAGCTCGCGTGCTGAATTTCAACCAGTTATACACGCTTGAAAGCGGCGATTTCGAATGGAATCGCTGGCACCATCTTCTTAATGACGGGGGCTCGAACAGCACCACTGACTTAATCTCGTACGAAACGGCCGCTTTAAGTATATTTATTACCTGTTTCAAAGTCTGCGTGGTTTTTTGAAAATGGAAGAGCCATATTTCAAGCAATTTTGCTTATCTCACTTAAGTGAAATGCATTTAAATACATAAAAGTGTCAAGTTATGTCTCCCTGCTTTATATTGCAAGATCTCAGGAATTTAATTGGATGACTTTTTAAAGCTCTGGAAAGTTATCTAACACTCATTTTATGAAGAAGTTATTAAGACAAAACTCAGACATCTTTTAAAATGCATCAAAAATACATTAAATACTTTTTTTTTCTGTTTTATGTACACTTCAAAGCTCTCAATGTCCTGCACACTGCTGTATAGTTTATGTACAAGTGCAAAATCTGTGTGTTATTTTTCATTTATTTACAGATTCTCCTGTGAAATAAGGGTATATATTGTCCCCCCGCCCCTACGAAATAGAAGTGGGAAACATTCATGTTTGACACTGGCCTAGTGAGGAAATACCAGCAATTAGCTTTGCTCGCTTCATCCAATCCACCCTTAATATTTTTCATTTAAGCTGGGAGGCAACTTTTCACAGCAGAGATATGTGTATTCTCTTTTTCTGTCATCGGCATGGAAATAAGATACAGCCGGGCTGTACCCTAAAGCATCGTTTTATTTTTTATTTTTTGTATATAAAAAAAAAAAAGTGTCACTCATTTATTTACAGGTTTTGGCTCTGTAAAAAATAAGCTTTTGATCTCCATTGCGTGTCTTCCCTGTTTTTAAGCACCTGGACTCTGCGCTCCTTTGTGACGAGGGATGTGGGTTCACTTTATTTCTAAGCAATTAAGAAAGAACAATCTTAGTGTGTCAGACACTCTCTGTGGGAACAGAAAGAGCTTTGAATATCTTTTTAATGTAAAAATTAATTACAGTGAATGATCTGCATTCAGAAAGCCATCCCCTTTCAGGAAAACAGGCAGTATCTTTAAAAGTGCATGCGTTTGTGTTGTCCCGAATCAAATGGACTTCAGTCCAAAGTCGGGCGCTTTCCAAAATTGTACGTAGTGGTTTTTTTAAATTATTATTTCAAAGCAAGGTAAGACGCGGGTTTTCTGTACACTAGACGTGCCTTCCACCTGGGGGCTGGCAAGGGGAGACATTTTCGTCTCGTGTTATTTCTCTGGCGTGATCTAATCCAGGTTAGCTCTACGCACGGGGGACCTAACAAGATCGTTTCAGGAGATGAATCTGGCTGAGGTAATCTGTGCATCATCTAATGTTTAAATCGACTAAAAACCTTCACTTCAGAGTCCCCCCCCCTTCCCCGGGACATTTAATTTGCAGTTTTGGAAACTGATTAAGGGGGGAAAAAAATAGATGCATTTTCAATATGAAATTTTCCACCGTTCTGCTGCTTGCGTTGGAAGATTCATTCCAGTTTTCGTTTGCGGGATTATAGACTAATGGTTTTAAAAATGACCTTTACCACCAATTATAGACTAATGGTTTTAAAAATGACCTTTTCCCCCCCCGCCTGTTCCAAGAGGCAGTGCCACACATCACACGTGAGGTTTTCCTTAATGGATTTTTTTTTTTAAAGATGGGTAGGCTGTAAATTGCAAAAAACACAAAAGGGTTGTGGAAGGGGGGGGGGGGTGTAGTTGCTTCATTTTTATCATGGGAAACAGGCCTTAATGGCAAACAGCATTCAGTAGTTGCTTGGCAGTTTGCATGCTATTCAATTTGCTGTTTTTCCTTTAATAAAAGATAATGAAGTCTCCCCTCCCCTGGCACCAGCCTCCAAAACAACCTCCAACCTGGTGGCCTGAATGAAACTCAATCGTGCCACGATTACGGAGTAGCTACATCTTGTTTGGCACCTCGATTTAGTGTCAGCATTCACATCACGCTGTTGGCTCGGAGAGGTCATGCGGTCACGCCACCGCTGTTCGTTCCTGGGCGGGTCTCGCGTGAAAAGCCACCAGGGACATGGAGGGGGATCTGGACTTATTCTTACACTAGATTCCAGCTAGTAGGTAGGTTCAAATTTCAAATCTAATAACTTTATTATCACCATTTTGAAGATCAAGCATGAAGAGATGCAGATCTTAATGGTGTATTTTCATCATACATCAAGCTGTCTCCTTCACTGATCAGTCTTTCTTTCCCCTACGCTCAAGTCAAGGACCTGAAGGTTGATGGGAGGTCCTAGCTTGAACATTCAAACACAAGCCAAATAGAGGTGCTCATTAATAAAGCTGTCTCTCAGTCTGGAAACTAGCAGGGCCTAAAGCGTGCTACTCTTTACACCCATTCTTTAAAGAGGCGACACATGTTCCTTTGATGAACGGTAGTACTTGAGGTTCCTGGTAGAGTCTGGTCCTCCTCTAGAAGAGCACAGGAAACCAACAATGGACACAGGAGGGACACTAAAGGTAGCATCAAGTAATGGTTGTGTAGCAGATGCAAAGTACACACCACCTCCATGTGCAACAACGAGCGGAAACCTCAGCGTTTCCAGGAGACGGTGGGACTCGATTCGACTGCCTTCCAGACTCTGCTGCCTGGTTGGGAAACTTATCCCCTCTGACTGCAAAGATCTCTTACACAGGGCACAAACTGCCTCCGGTGCCCGATTCTGCGTAGGAACAAAGGAACGCAATTGTGCTGAGCTTGTGTGTACTAATCCCCTCACTTCCTAGATCTGTTTAGTCTAGGCACTTGTGTGTGTGGGCGCACGCGTGCGTGTCTGAATGGACTGGGTTAAGACTTTGTAAACACCGGCTCCTTTGAGAACAACATTTAGCTTCTGCAAAGACTGCATTTGAAAGCCCTAGCAATGTACAAGATTTGGTCTTTCCACTACCCTCGTTCTTTCCAACCTCGAGGCTATACAAACTATGAACAGCTACAGAGAAAAAGCACGACTTGCAGAGCTCCACCTAAACAATATGGGAATAAACAGAGATCATTCCAATCACTCCATCTTAAATGCAAAAACAATGGTGAAGATGCTTTGAAGTTTAACATCGTGCTCACGTGCTGAGGGCTGACACCTGTAAACACCGCATCAGTTTGTTGGGGGTTTTTTTTTGTACAGTTCGATAAATACATGTACGGCAAAGCACTTTCCATGTATAAACCTGAGTGTCGTTCGTTTTGTACTGCTGTCGTATTTACACTAAACGTCAACGGCGGCGAGATGATATTGCTCAACCTGCAATAAAATTAAATTTCGTTTGAACCTGAAACAAGAGGAGCAAATCAGGAGCCATGGGGTCAATAAAACTTAAGTGGAGCGGTCATCGAACAAAGCCAACTATCGATGTGGGTGAGAAACAAAAAGGTTGGGTCCAAGGAAGTTGCGTTTTCCCAAGTGCTTCTAGTCTCTCGTATCACAACAGTAAAATCTCTCTCCCGCTGCTGCTGCTTCTCCTCTTCCACTTCCACTTGGTGTTGTTGTGTTTTGTTTTTTAAAACCCTAGATAGCAGTTTCTGATGTCCATGCATCAAATACAGGTTCCTGGCTGTGCGGGGAGTTGCTGTTTCCGATTTCGTACTGCTCCTGATTTCTCTTTGTAGGCAATTGGCATTTGCTGTGAAATGTCCACCAGAGCACTGGCTACTGCAAGACCTAAAAGAGTAAAGGTCATGGTTAGAGAAGCACAAGGCTCTGGCTGCAGGGGCAGAAAAAGTGTCCCCCCCAAAAAGCAATGTCTCCTTCAGAGGTAAGAAGCATTCGACTGGCAGGGTGTATGTATTCAGAAGGAAGCTGCTTTTAAACAGCATGTGTTTTATTCAGTGCGATTGCTTCCTTCTCACCACCAAAGGTAAAAATATAAAACATGGTATTAATGGATATAAAAGCCCTGATGTTCACAGAAACTGCTTTTATTCAGAGCAAGTCATCACACGGGAGAACAGTGATTTCCTAAAAGCACTAACGTGTGCCGGAAGGGGAAAAACAAAGAAAGATACTGTCATGGGTTGCTCTAGACTTTCACCTAAGATTGCCTGTCGCGTGCTTGCTTCACAACGAGGGACGGCACAAGGTGCGCTGCCGCTAGCTGTCCTCGGGGAACCAAATGTCCACACACGCGTGGACGCAGCCAGAGGGCAGGCCTAGCGTTTTTGCTACTACCGTATTTTATTGCATGTAGCACACCTTTCACTAAGGGTCCCACTACAGGTTCAAATCAAAGCTGGGTAGAAACCAGCTACAAAGCTGTTATACCATATCAAGAACCAACTTTGTAGCTGGTTGGTTCTTTTTCTAGCTGGACGGACACTTTTACAGTATGATAATTACGTTGCATGTGTGGCCTGCCTAAATGTATTGTGCGACTAACCAGTTAATTGTGCGATAATTATTCGCACGTGTAGCTGGTCTAAACTTTTTGCGCGATTAACCAGTTAGTGGCGTGACATATGTAATGGGAGGCAGCTGCTGGAACTGGGTGGTACATTATACAAGCAAAAAAATATGGTAACAGCAGCTTCTGCAGCACGAGGATCTGCCATGGGAAAGAGAAAGTAATGCTGGATGTGACATGAGGAGGCAGCAAACAATGTGCGAGGCTCCCTCCCTACCTGATGTGGACACTTTCTCTTTTCCCCTACCAGAAGCTTGTGCTGTAAACGCTGGCTGTCTCCCCAGCACAAAGAAGAGGGGCCAGGGAGTTTGGCTCAGTCAACGGCACCTGCAACAACCAGCAGCTAGGGGGTTAAACAGAATAGCCACTGTGTTTTGCTCCCCCCTGCAGCTGCCTGTATTTTCCTTGGGGGAAATACCATATTTAGCAATATTTTCAAAGAAAAATATTTTCCCATTGTTCCGCCTTCTAAAAACAAAGTGCGTATTTGGGGACATGTTGTAAGCGAGACAATACGGTAGGAGAAACTGCCTGGGATATGCAGCTTATGGTTTGGCAGGGGCCCAATTATGTCATGTAGCCACGGTAGAAGGGCTCCAAATCTGCCTGAGAAGCTATGTATGTATTCAGGTCATTAGCTAGCGGTGGTCAGGTGAGCCAGTTTGGGTACGTCTACCTGGCATGGATGATCTTGCTAGATGATCTTCTTCATAAAAGCTATTTCCACTGAAAGAGACCTGTATGCGTGATCCTGAATAAATCTGTGAGATGTACCAACATCATGGCAATGGGAAGAGCATAAATACCCAACCAATGGCCTACAACTTCTTTTATTTTATTTTTTTTGAAGCAGTGGGCAGGAATGACATGGCTTAGGTCTGAGGCAGGCCAGTGATAGGACCTACCTGCTGCCATGGTTTCTCCTGAGGTTTGAACGATGCCAAAGCCCTCCATCTGTGCAGCCCAGATGCAACGGTACCAAAACCCGATCCGGCCCATGGGCTATAGCTTGCCAACCCCGTAACCTAGATGGCTCAGTTGGATATCAAAGCACAAGACTATTGCTCACCTGACTGTCCAGGCGGTGGTATACCTCCTAGGCCTCGAGGCAACCTAACGAATACGGAGAGAACTGCTGCTTTGTTACCGAAGCAAGGCTCCAGTGCGATGGGCTTGGGAACAGTCTGTAGCAAATGAAAAGAAAAAGGGAAAAGCCCCTGTTACTTCACTGTCGCATCCTTTTTCCTCTGCTCCATCTCAGTTTTCGGACATGCGGTGCTTCCTTTGCTTGGCAAATGCCCAGCATGTGGCTGGCAAAACCGGTCACTGGCACGTCTTAATAATCATAGCCACATTCATGATCACATGCACATTTACTGAATGAAATCCAACTACTGAGCAAAAAAAAAAATCAAGTATCGCACAAAGTTTCTCCGTCCTCTTTGGTTTAATCACAAAAAGGCTAACATCAGGATTACATTTCCTCTTTGGAACAGATTGCCAATCTCAGATGGGTCAGACCACTATCGTTTATGGGACGGTTCAACTTCTATTTGAACAGCTTAACTCAATATGACGCCCTCTTGCTCCCTTATATCTGTGTGCCATTCTCCTGCGGTGCTGCCTGGGGACCGGGTTTGATTTGTTTGAAAACCAAGTGCATGCAAACTCTGATGCGATGCTCCAAAATAAGTTTAAATGGTGTAAACCTATTTAATTTAATAAGGCTTAAACCCCATGGTATATACAGGTGCACTAAGTGTCTAGTGCTGGGAAGGAAGTTGAGGGGAAAAAAAAGACACCCATAACTGTTCTTCTTCTCTCTCATTCAGTCTATGGTCTCCCCCATGCTCTCACCAGGTTTTGTATGTTATTTTCCTTTGAAAAGTTCCAAAAAAATGCACTCAAATCAACAGTGGCACTTTAGTAGCAACGTGCAACTTTCTCTGTACAGTTCTTCTGGAGAGTCTCCGTTTGCCTGAGTGAAAAATGATTTGCTAGGTGCATTTGGTTATGGCTTGGCTCTACAATTTGAAAGCATATCACAAGACTGGATGCTCAGAGGCAGATGGGTGGGTGTATCCCTGGTATTACCCTTGCCTCCTGTGAGCTGAGCTGTTGCCTCTCTAGCGCTCTCTCTCTCTTGCCATGCAATTGCCTTTAGCCTCTTCAGAAGCTTTGAAGGACTGCGCGAAGTGTTTTGAGAGGCTGAGAGAAAACGTGAATTGATAACTGCAAAGGGGGAGATCTCCCCAAGGCACAAAGGACAGGCAGGCAGCGGGAACTGGGTATTCAAGTGACCTTGCGTGCCTTTGGAAACTTCCCCCGACGTGCACTGATTCTTAATAGCAAACTTTTTATTTGAAAGGATCAGCAGCTAATTTCAATGGGGTATACAGTGAACGGATGAGCTAATTAAAAAAGTGACATGCTCGTTTGCCTTTTAAAAGCAGCAGCACGGCACAAAAATTAAAACCCGCCGTTACCTGAGTGAAGCCTGGATTCTGTGGGCAATCAGGCGCACGCTTTCCGTTTGATACGGGACTACAGAGCAGTATGTTAAAGGCATGTGTCAATGCTATATCAGCCTAAGAGCTGCAATTTTGTTTCATATCAGCAAATCGCCAAAGAGCGCTTTTGTTTAATTCGTTCTGCTTTGCGGTTTTTAGTTTCCTGTTGATTATGAACACGCAGCACCTAGCTGATTCCTCAATACTAATGAAATAATTATTGCTTATTTCATACGGCATAAAATTGTAATACTGTATTTAAAAAGCTCAACAGAGATTCAAATATAATCCAAGAAACTGAAAAGGGAGCAGGAATCAAACAAGGCAATGACACTGCTAGTGCCTAGTAAAGAAGAAAAATGGGGAAAAAAAAAGGATACGACAGCTGACAAAACCCAACTTAAAACTGCCTTTATCTCATATATGATTACAATGATTTATTAGCAGGTGCAACGTAGACAAATTCATATTTTTCCTCATAACAGTTTAAAATTCAGGCTGCTTTGTTTATGACTGCAGGTCTTTACCCTTTGCCCTTCCCAACAAAAGGCTCATGCCCAAAATGATATTTTCCCCCACAAAGCAAGGGAACATGCATTTGTGCTATATTCTACCGGCAATTCAATTACTAGAGGTAATGGAGAGCGTACGAGGAACTGAAGCAGTGCACCACACCCGGGCTTCCTGTGCAAAAAGTTTATTTTCATTTCCAAAATGACCCAAATGCAGATTTTTATCCACCTTCCACTGCATAAAAATGTTGCCGAATTGGTGGGATGAAATGTAGTGCTGCAGCATCACCCCGGCTTCATCTCACCCCGAGCTTTTGCAACAGCAACCAGCAATGACCCAAGGGAACCAGACGGCATGCAAGAAAGAAACAGGGTGAACGAGATGATGCTGCAGTGATATAAAACTAACTGGTTTTTATAATTTAAGTTTAATTTATTCTCTTTTCACCATTACTGGCTTATAAAAGCCCTTTGCTACCCTACTCCCTCCTGGTTTCATAGACATTAGGGCTGGAAGGGACCTTGGAAGATCATTGAGTCCAGCCCCCTGCCCAAAGGCTCTCTGTTGAAATAAAAGCAATGCAATATGTGATGGGCAGGCGAGGCGATTCAACAGCGAGCTCTCTCTCTCTCCTGTCAATGCAAACAGATCATCAGACAAAGCATTAGAAGGGACTTCCCAGGTCAGGACTTCTCAGTCCTGTTCCTCTTTTCCGCAGGCAACCATAGCCTGCCATCAACGCTTCTCAGCTGAATGGAGCCCATCTTCAAACCAGCTGCGTTTCCCCTGCTATTCCTGCTTAAATAGTTGCTTTGGATTCTTGCTGCTCAGATTATTAGAAGCCATCTCCTTACTTCCCAGATGAATTTATTCCTGGCTGCTTTATAGGGTTATTGGTTGTAGCTGTGTTGGTGTACGGACATCAGACAGACAAGGTTCTTTGGGTAGATGTGATCTCTTTTATTAGACCAACTAAAACGTTGGAAAAAAAATTGTTCTTTGCAAGCTTTCAGGCACAAACAACATTCTCCAGGCATAGAGAAGAAGGGTGTTTGTGCCCGAAAGCTTGCAAAGAACAATATTCCAACGTTTTAGTTGGTCTAATAAAAGATAGCACATCTACCCAAAGGACCTTGTTTGGCTGGTTTATATGCATTTGTCCTTGCGCCATCATTGTCCTTTCACTCAAAGAGTTCTTCTCCCTCCCTGGAGGATATCTCCCCCACCCGGCATATTTATGGACACCAGTCATACCCCCTCAGCTTCTCAAGTCTCCTTGTATAAGCTCTCCATTTCTCTGCTCATCCTATCAGGCATTCGCTGCACGTGTTCCAGTCTGAATCCACCTTCTATTCCATTTACCCTTTTCACAGCCACCCCTTGTTGGCAATGGATCAGCATTCATTTCACGCCAATTGTCGGTACCTGGTCCGCACCAGGAAGACTAAAGATGCTCCTAGCTATCTGAACTGAAAACTTTTCAAGGCTGTTGGTTGTAACTGTGTTGGTCTAAGGACATAGGCAGATAGGCTAGGGACAGAACTTACACATAAACCGGTTTAAGTGATCGCAAGCTGGTTTAAACCTGTAACAAAACAGAAGCTCAGTGCACAAAAAACGATTTCAAAATGTCTGAAACTGGTTTAAAATAAACCTAGTTGAATGTAGTATCAGATTTAACTGATTCAGGTCAAACCAGTTTAAGGAACTTCTGTCCCAGGCCATAAGGTTCTATGGGTAGACGTGATATCTTTTATCAGACCAACTAAACAAGAACTTTTTCCGGTGTTACTGCCACTAACAACCCAGACGTTGTGCAGTCCTACGGCTTTCATGCCACTGGGCCTGCACTCCAAACCTTACAGCTTAATGCTGAGGGTCTGTCAAATGCCAAGCAAAGTCTGACTGAGAGCCACACCACCTCTGTGTTGCCTGTTTCCCCTGGGATTTCTTAGCACAATGACGACATCCTTCTTACTCTACTGTTTTTAACTGGTGAGTCCCTAGCTCATGGCAGACACTCTAATTATTTGTTCCTAAAGACATGACCTTGCACTTTCTGTGGTTAAATTTCACCTCGTTTCCACTACTCCAGTTCTCAAGGTCACCTGATTTGCCCCGTGTAATATTCTGATCTTTCTCTCTGTATTGCTACACCTCTCAAATAGGTCTCCCCAGTTCTGAGCTCAACATAGTGAGGTGGGGTTGAATTGCTGAACATGCTCTTTTTGGCATCAGCTATAGAAAGAGACCCTACCCTTTTGCAATGCAAATTCTGTGCCCGTTTCAGAGTCCTGGCTAATTTCTCAGTTAAGTATTTACATTCTGTTTCCCTAAAAGTCCACAACAAGGTTATTTTGTCCAGGTATTTTTCCACTTCCCTTGCTAAAGTCTTCAGGCCCACTGTGTGTTATTAAACAACTGTCAACAGTTTGCCATCGAGATGTCTTCACTTCTGCGGTTGACAAAGTGATTCATGGACATACAATTGGTACAATGAGGTACTCAAATCTGTTGCCTCTTTTCTGTTTTATTTGGAAGACGTGCGCAGAATAAAATGCAAGATCCATCCCCAAGCCTGTATGAAAACTACGTGCCTGGCACTGCCTATCATCATAGACTGTTTTGCTGAGACAGCTTGTCATTAGCAACAACAAAGATGGCATACAAGACAGAATAAAGTCCCATGAATTTATTTTTGACAGCTCCTTCTCAAACACCTGCTTTGTGAACTGACTCTCATCAGCATCTCTTCTCGTTTGATGATATAATTCATGCGTCAAGTGATGAGGACACTTAATTGGACACGAGCAACGGGTCAACCTGTAGCAAAGGGCATGCTTTGCCCTCTTATTACACATATGGCACCCAATCTCCAAGCAATATGTTGTACACATGTGCAAACAAGCTGGTGAATGATTCAAATGCAGTTTCCTGAGTATTTTGACTTTGGATCTAGCCAACAGTCTGTAGAGGTACAGCTGGCATCACCACAGACCTTGGCATCATCATATCACTTACATCTCGACATATCCTATGCAGGTAGAAAGTCCTAGTTCCTATGGGCTGCAGCACTGAAGCCAGGAGGTTCTCAACAGGGGCAGGACCATCCTGCACAGCATGTCCCCAAACTTAAATTGAGAGCTCTAGGTCCTACACCAACACAAACAACCCATAAGTAGAAGATCTGATAGTCTTGGTAGTGATTTTTAGTTTCACTAGACAGGTACTTCCAGGATATACCATGAAAAGGTAGGTAAGGGCACTTCCATCATGAATACAATCTCCAGCAGATCATTCAAACTCACTACCATCCAAGGAGGGGGAAAAAAAAGAAAAGAGTACAGACTCTGAAGAATGGAGTCCCCCGCAACGGTCAACGTTGGCACCAATGCTTTCCAATGTAGATACTTCAGGCTTCCCAAGTACATCTAAGAAACACATGTAGGCTGACGATGTCGCCACAGAAGCCCAAGGAGCAGACATGACAGAAATGGAAGAGAGACTGACATGGACCTCATCGCTAACCATCTCCACATATGACACTTAAAGTTGAGCATCAATAAATCAGTATTGTCACTCTTCCACCTGGACAATCCTTGAGCCAAGAGCACATTGACTAGGCAACCGCATCCTTTCCCATGAGCATACCCCAACCTACCTAGGAGTTGCATCAGAGCATTCCCTCACCTATAAATATCACATCTAGAAGGTCAGCAGTCAAGTCTCTGCATGGGTAGCTGTCTTAAGATGTTTAGCCAGCACAACATAGGGTGCCAACTTCCAAGTGCTCAGAGCCACGGCACTTGCAATGGTGTACGCACCAGGAGAAGACTGTGTCCCTGTATGGTCCAGAAGTTTTCACACTAAAAGCTTGACGTTGTACTTAACAGCTGCCGAGACTCATAACAGGTTGCACAACTTACAGACAGACAGATTACTCCCTGTACTCTCATACTTTAGACCAAATGATATATAAAAAAACCCAACAGAGCCTAACATCATCACTGGCAATAGAGGCAAGAGATGACGAAAATCACCTGCTCCATCAACTGTTAACTGAAGACCCAAACAGATAGCGGTTTAAAAGTCATACACTATTTGTACGTGAAGCCCACAAGCTCCCGGAAGAGATTGGCCATGATAAACCAAACCTGTGGGTGGCAATGTAGTGACTGCAGAGAAAGGTCAGACCTATTCCTACAGCATTTTAGACCAACACCAAACGAGTCCTCCATTGGGCACAACCTCGACAGAGAAGTGTGGGTCAAGCTGAAGAGCCCGAGATCTGGATGCGGGCACTTCAAAACAACACTTGGCAATGTGAACATCTTGGACAGCCCCCTGCGTGGACGCGATGCCCAACAAACAGTGAAAGTTGCAACGCCCAGACGAGGCAGATGGAGTCCTGGACTGAGCGACGATACCGGAGAGCGGCCCATCGATTTGGAGGGTGATATCTGACGCCGTTCGCAAGACAGCAAGCGAGCAGATGATGTAGAAAGAGCCCTGAGCTCTTCATACTATTATTTCCATGGTAGGGACTGTGCTCCTCCGCAAGGAGTCCATGCGTTCCCCCTCCCTCCTGGTGAACAAAGCACCCACTTGCTCAGCCTTCTGTCTTCCATAAAACGAAGCCAAGCCGCTTTCCAAGCATCCCTGGTACAACAAAAGCTTCAAATCCTGCCCATCTCTGGCCAGAACATCCCCTCCAGGCTCTTCTCCACGCAGGAGACTGCTGTTACAAAACGAGCATTGGCAGCGAGGCTACTGAAGGGCTCATGCTGGAGGTCAAAACCCTTGTTCCACATCAAAAGCAGGCAGGCACAGCATGGACACCATGACCAGAGCCGTAGCTCCTTTTGTGGTGGCAAATAATTGTGTTTTGGCTGCTATTTTCCTTTCAAAAGAACAGGAATCCAAGCTTCCAACACCTTTCAGTACCATAAAGCAATCTCTACAGGGAGGTTTTGATGAATTCATCACTGAAATATATCAGCAATTCCACAGCCTAGTGGGACGATAAAGCTTCTATTATGCAAACATATGCAAATCAAGCACAGCCCTCAGTCTCTTAACTTGGCACCGGTGTTGCTTCTGGGATCGACATGGTCGGATGGGTACATTTTGAGACTGTACAGGGTCTAACCCTTAGGATGAGTGATCAAGGATGACAGTTAATAGGATATACAGGTTGAAATGAAATCCACCTTAGCATCTCTGCCTTTTGATGGTCTCTTCATCCAGTGAATGCCCCAGGCACAACCGCAGCCAACACCCTAGTTGGCAGATCTCAGAGGCTACAGGAAGTGGATGGCAAAGAAATAAATCCCCTTTCCATTACGAATGAGGAGGACTCAGGCTCGGAGAAGTTTGCAATGAGCTGCTGGTGCCATTCTGAAACGTGAGTGGAGAATTTCAGGGTCTAGGACAGGCACCTTTCACTAATACTTTTTCTCTTTGAATTAAAAAAGTAATACAGACAAAACTATACAGATACTATCAACAGAAGCACTATTTTTTTTTTCTGAGTAACAAGATGCTCAGAGTTGAGGCAGCCAAAAGGTGACTTCCACGTTAGGCCAGGAAACGAGTGTCCTTAGCTCTTATAAGTGGGGGTTGACCTGCTGTTTCAGATAATTATGCAGGCCTTATTTCCCTTATTCTTGTGCAGAAGGGCCACTGGGCCCTTCTAAATATTACCTATGGGTAATATTTAGAAAGAATGCCTTTTCTTTCTTTTTTTTCCTTCACACTGCAAATTGAAAGCTAATGGTACTTTGCTAAATGCTGAATATATAAATGGCTCCACTGGCTTTTTGCAAAGAGTGGGAAATCTATCTGGGTTTTCTACATGTCGCCCTATGGCGAAGTTGTTACTGCTCTGTGCATTAGCACTGCATCTTGGAAGTACTAAAGCATGGCGCAGTATCCACCCGTACTGCGCCGTATGCGTGGCGTGTGGTTTTTAGCATCTACTTTGCCATAGCGGCACGCTGTAAGCACCGCTACGACGAAGTAGCTGCTGGTCACGTGTAGACACCCATAGCATCAAGGGTAGACGCGTCCAGAGGTGATTAACCCAAGCCGAGTGATTTACATTGTTTTATCAATTCTGGTAGGTATTTCATGTGTATGGAGCACGTGCATTTACAGAAGTTAAACATGGTAAGAGACCTATTAAGTCACCTACATAAGCCACCTCACACAGCAACAGTCCTCCCACGCCAGCAGCACAGTGTCCAGGGCTTTGTCTAGATCAATTCCAAGTGACCCGGGTGTTTTGTCTCCTCCAGCTCCCTTGGGAGACTATTTTGCATCCCAATGCTTGTCACAATCGGGCAGCATTGTGCAATGTTTAGTTTAAAGATTTCTTTTTGATATTTCATCCTATTACTTCTACGTAGACGGTTTACATACAAAAGGTTCTGAAAGTTAGTGTTATGTAGCACATAAAATTAACGATGATAGAATAATAAATATTCTACGCCTAGCACCGAACATCAATTTTATTTCATTTCCGTCGCAAATTACAAGCATATTGGAGTTTTTAATTCAGTTACCGTGCAACATTGACAGGCCAAGGCAATTGCTTTCTAAATGTATTAAAAATACTGTAGGTCAAATGCAATTTTTAACAACAAGATCTTTCTGTGGCTCAATAGAGTCTTAAATAACCCTTACATGCTTTCAATTTCCAGTAAGGATACGTGCTTCACAGTCAATGAAATGGAAGCAAACTCCAATGGCTGGGAGACTGAGGTCTCTTCAAGTGGCTTCAAAGTGCAGAAAGAATCAGATGAGATTTGCAAAGATTTTTTAATTGACGATTAAAAACTGGTCAAGGGCTTGTAATATAAGCTATAAGCAATTTCCCATAAAAATACAACATCACGGTTAAAAAAAAATCACATCCTCAGGAATTTGTGCGTGTTCTCAGATAGAGATGAATTAGCTTCTT
This sequence comes from Alligator sinensis, assembly GCF_000455745.1. NCBI lineage: Eukaryota > Metazoa > Chordata > Crocodylia > Alligatoridae > Alligator > Alligator sinensis. The sequence goes on along the minus strand of NW_005841973.1, from coordinate 1,662,360 downwards.
GTAATTATTTGCCATGCGTGAATCTAGGTTAAGACTCCAAATTTATCTTTGAAATCTTGGTCATCGCAAGAAATTAGCCAGGCTAGAGTAAATCAATCCTTTTCCTTGAGTTCAAAAAGTCTCAATACGGTGTTTCTGTATCCAGAGAGTTTAACAAATTTTTTTTTTTTTTAAAAGACATGCAGTCTTTCTGGGCTAACCACTAGCACAGTGAATAGCTCCAGATATGGGCAAGAGTAAACTTATTAACCAACAGCTTGTAGTAAATACCCCAAAATGTCACAAGCATATCAGCAGACACAGTTCTTTGGGTAAATCCGATATCTTTTATTAGATCAACCCAAATAGTTGGCAAAATTCTTCTTTGCAAGGTTTTGAGTATAAATACCCTTCGTCAGGCTGAGGAAGCACCTGCAGTTGGTTAGAAATATGCTTCTTCAGCCCGACGAAGGGTATTTATACTCAAAAGCTTGCAAAGAAGAATTTTTCCAACTATTTGGGTTGGTCTAATAAAAGATATCGGATTTACCCAAAGAACCATGTCTGCCTATGTCCTTAGACCAACGCGGCTACAACCTACACCCCTGTAGCAAGCATATCAATGTAAGTCACAGGGGCGAGCCAACTATACTCAACACACAACCACCCAATTTTAACAAGCAGGATCAAGTTAGACGTCTAACAAGCTGGGGGTGCAAATCTAGGTGAAGAGAAAGACTTGCAAATAAGTACGGTTCTCTTTTGAACCCCAGTCAGCTTTAAGTTACAAAACCTTGTGGCCACGTCTCACTATTTTCACTCATCTAAGCTAACGCTAGCACTCCTTTCAATTCCCGCCCCACCATTAGTTACCTTATGGGCAGCATAAAACAAGACCACACAGTACAGTTTGACCAGTAGCATACGGCAAATGTTGGAAATCCATCTTGATTTCCTGTGCTAGAGGGCAATGATTTTGTTACTTTCAACACTTAGCTGCTTTTTATAAATACAAGGTGCATGTTAAAAGGATGAAACACAGAGGTCAGACGAAGATCTCAAACACAAGATACTTAAAACAACTCCCTGGCACGAAGGAATGCAAAATGGTCCTCTAAGATACTTTTCAGGAGCCGCTGGTATTATTAGACTGTCAGTCAGAGAATGTATTCATTTGTACCAGAGGGAAAGGAGAGTTTTAAAAACCTCTTTCACTGAAAAGGTTACGGGATGCTAACTCTCGAGCTATTTTTTTTTATCTGCTAAAAATGAAGGTATAGGTAATTCCAGCCACATCATGGGGCAGCAGAGCTGCGAACGTTGCTAGCTTTTCAAGCCTATTTATAAAAATGTGGCTCTTGCTGATGCAGAGAAATGGAACAAGTGAAATGTTGCTTTTATTCTACTGATGAACAGAGAGACGGAGTCAGCTGTGTTAGTCTGAAGTCAGAGAAAAGGCAGGGGAGAGTTGCACTGTATAGACCAACTCTGATGTAGTTAGTCTATCAGGTGCACGCTTACCTCAATGCTATTTGAACACAGGACTGGAAGGAGCCAGCTGGGTCATCAAGTCTGCGCCCCCCCCCCCCCCCCCCCGCCGTCACCACAATCACATAAGTGACATCTCTCCATTCTTCACCCGTGTCCCAAAACACCCTCTTTTACCCTCTTACACAACACCAAAACGTACGTGGGACAGGAAAGACAACTGTTGCTGGCATTTGGTGAGGACCAACACATCTCGTATTATGTTACCACCAAGTATTTATGCCAAATCCAAATTAAAAGGAAACAAAAAACCCCTTCTCCCGAAATAGCTTATTTTACAGCAGAAACTTAAGGTTTACACACCAGTCGTTAAGTAGAAATAATTCATTAAGGGAAGAGTTTATCTTTTGTTGCCTTCACAGTACAAATCGCCGCTAGAATACATCAGTTTCTAGTGGAGCTAATCAGTTTTGCACACCTGAGCTGCCCGCATGCTTTACTTTCTTCCCACCAGCAAATCTGTATTAACGTCGTAGGTGTTCAAAGGGTACCATGAATTAGAAAGGGAGAGAACACAGGAAAGCAACACTCAAAGTAATTTAAAGATCAAAATGGATTGTCTCTTTTTGTTCTCGTGCTCCTCTTCACCGCGATGTCACAGTAGCTATCCTAACACCTGTTCGCATATGCAGACTGCATCTCCCGAAGGGACATCTTGTTCCAATGCTAGCATTGCCCATTTTCAAAATTGGGTAGCTACCCACCAGCGGGCAACCTGTTGAATGGTTTGTGCTAATGTGCAAGCAGGAATATTAGAGATGGTAAAGAAAAAGCGCAAAAACCCCAACCTGAGAAATAATAAGTTAGAATCAGAGACTTGCTACAGCATGCTTTGGAAATGAAGTGCAAATGGCCTGTGTTATGCATGTTAAATTGGATCATATTAGTTCTAGCCATGACATCTAGGAACGACCCATCCTCTGTAATAAGAGTATAGAAATTTCCATCCTGGATTAAGTCAGAGGTTCAGCTAGACCCATATCCAATCTCCCAAAGTGGCTAGTGCCCTAATTCCTACAAATAAAGTTCAAGAAACCCAACAGGAAGAAGCTATAGGCAGACTTGCCTCCTCCGCAGTACATGCAAGAACAAAGTGGGACTATTTCCAAATGGTGCTAGTGGTGGAAGCTGAACTGTGCTCCCAGGAAGACTACTCTGCAGTTGAACAGATCTGAAGATTTCTCCTGTACCGTGTATTTTTCCTCTCCAATTATTCCCACTCCTCCAGGTAACATCCCTCTGATGAAGTATCAATCATCCCTCTCTTCTCCACCCTTGATGAACGCCCTTCAAGTTTCTACAGCCAATTCTATCCCTCTCAACCCCTGATCAGACAAGGTCTACGGTACATACTATTTAGAGAGGAGGCGGGCAACCTTTTTAGCACGAGTCCCATACATTAAACCCCTCACTCTCTCAGAGTGCCACTCTGATCCCCTCCTGCTGCCTGATCTGCTGCTCCGCTTTCTGCTCCCGGCTCTATCTGCTATTGTGCCGCATGAGTGCGCCGTGCCACTTGTGCTGCAGACTGGCTACCGCAGACTTCGAGTATGCCTGCACTGCATTTGCCGCAGCTCACGTAGACATGCTAGGCAGCGAGCTCTTCATCTAGCTGCCTTGGGTATTGCAGGTAAAGCGGCACAGAATTTCAAAGCTACATAAATACTGGGGTGGCGAGTCTATGCTGAGCGGCACAGGCAGATTGCTAGCAGGACTTCTAACAAGATAGCTTAGAGCTAGCTCTAAACTACCTGGACAAGCTGCAGAGAGTGCAGTGACTGCAGCATAGACATACACCCACAAAATCACTCCTTTAGTTCAGGGGCCAGCAATGCCCGTGGGCCGAATCCAGCCTGCAAAGAGCTCGGATCTTACCTACCAGGTGGGGAACTGAGAACATAGCGCCATGTGTATCGGCTCTGACCAGGAGTGAAGGTGTAGGTTGTAGCCGTGTTGGTGTAAGCACATAGGCAGACAGGGTTCTTTGGGTAAATCTGATGTCTTTTATTAGACCAACTAAAAGGGTTGGAAAAATTCTTCTTTGCAAGCTTTCAGATACAAACACCCTTCGCCAGGCTGAGGAAGCGCCTGCAGTTGGTCTGGATGGAAGAGAAAAGCAGCCAGAGGCCAGCAGGCATGCGAGAAAGCCAGTCAGTGCAAATGCAAATGGAGGCAGTCAGCTCTGACCATGCTTTCTGGCACTGCACGGCAAGCGGAGGCTGCATCAGGATGGCAGGGAAACAGCAGCCCTCGACAGAGCAGGGAGGGGGCTGGAGCGTTGCCTGCCATTCCCAAAGGCTGCCAGCCCCTGCTCTGGTTATCTGTTGCTCTTCGGTGAACTACTTGCATTGCATTCATTTCTAACGCTGTAGTGCTCAGAGAGAGAGGAACGCACGATTCTGCAGGAATTCACACCATGGCTGTACAAGTGATTCTGCATTTTAAATGGGTTTTCCTCCTTCTGAGGTCTTTCAAAGGCCTGCTTCATGATCTTTAGTGCTAGCTGTCTGGCCAGCTAGCTTCTCTCCTGCTCTTGCTGGTGCTTATAGCTTCTTACACGTTTAATATGAATCCCAAGAAATGTTAAATACAAATGGACCGAACGCAGATGACAGCAGTGCCCCACTTCCGCTCTCCATCGAGGCACCGCCATTTTTTCTCTGCAGCGTCACAGGCAGAACCGTCAGGAAACTTTTCATCCAACCCAACAGCATTTTTATCCAGGCCGATGCAAGTTAATCACCAGATTGGCAGGCCAAGCATGTATCACTTTTTCTGCGCCTTTAAACACAGTAAGCAACTGTGGGGATTGGATGCTTCATACTGGGACAATAAAGAATTTGCAAGCGAGACTAATTTTGACTCCTCGAATGTTAACGCAGTGGAATTACATGCATGTCCACACTTCAAAGAAGTAGGACGTTTCTAAGAAAGCCGCAGACTGTTTTCCCTGACAAAATATTTCTCTTTTGGTCCATTCAGGCAGCTCTCAGTCGCGAATAGCCTCCAGTTTGCAGATGGGGATAAGGTTTTATCACCGCTGGAGTCTTAGTCTGGGGAGCTTGACGCAGCACAGGGAAGGCTGCAGTGCAGACCACCCCTCACAGCCAATCCCGTCTTGCACAATCACTTGACAGCCACGCTCCAGGCTTCCAGCACAATTCGTTTGACCGGTTAAAGATGCATTTTTACCAGGCAACTGCTTTTTGTTGATCCCTTGGGTGTTTTTGCTCAAGATAATTTTCACTGTACTATACTTCATATATATAAATTACTGCCTATGGCAATTCGTTGCATGTTCTAACCCACAAAGATACCTAAAAACTCAAAGCCAATCAACACAAAGAAACCCCCCAGAACTTCCACTTGAAAAACGTATTTTAAGGACTGCTGCTGACGAGCTGGCAAGGGAGTTCCTTAATGAGAACGATTTGAACAGGGGTCTGACTTGTAGTTACTTGGTCTGAGACATCTGCATGGGGGTCTAGTGACCATTAGTCTTAAACACAGGATCACAGACAGGAGGGCTGGAGGGGACCTCAGGTCACATCTAGTCCAACCCCCTGCTCCACGCAGGACCAGCCCCAACTACATCATCCCAGCCAAGGCTTTGCCTACCCAGGTGTTAAAAACTGTTCTGGGGAGGTGTTCACAGCTGCTCTGGGGAGCTTGTTTCACTGCTTTACTACCCCCCTAGTGAGAGTTTTTCCTAATATCCATCAACTTCCCTTGCTGCAGCTTGAGCCCATTGCTCCTTCTGTCATCTGCCCCCACTGAGAACAGCCCAGCTCCATCCTCTTTGCAGCCCCCCCTGCAAGGAGCTGAAGGCTGCTATTCAATCCCCCTCGGTCTCCTCTTCTGCTGAGTAAATCAGTCCAGTTCCCTCAGTCTCTTCTCACAAGTCATGACCCTGAGTCCCCAAACCATTTTCACTGCCCTCCACTGGACTCTCTCCAACCTGTCCACTTCTTTTCTGTAGCGGGGGGCCCAAAACTGGACACAAGACTACAGATGTGTCCTCACCAGTGCTGAATAGAGAAGAATCGCTGCCCTCGATCTGCTGGCAATGCTCCTACCAATGCAGCCCAGTATGGCATTAGCCTTCTAGTATCACAGGAATGGATCCCACAAAGTCATCTAGTCCAGCCTGCTGCTTAGGACAGCATCATCCCTAACTAAACCCTAACCAGACATCCAATTCAGATGTCTGTCTAACCTGCTCTTGAAAACTTCCAGGGATTGAGATTGCACAGCTTCTCTAGGTGCCTGTTCAAATGCTTCACCACCCTCAAAAAACTCTTCCTAATCACCAACCTCAATTTCCCCTGCTGAAGCTTGGGGCCATTGCTCCTAGTTATGTTCCCAGTGTCCACAGAGAAAAGCTCATCTCCTTCTGCTTTATAACTGCCCTTCAGGTATTTGAAGACTTATCCACCCTCTCCCAGTCTTCCCATCTCAAAACTAAATAATCCTAGTTTTTTCAGCTTTTCCACAGAAGTTATGCTTCCCAAGCCTCTATTCATTTCAGCCACTGGACTCATTCCTCTTTGTCCATACCTTTCTTGAAGTGGGGGGCCCAAAATTTAATACAGTAGCCCCAGGTGAAGCTTGGTCAGTGCTGAGTGGAAAAATCACTTACATAGATTCATAAGAGACACTCCAGTTAAAACAATCCAGTACATTGTCAGTTAAATAAAATACAGTCACAAATGCACACTGTGGGCTCAGTCGGCTTATGGTCCACTGTAACCCCCATGTCCTTTTCTGCAGTGCTGCCACCAATTCCCCAGCTCGCATTTCTGCATGCAATTAGTCTATCCCAAGTGCAGGACTGCATTTGTTCTTGTTGGACTTCACCTGGCTGGTTCTGGACCATTTCTCTATTCTATCCAGGTCGTTCTGGATCCTAGCCCAGAGCGTCTGCAACTCCACCCAACTTGGTGTCACCTGTATATTTACTAAGCGTGCACTCAATCCCATTGCCCAAATCATTAATGAAAATGTTCAACAATATCATACTGAGGACAGAATCCCACTTGATACCTCCTTTCAAAAAGTTAGTGAGCCACTGATGATGACTTGTTGAGCATGATAATGCAACCAGTTATGTATCCATCTTATATCTATGTACCTTAGCTTATGAATGAGATTGCAGGGGGACACCATGTCAAAAGCCTTGCCAATAATCAAGGTGCATCACATCCGCTGCTTGCCCCTAACGAGAATCTGTCACCTTATCATAGAAGAAAATCAAGTCAGCTAGGCATGGCTTGCTCTTGGTGAATTCATGCTGGCTGTTCCTGCTTCTGTTCTCTTCTAAGTCTTCAAATATGCTTATAAAAAAGTTGTATCATTCAGCAGAGCATTCAAACAGCTGTGGCCGAAAAAAAAATCAGTGAATTTTGTCAGAGCCAATCAAATTTTAGAAGAGAATTGTGATCTAGCAGGTTTCTGAAGGGAGGGAAATTACCTGTTGCCTAGCTGCACACTGCCATAGGAATACTTTCCCTGCAGGTAAATCACTCTCCTACTATTATGTACCCCAGGAAAAATACTAATTGAAAACACGATTCTAATACTGTCCAGCTGGAAAATATTAACTTCGAATGGAACTGGCTTGACATAAGCTGCCAGTTGGCCATGCACAATGGAAAAGGAAATGAGCCTCTTGCAGACAAACCACCCCTTTTTGCACTTCTCTTTGATTCCCGCCCCCCACCCCCCCGTCACTTCCACCCCTGCCCCCCACACACAGACGAATCAAAGGATTTGGGTTAATAATGAATTTATTTGTGGGGTACAGTGTGCTTGCAGTTAGCACTAAGAAACTGGGATTTTTTTGTGCCAAGCTTGTTAAAGGAAGGACAAGCAAAATGAAGGCTCAACAAAGGTGGATGCAGGACGGTAAGGGTGACTGGATAACCACTTATGGTCCCATCACTTGCCTAGTATTTTTGTTCTCAAATCTTCCTCTGCTAACAGGAAAACAGTAGGCAATTTAACCGTCCCCCACCTACACTCCTAATTTTCTAGCATACAACATATACTTTTCCCTCCAAAAACAGCTGCTGGAAATTGGGGTGGGCATTATAAGTAAGGAAATATGGTAAAAGCAGTTTCTCTCATTTAAGCTTCTGCCAGGCAAAAACAAAAGTACCACATGATCCATAGGGAGCAGAGCAGTGAGCAGACTCATTTACTTCGCTGCTGCTACTCATGGCAAGGAAAGATGTTTCTTTTCCATTTTGCCTTCTTAAAAAAGGCATGGGTCTTATTCCGGGATGTGCTGTACGGATGTATATTTTTATGCCAGGGATGTATTTGGTACCCCTGTTGTTCGGACACAAAAAGAAATGCAAAGCTCTAAAACTCTTGCTTTAGAGATGATACCCTGTATTAGGCCAACTAAGAAATCACAAAGAAAAAAAGATAGATAATTTTTAGTTGGTCTAATAAAAGGTATCATCTCTGAATCAAGAGTTTTAGTGTTTTGCGTTTCTTTATGCATGTCGGAGATGTGGTTTTCCCTTGCCTGTGGTCAACAGGAGACGGGCAAGATGAGAATCCTTCTCTAGCCTCTTACTCTCTATACTTGAAAAGTTGACCTCACCATCAACTCCTGAGACTTGTAAGGAGATCAGGGACCGCTGTGCTTGACAAATCAGATGAAGTAGATGATGGGCAAAGAGAAGGTAGCCCAGGGAAAGGAAGGAACCTAGTACCAAGTGAGGAAGGAGATGAATGAAGTCCTGACCGTGATGTTATTGAGAGAGGAGTTGTCCAATATTGAAGTAAAAAACAACTGAATAGATGATATCAATTGCACTTCGACCTGTTGTGAAGTTGGGGTTGGGGGGAGAAGGGTGGGGGACACCATGAGCCTGGTTTTGCTCCAGGCTAATCCTGCGGGAGCAGCGTTTTCTACTAGATTTTTTCTAGAAAAAATTAGGTTAAGTAATGGAAAGAAGAGGATGGGGAAATGCCTGAAAGAAAGGCTGGTTTCATATAGCATCCAACAGTCCACCACCTGTGTTTTCCATTCCAATACCGAGTGCCAAGCTGGGTGTTTTTCCCCCTTAGTAATGTCAATTTAGTTTAAATCATGGATCCTATGAAAAGCTAGAGAAGAATTTAAATAATTCATAACAGCCAGAACTTTTTAACCCCGTTTTGAAGTGAACAAGGACTGTCTCTCTCATACTAATGATGAATGTAGGCATCGTTCTCACAGCAGCAGCCTCATCCCTCCAAATATTATTCCTGCCTTAAAGAAAGGACCTCCAGGAAAGTCAGCAGCCTGTCAATTTACTTCCCGGGACTAACGAGCTTAAAAGGAAAACACTGTAAGGTGTACAATGTAAGCAAGGCCGCAGGTGAACGTGTAGTTTGTATTATATTTTATGGAGCGCCTATGAAAACAAAGGCAATAGTGTTGCATCACTTAAGCAATAATACGGCCACGGCATTTCCCTTAATACTTGACTATACACAAAAGTGCTGGATCAGCAACTTCGCAGGCTGAAGTCAATTAATGTATTCACCGGTGTGGAGCCCAGAAATGCAAGCTTCCTCCGAGTGGCTCTCAAATATGCAGCCTTTACTGTAAAAGGGACCTCCTGTAGGGGCACAGGAAGAGGAAGAGCAAGATCTTTCAGTACCTGCGACGGAGAAGGGGTGTGGGGTGGGGGGGAAATTACGCTGATCACTGAAAAGGGAGCAAAATCTTACCTGCTCCAGCTCCTCCTGTAGCAGTATGTGTTTAGGGGTCTCCAGGGGCCGGCGCTCTGTTCACTCCCCCACCTGCCATTGCAAAGACTCCTAGAGCCCCACTTGCCCCCTTCCCTTCCCAGTTACGCTACTGGGTAACCAGTCCAGTCAAAAAAAATGCTCATTTTACAAAGACTTCTTCATACCTCAAACAAGATTTTATACAGCCATTAGGAGTGAATTACTTCCAATAAGTACCTTCTGCCCAGAATTTAAAGAGGACATCAAACTTGCCTGGAGTTTAGGCCCTAGTTTGACTGACAAACTGATTCTTGCACTATATCACTCCCCCAATTCTTGCCACCACATGCTGCCACCCCCCTGCTGTTACTTGTTTAACGTACTGGACAGAGCTGGGGACGGATACGCAGAAGTATCGAGCGCTGATAACACAGAGTCAACGGGGACTGGAAATGTATTAGGACCTCTGAGGAGTCTGGCCACCAGGGCTTAAATCACCGAATTGTTCATAATTAATGGATGTTTTTACCAACCCTCTCCATCCCCCACATCGCTTGTTAAAAAAGAAGGGCAATACTTCCCTAACCTGAGAGGTATGATAGCAAGTTTACAGGGCTTTTGGATACCGGGTGATAAGCGCTATATAGAAACAGGTGTTCATACGCTGAACACGGAAACAGGAAAGATCTTACTGGACAGCTGCAGCATTTATGGAGAGCTGTCTATCACATGCACTCAATGAGGCAAGACTTCCCTGGAAGAAAGCTATGGGCATATAACAGCTGACTGTATAGGCAGTGGAGGGGAAGACCCAAGGTTGTCCAGGCATCTTTAATGGTGGCAATGGTTGCACAGGCGTCTTGAATTTCCTGACACTCAAGTCTGGGCTTTAATGTTAATATATGTTTTGCATACGTTTCAGTGTGGCTGCATATACTTTAAGGGGGAGCAGAAATGATATATTTTTTAAATCATGCAAAGTCAAGCGAAACGGTTTTGTGCCTGGGTTGAGAAGCCAGGCTGCCATGAAATAAAGCTCCAAACAGGTGTATGTATGTGTAACAAGCAGACAGATATAAAATGTATATCTGGGGCATCTTCGTTGTGTTTTCTAGTTATGGGTCTGCCATCAGAAGCTGACCAAAGCCAAGCCCTATCATAATTCTCTCTCTTGCCTTCAGCTGCTTTTCAAACCTGCATTTTTATATAGATGGAGCATCGAAGAGTATTCAGGATTACAGGGAGGCACTTTGTGAATCTCTCCTCCTTCCCATTTTGCATGCATGATATCATTTTGAACATTTATTTGCATGAAAAAATACATTTATATCTTCACAGAATACAGAGACAATTACTCTTCTGTTTCTTCTGAGGGACCTCACAAGAATGGCTTCTATCTGCAGCACCTGCAGCTATTTCCAGCCAACTGTTCTGCTTTGTTAAACTGTATCCTTCTTGATTACAAGGCATAAAAACTCGAAAAAGGTGTAATTTTATTTAAACCAATGTAGCCCCCCAAAAAAGACATAAACCGCAGGCATAAAATTAAGTCAAAACACGACCTGATGGCTTTCAAGTGCTCTTAGTTTCTTACAGGTTACCCATGACTAGCTGATTTCCATTACTGCTTGTATCCACGGTACAGAACATGCATCTTTGAAGATTAATTACAGGTAGGACCACCCTACAAGTGTGAACTCTCACCTTTATGCTTCCTCCAATGAGATCGGGCGGTTCCTCGTCTGTTTCTAAGGCAACATTGATGGAGGCAAAGGGGCGACTAGCCATCTGTTGCATCTCACGGAGTAGTTGCTAAGCGAAAAAACAGAGAAATATTACTACCTTGCTCCAACGGAAAAGGAAAACACAAAAAGTGTCCGATGCACTTCGCCGAACACAAACAGGCGCGCCTTCGATTTGCAAGGGAAATTCTTGGGACTTTAACTGGCCTTAAGATGATTCAATGCCACCGGACAGGAACAACTTCTAAATAAAACCACCGGCATCGCTGTCAGACGTCTCATCGTGCTAAGACTGTGGGGCCAACCTTTTTTGTGCCGCAAATTAGCCCTGTGCCCTCACCGAGTGCCATCCCAGTCCCCCGGCCTGCCTGAGCTGCTACTTGCTTTCTGCCTCCTACCGTATATACTCCTTGCCTGATCTGCTGCTCCGATTTCTGCTTCCTGCCCTGTGTCCCCTGCACAATCTGCTATTCTGCTCCCTGCCCGTCTCCTCCCCAATATGCACGTGCTGCAGAGGCGGCCGGTACCACACGTAGGCTGGCTGCCCCTGAGCTAAGAAAGACCCCGAGATTTTCTGTATATACAAGTCGGGCAGCTGCCAGTGCACCTGCCATAACAGCAGCTAAATGCTGCGTGGTCACGCAGAGTCTAAATGCAGCAAACTACAAGCATAGCGATGCACCATAGAAAACACCGGGTCAAATTCCTAGGCAAGTTTTTAGAAATCCTCCAAGTAAAAGCCTCTTGGTAAGATTTTAAGCGTCTCAGACATAGAGATGGTGCCCTCTATATAGCAGAGAGTGAAGCAGTCCAGCTTGTGCACAGCAGCAGGGAAGAAGGTCCCTTTTTTCCAGCTTCAGTGGCTAAAAGGTCCTAACAGTAGCAGCAAACTCAATGTTGGCAATGGGATGTGGACATCAAACTGTAACTCTCAGAAGCAACAGGAATCGTACGACAAGCTGCCTGATTAATAACGGAGCGGGGATGCGACCCCCTGGAAACAAAGGGAGCCATCAACAGCTTGGTTGCAGCATGTTACTGAAATCCCTCCGGTTTGAACACGGTACAGGACTTTGGGCATGTGGTAGGACCATTTAACTACTCTAACCAAGCTTTCTATAACTGTGGCAATTTGAAATGCATCCTGTACTCAAACGCTAGACTTGAAGAGTTGCAGAAACTGCTGATCAAATACAATATCCTCTTCCCTGTGTCCCGTCCTCCCCTTTAAATTGGGAGGCTTTATAAGGTCAAAAATCTCAAGTGTTAGATGCAAGATTCAAGATGTACTTGGCTACTTAGAAATGAAACATGCCGCGTTCTTGCAGCCGACAGCTTAAGAGGAAAAAAAAAGCGAAGCACAGACGCATGGCGGCAGAAGGGGATAGAACAGGCAAGGAAAAGGGATTTAACACGCAGCGCTTTAGAGCCACAAATTCTGGCTTTCCTTTTTCTCGAACCTCCTTCTGTCCCTCCTTTTTGTTCAGCTGTTGTCTGCTCAACTCCTCTCTTACCAACAAATCTTAAGCACATACTTGCTCTCTACCTCTCCCTTTTCCTCCATTACCATGTCAGCCCACACACAGACATGAAGCTGGAAGGAAACGACCATCTTTGGGGATTTCTAATAGGATACACATTTTCAGGTTTGAATCTTGACAAGGTTTGTAGTGGCCAAAAATCTTTGCTATTTAAACGTATTTCACTTTTCCTGAAACGTTCATGTTATTGTTTCTCATAAAAAACAACTGTTTTTGCATCGTTTTAAGCAGCATCAGCTAAGGCAGAGGTTGTCAACTGCATTGGACTCCCTTGGAAAATGCCAGTTCTTAGTTTTCACTTATTTCTTGACTACAGAAATAACAGAGCAATTCTTCTGTTGCAAAGAACTAGGAAGACCACAACAGGTCAGGAGGTTTTTGACACTATGGATTTCCATTTGAAATCCCTGGGCTTTTCTTGTGCATCACCTGTAGGTGATTGCACACTTAACGGTGCAGATATTGTGTGTCCATGCCCCTAAAAAGATCTCAAAGCACCCCAGGGTGCCATGGCATCGCAGCTGAGAATCACTGAGCTAAGGCACAGAGGTCTGAATAGGAGATTTAAAGATGCTTTCTCTCATCCCAACAGATGAAACATTTCAGGAAGAAGAGTATGGCAAAGACCATCTTCTCTAGACCCCTACTGTCAGGTTTCGAGGATTTTCAGTCCAGCAGAATTCAAGACCTTTCACCAACACAACAGAAAAAAGAAAACAGCAAAGCCAGGTTTGATCTCCAAAAGAAATCAAATATCTGTCTATAGACAGAGAGCCAGAAACAAATTAAAAAGATAAATCCATAGGATTTTCTGTCCACCTGCAATGTGTACTCGGAGGTGAAAAGGGACCGTACGCTGACGTACTAAACCTCCAGTAATTTGGGCATATGCAGAATACTCTCAGCAGATTGCAAGCTAAAGCAAGTGTGAAACAGATTGTTGGGTTGTCTTTCCTTTAATTGTCCCCTTCAGCTATCATAAAGTGTGTTGTCTAATGGCTGCAAAAATCAGAGAACAAGCTGTCCTGATAAAGATGTCCAAAAAGAAGAATGAACTGAAAATCGTTAGCGCTTAGAAGGAAGTTTCATGGGCTGGGTTTAGCAACATGGCTTCTAATGAGATCAACAGGCTTTGAGATCAACTTTTCTAATGCACGCAATGCTCTCTACACAAAAGAAGAGATGTGCTAGACAGTGCAAGACCAATAGTTCATCTAGCCCAGTCTCCAACAGCAGTAGTGGTAGATGCTTCAGCACAGCTAGGGACAGGAATGACACGTAACCCGGTATTAGCAATCAGAAACTGGTTCAAATCTGTAACACAGCAGAAGATCAGCGTGCAAAACCTGCTTTTAAAATGACAAACTGGTTATAATAAACCTGCATGGATGTTGTATCAGACTTAACTGATGTGGTTAAACCGGTTTATTCAACTTCTGTCCCAGATCCCCTCCAGATTCAAGTTAACTCACAGTCCCCCGGTATCCCAGCATGCTTTGCACCACTCCTGCAACCCCTGCTGCATCTCAGGGAGGGTGGGTGGGCTAGCTTTGGCCCAAGCTGTCTGCCCCACCAAGCAGGGAGGCACGCTCTAGTGCCCCCGGCCAAGCCACTGCAGGCATGTGGCTGTCTTTCCAGAATCAGAAGCGAGTGTCTGCTCACTTGCTTACCAGCAGGGATCCAGGTTTTCAGTCTCCCATGGAAAAATGTGCATTTTCCCTTTTACCCCCAAAAAATCATGGATTTTTTTCATTTTAACAGAGAAACACACAGATTTTCCACTTTTGCAAAGAACTCATCAACGACTTGGACGAGGGAGTGAAGTGTACGCTGTCCAAGTTTGCAGATGACACAAAACTGTAGGGAGAAGTGGACACGCCGGAGGGCAGGGAACAACTACAAGCAGACCTGGACAGGTTGGACAAGTGGGCAGAAAACAACAGAATGCAGTTCAACAAGGAGAAATGCAAAGTGCTGCACCTAGGGAGGAAAAATGTCCAGCACACCTAC
>NW_005841973.1:1612443-1647297 GCF_000455745.1 Alligator sinensis | reverse complement strand
ACTCTTTCCTGCCTCTGCAGGGGGTCAGACTCGATGATCTATTGAGGTCCCTTCCGACCCTAACATCTATGAAAAACTCTCTGCAGGCGGGCAGAGTTCCAGTCTGCAAGGGGCTGTGGGGAGCAGGAGGACGGCGATCAGGCAGGGGGTGCCATGTGCAGTACGTGCACATGGCCACCAGGCAGTCTGCAGATCAGCTCCTGCAGCTAAATCTGATGGGAGGAAACTGAAGCCCCCAAAGGGAGGGAGTTAGGCAAGGATGGGGCTGCTGCCCAGCCAGGGCAGTACATGGGGCTTGGGCCTTAATATGCGGCCGCAGGGCCTGGGTGGAGAGTGGGTCGGGGCCACGGGCAGCTTGTCCAGGGGGCAGGGGTGGGGCTGGCTCCCCATCCACTGCATGCACTCCTGGGAGGAACAAGGGGGCACATGCCCCCCACATCTGCGAGCAGGGCAGGGGTGGGTTGCCCTCCTCCCGGGGCCTCTGCAGCCCAGCAGGTGGAACCTAACCTGGCAGAGCAGAATGGGGCTGAGTGGGGAAGCTTCTTGCTGCTGCGAGCTCCGCGCCGCCCTGGCGAGGCACCCCCTGTCCATCTGGCAGCAGCAGGAGTGGCAGCATCAAGTTGTGCCCGTCACTGCTGCCACGCGGGCAGGGGGCACTTTGTCAGGGTGGTGCAGGGCTTGCAGCAGCAAGGAGCTTCCCTGCCCAGCTGAATCCCACCCACTGGGTTGCAGAGGTCCTGGCGGGAGGGTAGCGGAGCAGGGAGCCCGAGGCCACAGTGGGCAACCTGCGCTCGTCCCCCACGGGCTCTGCTCCAGCCGTGCCGCCCGTAAGGGAGGGGGAGTCAGGCTCTGCACTCTGCCGCAGCAACTGCTGCCTCCCATGAGCGGCAGCTGGGGCTCAGGTGCTGCTGCGGGGGGCAGGGTGCTCCAGACCCTGGTCCCTGGCCCCATAGCCCTGGCAGCTGGGCCCCCCCTCTGGCAGGGCTTGGGCAGCAGGGGGCTGTGGGTGGGGAGTGAGGAGCTTGGACCTGCCTCCTGGTAAGCTAAGGGGGCAGGGGGAGCTCTGATTTTCCATGATAAAAATCCCCAAATCAAATACCAAAATGTATAGGTATTTAGAATGTATTTTATTATAGTGATTGAGGCGCTGGTAGGCTTCCAAATTGCTTTAAAATGGCAAATATATCAATAAAACCGTGTGTTCAATTGGTACCTATATATAGTGGCATTTTATTTTAATCATGGATTTGGGGTTTTTAATCAGATAATTTGCATGGGTTTTGTTTTTGTAAAAATTTAGAGAAGTTGTGGTTTTTAAACAGAGAAAACCAGGATTCCTGCTTAGCACTTCAATCTACACGGATTAGACTAACCTGCAGAGATTGAATCATTTCAGCCTCTGGCTTTTTGACTGTCTGTGCTTAGCCCACATGAACAAGGTACATGTAAAATGAACTATTCCCTTTCATACCCTCCTGGACATCTGCTATCATTGGTTTAGGAATAGCAGAAAATACATCCCAGAGTGTCCATTTCTGATACTTTCTCTGTACACATACAGCCTTGCTGAATTATCTATTAATGCTGGTTTTTTAATTAAGGTTTTGTGTTTTGCTGCAAGGGAGAAGTTGTGCATATGCTGTACTGCTTCGAGACGAGCCAGGAACAGGATTCTAGCAAAGAGACAAAATCTGTCAGCCGAAACATGCAGGGTGGGCAGTCGATTATGGGCCAGACACTTGCTATTTGCTTGTTTTTAATTATTTGCTTTGTGGGATGTCAAACCACTGACCTTAATCTCTTTCTAGTAAAGTCTTTGTGAAACAAGTGAGTGATGGAAACTGCTTGGAAGTGTTTAATCACTTCTTAGGCTACTTCCAAGCAAAATGTTCTGTAAGCCCATAATACGATTTCACGCCGTACTGTATATATCAGAGTGACCCAGTACTCCATACTTCAGTAACTACAATTTAAAAAATTAAGAAATATGTATGTAAAGTTTGAATTCCATTGGTTTGCATTTTGCTTTGAGTAACCGCAACGAAACCCCCTTTGAGCATCACAAGTTACAGAGATCAGAAAGCAGGTGGCATGAAAGCAGCACCCCCTCCCCAAAACTGAACAGGGGGTGTCAAAAAGATGGCAAGGAGCAAGGAAGACAACTTGGGGTGATCATGAGATGGAGCCAAGATAGAAAACAGAAGACGCACTTACAGGAGTAGATTGAGGCAAGTGCTGCAGACCAAATGCTCCTTAAAAACCACTGCATAACATTTTTAAAGCTTCACATCTATAATATAAATTGGTTGACAACCCCAAGTAAATACCGGTGTGTTACTGATCTACAAAGAAAGCACAAGAACTGGAGAAATGCTTCATTTGTCTTGTAATAGCAGATTACTCCATAGGAAAGAGAAAAAGCTACCTAAGGTATTGAGTTGATTTACTAAAATAGCACGAGCTCCATTCTGAGACAGGTAAGGCCTAAACATCATATTCAGAGTAATAAAGCAGCCAGCAGTTTGTTTCACCATCCCGTTGCCAATCTAAATGCCCCTCCACTCCGTTCTTTATTTGTTTTATGATAATACAGTTATTCTACTTTTCAGTCCAGAGATGGTGATAGCTTTTTGAGAAGGATGTCAGTTCTTCAGGAACATGACAGCATTTTGGATCTCAATAGCTCCCTATAAATCCTGGTTAAAAACAGCTAGACAAAATAGCACGGTAAGAAAACTTACATAAAGATTTTTCAAATGAACACTTTGCCTTAGTTTTCAGTAAGTATGAAAGTGAAGAGTAGGAGAGCGAAGGCAGGACTTTTGACAAGAATGAACCCAAGGAAATGGAAAATTGCCATACCCGATGTGAAAACAAAACGCAAAGAGCTTCACATACTTAAGGTTGAGTGGGGGCAGAGAGAATAAAGTAATCTTCATCCCAAATGTGGAAAGAAGCAGCAGGTGAAATTGCAGCTTTAGTAAGAATGTCATTATTATTATTATTATTATTTTTTAAAGAAGTCTGTCAAATCCAGAGGGATACCACACCACTGGAGAATATCAAATAGGATGGGGCCTCTCCTATCCTATTGTAAGCAGGGGCCTCTCCTTAAGTCCGACCCTCAGTCTCATGCAAGTCTTTAGAACAGATCTGGAAGAAAAGATTCATTAAGACCACAGACAGGAATGGAAAATGGGATGAAATACAACATAGGATTGCAAAAAGGGGTTGGCGGTCAAGTAGCTCGATATAGTTTTGGTTGTTTTTCGACAAGGAACATGCCATAGGAGTAGAGGTCAGCAATGTTTTTTGCGCAGAGTGCCAAGAACACCTGCAACCTCTACTTGGAAGATGCTGGCGTGCCGGGGGTGGATGGGTGGGGGCAGGGAGCCGCGCGGGGCCTGATCCTTGTTGTGGCAGCCCAGGCCCCTTCCTGCCGTCCACCCAGATGAGTGTATGCACCCGCTGCTAGTAACAAGTCGGGCCAGGGCTCTGCAGACTCCGGTGCAGACTCTGGTGCAGTTGCTTGCAGCCTCTCCACTGCCTGCTGCAAGCAGCCCGGGCTCCACGGCAGGTGGTAGGGGCCTGCCTGGAGTCCAGCCTGGCTGTGGCAGGCAGCCGGGAGGCTGCAACCAGCTGCACCAGGGTTTGCAGAGCCTCGGTCCAGCTCACTGCCAGTGGTGGGTGCACATGTGCCTTGGGGCAGACAGCGGGAAAGGGGCTGGGGCTGCGCTGTCATTACAAGGAGCGGGGCCCTTGCAGCTTCCCCATCACCTGCCCCAGGAGCATGTGCACTCACTGCCAGCAACCAGCCAGGCTGGGGCTCTGCAGACAAAACATCCTGGCCTGTTTTTGTCTTTCTGAGTTCTTTGCAACAGAAACACGGTTTTGGTAGGGTTTTGTAATAAAAAAAAAAAAAAAAGTGAAAACTAAGCTGGCATTTCCAAGTGGTGCCTTGAAGTTTAAAAAGGTTGAAAACCGCTGGCCTAGTAAAACAAAGGTTGAGAAGTATGATTGATCTCTAAATTAATGGAGGATAAATAACTAGGGAAAGCGGGAAAAGATCATGCTGATTTTAGCCCAGAGGTTAAAAGAAAGTTTCAAATCACTGGAAGAGTAAGAGTTTGGAACAGTCTTCTAATGAAGAAGTAAGGGCACACCGTCGAGTTTTAAGATGCAACTTGGCCAGTTTATACAGGATGCCAGGATGTGGTTCTCTCTGATAATAGAGACCGGCCTCTCTCCTAGTCCTACGTCTTTAGTAAACCAAGGATAAAATATTATAACTTGACCCCGTATCACTCTTTGTGGTTACTGCCTGCAAAGAAGTGCGAGTGCAAAACTGCAATTTGGTTTTATTTCTTCTACTTATGTCCCAGTGACACAGGCACCGACTAAAACAGAAAACGATGATCTCTGCTTCAAAAACTCAGACTGATGCAGTAGGGCAATGTGGGGAGAACAAGACTAAGAGGAGAGGTTTGTGGGAAACAGAGGAGTTACGTTGGTGAGACTCCGCAGGATCAGTGAACAGCAGGGATCCTGGTTTTCTCTGATAAAAAAAAAAATCCCCAATTTTCAGATTAAAAAAGTAACCCCAAATCCACATTTTTCTGCAATTAAAATGAAACACCACTATATCAATCGATATATCGATCTATCGATATAGATCTCTATCTATATCTATATCTAGCAGTGTTTCATTTTAAATCACTAAAAAAGTAACCAAAAATCCACATTTTTTTTTTATCAGACTAAAGAATCATTTACATATCTATCTATCTATTAGTGGCGTTTCATTTTAACCATGGAAAAATGTGGATTTGGGGTTACTTATTTAATCCAAAAATTGGGGATTCATTTTTTGGTCGGGAGAACCAGGATCCCTGGTGAACAGACATGTCAAGAAGGGGGTTGACACATGATGCAACACGAACATTCGAGGAACGAGAGCCACGTGACCACATCCGTCCTTAGAGGCAAGAAGAAACCCACCTCGCTCCAGGACAGGAAGGGGGGAAACTGCCCAAATGTCTCCGCTCAAAGAAAGATTAAGACAAGGTTTTATTGACCTTGCAAAAGATCTTTCTAGCAGCTTTGCTGCTTTAAGTGCCCTCTCCATGTCCCCGGTATCAGACAATTTGATTTCCTCTGCTATCCTTGTCATTGTACTCTTTTGCATTTTCTGCACAGAAGCTCCATACTTCCTTTATACTACAAAATATGTTTCTTTTTAATATTCGATTTCATGAACTTGGGATTGAATTCATACATAAACCCAGGCAAGTCCTCAGGGTCTCTCATTAGCTAGTCCTAACACTCAATTCCCCTCCCCCCCCCCCCCCCCGCCCGCTCTCAGCTGATTCTACATCTTCTGTCTGCTGGGATGTTGATCATTATCAGGATTGGGGGTGAATCTTGCAAACTCAGATCATTGTTATTTATTGCAACCTCTTCCACCTACATTGGGCTGTCTGGTTTACTAAATACTGTCCATCTTATTTTACTTTCTTTTCAGGTGAATTGGCAGTAACTCCACCTAGCCAAGCAGAGAAGTGCTCTCGCAGGTATTCTTGTGGTTTCTCTCTCTCCCCTCCTGCATAACCCAATGTACAAGGCTGCATTGGAATACTTGATGCCAACCCACAATTTAAAGAAACTTGCCTCATCAGCTCTGTACTCCTTAATCATTTCAAATATGCATCAATTGGCTGAATCTATCCAGTGGAGGGAATTTAATAAACTGTTACAGTTGCACAGAGGCTTCAAAGGGAGTTTTCCTTTGTATGAAGTGTTGAAACCCAATTTCTTCTTGATTTAAATTTCCAAATAGACAGTAGCATCGAACCCAACGTAAGCATTTCCTAAGCACATTTACACAAAGAGATGTGGTTTCAGATAGGGTCAGACGTTTGGTACTACCTGCTTCTCCTTAAAGGGAGAGTTCCTATTAAACAATATGCTACAAGTCATTTGACCATCCAACAAGTAGGCCATTGGCCACTTTTTAGACCCCCTACTGCTTGGGGTTAAATGAGAAGAAATCTGGAAAAGAACAAAGATATTTCCTTCCACCCGACTGTGGTCTTTTTGATAAAATACCTTTGGTCCTATTAAACTATACTGCTCTCCTTAAAAATACCAAGTCCTCTTCCACCTTTCCCTAATGACCTACTCCCATAAGCAATAGATAATACTGATATTTTTATCACAATTAATAATAGAGATCAGTTACACCAAATATTTAAATGTCTTCGTGCACATGGATGGATACGTAGGTGCACATACAATGTAGGCCCACAAATGCATAAACTATACTGGGGTCTGATTGCAACCGTGGTTGAATCCAATCAGAGATGGCAGTCTTTATGGTCTATAATCCAGTACTTGTGTGTGTACAAAGTACTGGAATTGGTATAAAACTGGTTCTTGTCCATGCTGCATGCTTAACTCTGAAAATCTGTCCTCATCTATCTTTCATGCCGGCTTCGAAACTCTCACCCAACTTGGCTTGCCAGACCTGTGACAGCCAGTTTTTGAATAGGGCACCGAAGCATCTACATTATTACCACCTGGTCGCATTGGGAACCCGTTGTAGTCTATATTTTATAATCCTGTATTGATTCTAACCCTGTAAAAAGGAGACAGATAAATGCACAGATGCGTATTAGAGTCTATACTTTATATCTATGGTTTTATAGCGATATTTTACTTGCATGCGCTTCATAAAGATGAGCCCTGTGCTTTTAGAAATAAAAGAACAATGCTATTTACCTACAATTGTGTCAGGTACTATGCGAAGTCAACAAATAAATACTTCTCTCAGACAGTTCCATCATCTCTGAAAATTAAGTTTGTAAGTCCCTGGAGCAGTGTGTGTATTAATGTTAGCTAATTAGTTTTGTAATTGACTTTGCAGGCTATGTTAAAAAAAGAGAAAAGAAGGAATTAACATCCAAATGCTTCTCAACAGGCATTTCCACACTTTGAATTAAAGCAAATCTAAGAAGGAAAGCTGCTGGGAACTTACTGAAATGACAGTATGTATTTATCTTAATCAGTCCGGGATTAAATGAGTTATTTATCATAATCATGCCCAATAGGAGGGAAACACAAAGGCTGACCTTTAATAAGCAGACTAAGATATTATTTCTAAAAAGGAAGAAAGGTGCACGATCCATGCAAAGTAGAGTATATGCTAATAACAGACAATAACACAATGGCAAGTGGCACCTTTGATTGACTACAGATCTTTTTGTACTGGTTAATTTGTCCATCTGGAAAATGAGTGACAGAAAAAACACTTGTACTGCTGATCTCTACTGCCAAAGAAAACGAAACGTTACTCTGAGAGTGCAACCGGCTGAGTACAAAAGCAAAGCTGTGCTCTTCTTCCCAGTGCCAAACCATCATCACCACCAAAAACATTTGGTGGCAACTTGTCTTGCCGTATTAATGAGAGGTGGCACAGACCTCTTGATTAATGCTCTGAGGCAAGTACTCTCCATTTACGTACCAATCTGAACTGCCTCAACACCACACATGCAAAAGGGTGCAAGTGCAAGCTTAAATTTGTCTATACGGTGGCCATCATGGTGTATGCAATTCAGACGCATGGGAGGTACAACTGGAGAGCTACACTAGACCACTTGCAATCTGAATTGCAGATGAGCTAAAATCAGGCACACAACCGACTGCGATGTTTGCATGTGCAACTGGCTCTTGATCTCCTCTGGAGCTAGAAGCATGCCTCATCTCAACTGTTTTTGCGAGGACATTTCTTCGTTTCATTTTACACTTCGAGACAGTGACCACAACTGAATACAGACTCCCTAATGGGTTTCTGAAAAGTCTTCACAGATCTTGTCCTTGCCTTCACAGATACTGAGAAAGCTTTTGAGAGCTGGATGACAGGTAGAAAGAAAAGAATCTGGGAACATTACACAAGAGTGAATGTTCACGAAGGCAGGATGAAGAGAACGCACCGAAGCCAACGAACGCTATGTGCAAGCGAAGTATGGAAACAGGGAATGGTTTGAAGCAAGGCTGTATGTCGAGTCCCATCATTTTAAGTGCGCTGTAAAATAAGAGTGGAGAGGTTTTCTGCTCCAGCAGGAAACACTGAGCATATAGTAAGACATTTAACACGTAATCCAGAGGGAAGTTGGAAGCCACATCACTCGGTTTGAAGCATGTTGACTGTGCAATGGCAGTAATGCACTTGTAACTGTTGGGTCCTTCAACTGCATGGGAGTGGGGTTTTTAAGGTTTTGGGGGGTTGCCTGGGGAATCTGTTTTTGCATCATACCTTGTGGTCTTTATTGTATGCTGAGCCCTGAGCCGCCTTTTGACACGGTGGCATATAAATCTAATAAATAAGTAAATTCCTTTCCGATTCATATAATGATTTTTTTCTTTTTTGGCAATTCCAGAGTTTTGTTTGCTATCTGTCTGATAGATATGCTAACAGAGATCCCTCTGGTATAGACTCAACCATTGTCTAGCGAGAAGCCTTTTTTATCACTGGAGCTGACTGTATAATAAATTTGCTGATTGGGTCAGCCTGCTAAAATATAAAAAAACCCCAACAACAAATGCATTTTATACCAAATGCCATGTTGCATACAAGCATATAAATGGCAACGATGAACCTAGCTTACATTGGCTACTGATAGAGACTAAACACAACAGTAGGTAGCCCAACTTGATGGGATATTTGTGTGTAAAGAAAGAGCATCCCCCTAAAATGAACCACAGCAGTTGTGGGTTCCCCATGGCGGCTATGTTTGCTGACAATATGATCACCTGGGATATAAATACAGAAGATGTACAATCCTTTCCTAATGGATGGATGGAGCTTGAGCACAGAAGAATTCAGACTGAGAGATAAAAAGGCTGAAGCAAGAAAAAGTTCCCCCCGGAGATGGAAAAGGTATGTTAAGAGGAGAAGATTTAAAGGTAGTTGATGGACTTAAATATCTTGGCTCAATGATTGCAAGTAATAGAAGGACTGGGGACTGGAGATGAAGTGTTAAAGGTCTGGTATGGGACAGAAATGTACCTAGGAAAGTGAAGTGAGCAATATAAAGGATTTATTACATCCCAGTTGCATTGTATGGATCCCGGTCTTGGAGAAGCGATTTCAGACAGTTGCAAGCTGTAAAATGAGCTGAAGGGCAATTACTGGGAAGGTGGGGAAAGACTGGGAATAACTGTATATGCCACGCATTAAATTGGGAGAGCGGAAAGACCCAAGTTAAAAGAAGGGCTGATGTGGCTGGGACATGTGAAGGGAACGCACAAGGGCAGGATACTGCATGGAAAGCTGAAGATGCACATTAAAGTCAATAGGGGAACTGGAAAACAATAGAGAAGATGGGAAGATGAGGTGCGGAGGACTTAATTTTAGCAGGTGGCTACTGGGGATGAAGAACAACAGCAAGATGATGGGCAGACGGGAAGAGATGGATGGAGTCGGCGTATTGTCAGGCCAACAGATGCTGATAGCAGTGAGTCCTGAAAAACCCAGAGGAGCAGAACCAAGTGTGTCCCCTACCAATAGACATTTACACCATGAGCACTTCTACAAATACCTAATTTGTAGAAGTGCTCCTGCATGGCACAGACCTCCTGCAAAGCGCCACACCATGCAATTCCCGAAGCAAGAGCATAACAAGTCAGGCTGACTAAATCCTGTTTTAAGACCCCAAAGGACAGAGGATCCCTCCTCTCCCCCTACCCCAGACAGACTTTTCATGGCTCATTACCTTTCCTGTTACAACTCTGCATTTTAGTTTCAGCTTGAACTTGCTTAGCTTCAGCTTCCAGCCCCAGGATGCAGTTATTTCTTTGGCTACTCTAAGGAAAAAGATCTCTATGGTATGAGGAGCTCTGTTCCCCACGGATGTACCAGAGTATTGTGATCAAACCTCACATTAACCGTTTTCTTGGATAAATGAAAGGAGACTGATCTTCTTTAGTTTACCAACTTGTTTCTACAGGTCAAATAACTCTTTCAGCACTTTTCTAAACCTTTGCCAAATTTGACATTTGATCCGTAAGGGCACATGGATGCTTTATTCAAGTAATGCCATCATTAACACTTGATACAGAGGTACTATCTCCTGAATGCCTGCTCTTTATTCGAAGAATTGCTTTGGTTTTCTTAGGCACCTCGCTGCACTGGGAGTTTGCATGCGATGGGTTATTCGCCGAGATCTCGGACTCCCTTTGAGTTATTGCCCTAAAGGATGGTACCTCCCCCATCTTGTGACTTGCATTCAATTTTCCTGGGTGCGTGACCTTGCCTCTGACACTATTAAAACTTATTCACCCAGTGAGTTAACACTTAACCTGGGTCCCTGCATAGAATTGATCTGTCCTTATTAATCCCACCCAATCAATTTTTGTGCTGACTGCAGACTATATCAACAATGATTTTTGTATTTGCTGCTAGTAGTGCTGATAGGTATTAAATACTTGAGTCAAGAACAGATCCCTGCAAAACCTCACTAGAAGTATTACTAACGCTAGATGAAGATTCCCTATTTAAGCAATCAGGACTCGTGGAAGAGGTGATATCTTTTATTAGACCAAGTAGATATTTTGCATTAAAACAAAAATCTAACTTTTTTTTTTTTTTTTGCAAAAAGTTAAAGAATTTTTTTTGTGCACAAAATCTACTTGGTCTAATAAAAGATATCACACCTCTACTACGAGTCCCGATTGCTTTTTCCTCTAGACCAATACAGCTACAACCTGGATTCCTGATTCCCTATTTAGTTGCTCTTTGGAGCTAGTCAATTGGATCACATTTGTAAATCCATTAACTAAACATTGTACAAATGCCCAGCAAATGACAAATGCTGCTCTACAGACTTTAAGAATCTGAAAGACAAGGAATAAGAGCTGGATGAGACCAGCAGGAGGGCAAATCACAAGGTGACAAAATACACGGTTTGCACAATTTGCCAATTCTCAGCAGCAGCAGCGATTGCAAAAAAACAACTTGCCCAAGCCTGCAAAAGGCACGGAAGAAAGTGCTTGCTGGAGAAGGTAATCAAGACACTGTTGGTACAGTGAAATTAGAAGCAGACCTTGTGGTGAGATAGCAGGGTGGCTGGGGATACTGGAGGACTTTGGAAGCAGAAGGCAAGGTGGTTGCATTTGATGTGGGGAGCAAGTGAAGGGTGACAGCCAAAGCAATGGAAGATGATCTGGGCACCTTCATTAGGAACAAATCTGCAAGGGAGGCTGTAGGCACCGAGGTGAGGGAGGAGGGGATTCCTGCAAGATTCAAACCTCAGGATGGTCGTGGCATGGACCCGTTTTGGTTGTATGAGCAGAAAAGAAAGGCTGAGTCTTGCAAATGCTGGGCAAAAAAAACGGGCAATTTTTAGACCTGGCTGGGCACATGGGTCAAAGGGGAGGAAGAGAGACAAAAGTTTAGTTAAGATGCCAGACTTGAACAACGGAGAATTAGTGGCACTAAGACAGAACTGTTGGAAATCTTGCTCGTAGCTAGTGACAGAAAGGGGACAGCGCTTCAGGGGAGCAGCAGAAACTCATGTTGGGAAACATTTACTTTAAGCCAATGGCTGGATGTCCACAAAGAGCTACTGCAAAAACGAGCCCGGATTATAGTCTGGATGGAAGGAGATGGTTGAAGGGCAGCTGTGCAGAGGATGGGGACAGACTATTCTCCATGGCCACAGGACAAAGAGCAAAGGTCATAACTGCAGCAAGGGAAGTTGAGGTTGGATATTAGGAAAAAACTCTCTCGCCATGAGGGGGATCAAGCACTGAAGCAGGTTACTGAAAGAGGTTGTGAAATCTCCGTCTTCAGAAATGTTTAAGAACGGGAGAGGCGAACGCTTGTTTGGGGTGGCTGAGTGGGACCAATCCTGCCTTGAGCAGAGTTGGACTAGATGTGTCCCCCCTGAGGACCCTGCCAAACTGACTTTTCTGTAACTCCAAAGGACGGCAGATATACGCATTAATGAGAGATGATCCAGCCTGGCTCAAGAAGAGGACGTGGCTCAGGGCAGAGGCCTGAACGACCCCCCGTAATAGAAGATACTTGAAGGAGACATTTGTAAGCTAGGCAGCAGGGGAGGCTGGAGTTGTGAATGCCCAGAGAAAGTGGAAATTCAAGAGAGATAAGCTACCAGCAAAGAGGAATGAGGATGAAGAAATACCCCTGAGTTTAGCCAGGAAATAGGTCACTGGAAATCTCTGCAAGAGCTATTTCACAGTGGGCTGCAGACTGCGGAGGTGGGAGGGGAGCAGAAGCCAGGCTGAAGATGAGCAAGAAGGGAATGGGAGGACAAAGATTCAAGACAGCAGATGGACATTTAAATTTATAAATGTTACCATCACATTTTGTGTATTATTCCTCTATTGCCACCTTGATGCCTCTTCATATGTCACTTCCCCAAAACTAATGGTTTCATAGGCCCAAGATCCTACCATCTTTCATTTCAATTTAAGTTTCCTAGGAAAGCCACCTATCTATCTCCACTCCCCTCTTTAAGGTGTCCAAAAATAGTTATGGCGCTCAGTGGAGAGAAAGCAAGCGCATCATTTACTACTCTGTCTCTTCTTTTCCCAGCTTTGTATAGCAGAAGATACATAACTGCATGCAAGGTTCCCATTTTCCCTTCAAGTCAGGTTTTATCCGTCAGAACCGCACTCTTGCCAAATGCAGAAAAGCTTACTTGGCTTGGGAGGAAAAATTACAATCTCTGCGCTCTATTTTCACATCCCAAAGATACCTTTTAGTTTCATAAAGGTAATGAAAGTCAGCATTGATGTGTGTGTACAGCTGGCCATGGAGGAATAGAGACAGGCTGTCCTTGTGTATTTTCTTCCTTTTAATTTTTCCCCTATCTTCAAATGTCTTAGGATATCTTGGGACAGATTATGAATTTGCAGTGCAGTGTTTTCTCAATAGAAGGTTATGCAAATGCATTTTGTTCCAACCTGCAGTACATATTTCTGCAATAAATCCTCCCTATCCCTTCTAGCTTGCCTGGCAGGCTAGCTACAGTGCTATTACTTCTCCCAAACTGTTTGCTTCAAGCCAGAATGGTCTGAATTTACTAGAGATTGCTGGGTTTTCAGAGCTTCCTTTTTTCTTCTTCCCTAGTATCATGCCTGGAGTTCAGCTTCAGCCATCTGCTTTTCATCCAGGTGTTTTCACTGATACACAGATGGTCAGTGCCTGTTAGTCAGGCACTGGCAATATTTGCACTGGAAGTAAAACTGAAGTTTAGTTGGGGTATCATCTGTACATTGCCTGTATGAGACTGCAGCATCTCAACTGCATATGATGCTCTTTATAAAACATGGGAAGCATGATTAGCTTTGCTTGACTCCATAAGCAAGCTCTCAGGAGACAGAAGTAGCAGCTGCCAGTTGCTGGGAGCATCTAGGAAGAGGATGGAGGTGGACCCACTTCACAACTTTCCCGTGAACCTGTGACAGTATTTTTAGAGAAGACAGCACCATGCCCTCTTCAGAGAAGGAAATGCTGCAGCAAGATCTGGACAGATGAACACAGGTGTTTTCCATTAAAACTATTGCCAGTTTTGCCCTGTGATGAGGTCAGAGCTCCAACTGCAGGAGGATTAAGGCAGTAGCGGCATTGGGAATTGGACAGATTTCTTCAGTACCTTGCCCGAAAATGGAAGATCTTAGGCTGGCTGGTAGTCTTCAAGGTCCGCAGGGTCTGGAAATGGTTTCTTGCATTGGCCCACGGCACCAACTTGTCTTGCGATGCCACTGCCATAAAGTAAGCCCCACACTCTTCTCGAGTGCCTCTCCAATCCCTTTCTCCTCTGCCTAATCTCCTGTTCTGCTTTCTGCTCCCGGCCCGATCTGCCACCATGTTCCCTGCTCCCTCCCCATCCTGCCATGAGCCACACACAGAAGCTGCCTATGCCACAAGCGGCCACAGATTGACCGCTAATCTCTCTGTTGTGACTGCAGCGTTGTACTTTCTCTCTCATTAAAACAGGCTTCAACCTGCTACTGTTGCTCCCGTTTCCTCCTCCTCCATCTATCAGAGATTCCTGGTGATACGCAGTACAGGAGACAGTGGCCACTGTCTAGTCTTTGCACCCCCAAAGTTTTCTCACCCTGTTCCCAGGATCAACTAAGGTTTTCTGCATCATACTACAAAGGAATAAAAAGACCTGGCAAAGGAAAAATCTAAAATCAGATGGTGGACCCCTCATACCGCACCTGAGTGACTGCAGAAAGCAGGGCCCTGGACTTGATAATGGCCCAGGAGATCCCTTTATCAAGTGTATGTTTTCAGAGCATCTCTGGGGGAAAACTAAAACCATTATAAGCTGCAAGGGGCCTCCAAATGTATACAGCTTACTTTATTTTCATAGTTAATTTGGACCTGACAATCATCCTGAAGCCTTCCTACAAAGTTTCTTGGGATGCTCTCTCAAATGTCTAAGACTTAAAACGCTACTACACAAAAAGGAAATGGAGTCACTGACCTGAATTTTTTCTTTGTCCTATTCAGTCTGAAGATGGCTGGATCTGAATGACAAAGAGCTAACAGAACAGCAGACACATCGGAGGGACAGTAAGAATTCAGGATATCTGACACCAAAACCAATCCATAAAGCATTCTGATAATAGAGAATAGGATGAGGACCAAAATCCCCAATTTGTTTCAAATGAACTCCGGTGCAGCATGCTGCATTGCCAGATAGGTACATAATAAGAGTGTATATACACTAGGCAACAAGCTACCCTTTGCTTTGAACTGGGAGAGTGCCTTTCACCTGAGGATCACGTGCACTTTACTCTCCAGTTCTTGTGTGGATAAAAATGAAGTTCCTGGGAAATGACAACTTCATGACAAGGGCTTCAGTGGAGGAAGAAAAAGAAGTGACACAAGAAAGGCAGAGAAGAACCTTTCTAAAACAGAAAATTTTGACAAGCTGTCCTTCAATTTGTGACAGCACTTGCAAACTGAACGGAGTAGAGTAAAAATATGCTAATGCCAAGCTACCTCTCCATCCAATCTGGGACTTAGAGATGTCCCCATGCCTAAAGGGGGACACGCTAGTGACATTTTCCTTTTAAACTACCATTAAATATTTCGACTTCGCTCCAGGCAAAAAACATGGCATTTTTCAGCCTATATTCAGTATAAGCCTTAATTAACATTTAACCAAGAAATCAACAGGAAACTTGAAGCTGAACTTTAGCTCTCCTCCTTGTCTAGATGGTGAGAGGGGGAAAAAATGGCCATTAGTGCTAAATCCTAGCAGCTTCAGAAGACCAGGTAAATTCTCAAAGACTGCAATGATATAGCCAAGTAGTGTTAATGTGTTTGAAAAGCTTAAATGACATTATGAATATTAATTCACTAGTAACGAGAGAGAATATTGAGCGTATGACAGAAGAGGAATGAGAAAAAAGTTATCTGATCTAACAGCCGGCTGCATTATAATTAGAAAGGACATCCTCGCATCTAGCAATTCTACATTATTTACATTACTTTAGAGTAAAATAAAACCGAATGTGGATTCTTGAAGATAGGCAGGGACATAAGCACTTATACAGAACTTTAGATCTTCAAAGGACTGTAAAAATTAATCCTCCAAATACCCTTGAGGGAACTACGTGTTATCCCCACATTACGAATAGGAACTTGGGCAGACAAAGGAAATTAGCTGCTCTAGGACCCACGGCAGGTGAGCGCCGGAGCCAAGATCAGAACACAGGACCGACTCTCAAATGTCTTCGTTCCTACAGTGCCTTCTATTCTCCCACACCAGGTCCCTCGCAACTCTGCCACCACCGCAACATTTATACTTTGCACTCCTATAGCACCTCCCTCCGAGCCCACCCCCCTCATCTGCTTTTTAAGCGTTAATAAGTTCAGCCCTAATGTGTCTAAGAGATAAAGTGCAACTCATCTTATTTTGTGGATGAGGAAACAGAAGCAGAGTGAGGTTGCACAAAGGTGCGTAGGACATCGATAGAAAGATCAGGAATGCAACCCAAAAAACCCCTGCATTTCAGATGGAGATCCATGCTTCATAGCTATAGTTATACTGCAGCATATAAGCAACAAGACATGGTAACATTTTGCAGCGTCAGGTCTTAGGTCGACCCCCCCAGTATTCTACTTTTAGATCAAAATACGGCTTAGTGGAACTGCATATTTGCAATAAAAGCAGCAACAGCAGAGACCTGACTTTAAGGAGCTATTCATACAGGGTGGCTTGGATAGGGATGATCCTGCCTCAGCCAGGGGTTGGACTAGATCAGCGGTTCTCAATCTTTTGCACCTTGCATCCCACCAGCCATTTTGTCAAAAAAAACTCTGGCTCCACCACGATAAAAACAAAACCCCACTTTTCCCAAGAAGTGCATTTTTACGTTTACGTGCATTTTAGTATTATATTAATCATTAATGGAAATTTTTAAGGATGTTAAAAGACCCACCTACATGACCTTTGCCTACACGACCATCACGTCCCACTGGTTGAGAAACACTAGACTAGATAACCTCCAGAGGTCCCTTCCAGGCTGACTTCTCTATGATTCATTCACTGAGTGTGTGTGGGTGTGAGCATGTGAGAGAGATGATATCCTAAGCAGTCCTAATTCAGCTGCTAGAAGATTCCCAGCACCTGCCAGAATTGGCCAGGCATCCACATGTTAGCAGACAAGGCTGGCGTGCCTATGGGTGAGAGGGGAGGCTGGCATCTCTCAGGGAGGGATACGCAAAGTTGAGATATTCTGGCTGACTTGAGCAGTGTGCACTTCTCTGTGCATTTCCTGAGTCCCTTTTTTCTCTTGGTTACAATGCTCTTGAAACACCGTAGTCTTCAAACTACTGATACAGCCCTATAAGTCTACTCATTTCATTGTAAACAAGTTTCTTTGGGTAGATGTGATACCTACCCAAAGAACCTTGTCTGCCTATGTCCTTAGACCAACGTGGCTACAACCAGCAACCCCGATTAAATGAGTGGCAGTTTGAAGTGGGAACCAAGGCAGCTTCAGAAAAGACGCTGGGCTGTAACGGCAGCTTTCCTGTCTACACTGCTGTACACTTTTGAAGGTCTGTACTTAAGAGTTATGACAATGTAGTATTGTTGCCACAAATCTGGGTCATGAGTAAAACTTCAACATCAAGATGACAAGGTAGGAGACAAAAATGCCCGGGCCCCTCACCAGGTTTTAGGCACCCTCAGAAAACACTATTTCTAAGTTTTGACTTCTTCTTTGACTATGGAAAAGAAAATAGAGCAGTTTTTCTGTTGCAAGGAACCTGTAAACATCACACCAGGCCAGAATATTTTTAATACTCTGGATTCCTATTTGAAATCTTGTGCATCATGTTTGCACACCTAACAGCGTTGACATTGCTTAGCAGCTTGGGACACCCTGGGCAGGATTTCAGCGCACTGCGGCACCCTTGCTGAGAATCGCATTGCCAATCAAAGTATTTCTTATAAACTGTTGTGAACTGAAGTATTTATAGATTTTTAGACCTTATCTTTAACCAAAGGAGAATGCAGTATGTATACGCTTAAGTGCATGCAAGAAACAACAGCGCTCTTGGAAAACATCATTCATTTCTAGAATTATGACCTCTCTCCGTCGTGATGCCCAGCAACTCTGTTTAATCTTCCAAACCACAGCAGCCACGAGGAGCAAAGACAGGAAACAACTGCGGAGGAGAAAAAAAACAAAGACTTTACTGTCCTTATTCATCATGTATGATGATACATTTGAAAGCTCTAACAAAATAAATGCTAGACAATATCTTGCATAACCTTTTGAAGTCCCTCGATGAAGGATGCCACAGCAGAGAAAAGTGCTCCGCAAACATTAATTCTCGTGAGACCTAGTGAGTAGTATACCGATTTTACCAAGGAATAAACTGGAAACACAAAAAAGGAGCTTATGTCCCATGATATGGTTAAATGAGTCATCTGGGAATAAGCTGCTAGAACCCTACTGACAGCTTAAATTTTTTGATGGCAAAAATGAATCAGACTGAATATGCTGTAAAGCAACCTTTAACAAGTACTCAGAGGAGAAGCTACCTCAAAAGGAAAAAAAAAAATATTACTCAGCAATCTATCACAGCCAAAATTACTGCTTTTTCTTTTTGCTTTTCAGAGCCAACGTTTCGGCAAATTAAACGTTATGATTTTGGGGATTCGTTTTCAAACAAACACCGAGTATCCCAGCATTACAGGCAATGACATCTAAGGCCTCGCCCTGGCTGCAAAGCCAGCAGTGGTGTCTTTGAACATACAACGCAGCTCTGTGTGTGCTTCTTCCCAGACTGGACGATGTTTAGATGCACCCGTACAGCACTGTGGGCCAGCTAAATCAGTGCCAAGGACCCAACCCCTGGCACCGTACAGGCGCAGCTACATTGCTTCTAGTCCAGAAGGCAGCAGACACAAGGCTGCATGGCTTGTTATAGGGTATCGCTACTGGGCACAGTAAGCTAGCAGTCCAGACATGGCTTTACTTTTCCTTTTTTTTTTAGCTTCTAGTGAATTTAAGACCCAGCAGAATAACAATGGACAAGCTTTAACAGAGAGGAGGGAAGATATGAAAAATCATACGAAGCAAAAGTACAGCCAGGATGGAAGCTGACCTTGCTGACAGTGATGAGTGTAATACAAGCCAGAATACCTGATGCTCACTTTTTAAAGATGCAGCTCACACGGCCTTGAAACATAATGCAAAAAGACACTTTTATTTGCTTTTAAATTAACATTTTACTTGAGGCTAAATTCTGGCACTGAGCCACATTGGTGGCATAAGCAGCTACATGCGAATGCTGCAACGGCAGTATTCACATGCCCCAACACTGGCAGTCAGCAGCCTCATGAATAGGGACCTACCTAAATCGGGATAAGACACAGCATTTTCTGCAGCCCACTCACGATGTGCAGAGCCACTTTCATGGGCATTTTGCAATGGGATGAGGGGGAGGCTGCTATCTTGACTGCTCCCCTTCATACTGCTCGGCCAGCCGGTGCCTCCCCCCTACCATCACAGTGGGCTATGAGACTGGGGAGCCAGCATTTTATTTTTAGAAATTTTTTTTTCCAGGTAAATTCCTCAGGAAATTGCAGCAAACGCCATTTTTTGCAGAGATTGTGGAAACTGCTGCTTTTTGCACTTTCTGCCAAAATTGCAAAAGTGCGATTTAAGTAGGTCCCTGCGCATGAACAACCAGCTCAGGAAGACTGTTTTTCATAGGTCTGTTCAGCTGTCCTGCTACATTCCCCTTCACTCTAATGGCTGCTCATGCCCTTGGCACCTTGCTGCGTCCATATTTCCGTCTACACGTCTTCCTGTTCAAATAACCTCTCTTCTCAGGCACCCCAGAGCATGCTGCATGAACCTTGACAGATCTCCCCCTTAGGATCCGCACGGGGCATTCAAGGGCACACCAGCAAGTATCAAATACTGCATTTTCTTGCGCACAACCTGCGCTCTACCTTTCAGCTGCTGGAAATCTGAGTGCACGTTACATGCGAGAAATGCGGTAAGAGCAGTTTCTGCCAGCAAAGGTGAAATCTGCATGCGGCTGAGCAGAATGAGCAGGCTCTGTCCCCCAGCAGCTCTCAGTTACTCATAGGCAAGGAAAGACCTTTCTTCCTTCACGCTGGTTTTCAATAACAAGGTATGCATTATACCCAGTGGCATATCGTATGTGAGAAAATACGGTATCTCATTTCAGTGCATTGCTTTTGCCAACCTGTGTCTTCTCTGTAGTTTGGCCACAGCTTTGATGCAGGACCCAGGAGGTCTTTGAATTTTGAAGTGCTGAGAACATGCTGTCAGCATTTGTGCGTGAGAAGCTCAAACCAGGAGCAGAGGTTGCCACTTCCAAGACACGTATGCATGTATTTCAGACCATGCCTCTCAAAGACACAGGCCCGGCCCGTGGCTGCCCCGCGACGTACCGGACATGGCAACCCTGGGGCACAGCCACATTCGGGAAGTTCTGGAGGGAGACTGAAGCAGGGGGAAACAACCACATTATCCTTCCTCCTGTCTAATACACGGAATTATGGCCTGTGTTACATGGGGAGTCAGGCCTGAAGATCACATTGGTCTCTTTGGGGTCACCGATAAACTTGCCACAAGGTTCCCTCGGGCAGCTAAATTTAGCACACGGCATAGACATGTTAGCTGATAAAAACACATGGTTTTTGTTCTTTGCATCTCCCAGGATGGTGGCCAGGAAAGGCTGAGGGTCTCTGCAACTCATGGGTGCTTTGAGAGAATCGCACAGCCTTCTTCCAAGAGAAAAATACCCAACTATATCCTGGCCTACTTCCTCTCTTTGCATTTCTTTCCCTCTCCCATGTCTCCCAAAGACAAGCGCCTTCTCCACTCTACTCCTTCGGCCTCACTGACCCGACCCCATCTTTCCACTTCCTTGCTCCCTGCATCTCATCCATACCCCAATTCTTCTCCTTGACCTCTCACTCTTCCCTGGCAATTTTTCATCACAACAGAAGTGAGCTTTAGCCCCTCTAAAAAGCACACCCTTGGCCCCGCTTGACTTACCAATCATAGATAGCCCCATCTCCTCTCTTCTCCATGTCTAAACTCATTGAACATGCTTTTGCTTTCTACAGTGCTCCTCCAATCAAGGTTGCCATCTGTCCACAATTTTACAGTCAGTAAATATTTGGGTTAGAAATACCCCTCCATAAAAACTCTAAGCAGCTGGAGAGGATTGAAGACCCCTGGTCGGAAAGAAGCTGGAGGCAGTGCTGAAGGACAGACAGAGAGCACAGCAGCGTCACGTGGTGTCCGAGGAGCGCCACACCTTTCAGGAAGCTTTCTTTCGGGGCCTTGTACACTCCTCCCCACTAGCCACGAGCTGTTGTTGCTGCTGCTCTCCCATCAACTGCCTATTATTCCGCTAGACTGGAAAGCTGGCTTTTTTTTCTGGTCCATGCTGGGATGGGGAAGCAAGGTTGTTGGGGTAGGAGAGTAAGGGTGGGGAGCATGGTACAGCATGCAGTCAGGGTGCAGGGATAAGTCAAAAACCCCTGGGGGACTTTCTGTTCTCTCTCATGCTGCCTCTCACCGTCTAGGGGAACACCCTGTAAACACTTGCACAACCCCTCCTTTAAAATGACATTTACAATTAAGAAAAAAAAAATCTTGATAACAGCTAAGCTCCTCAAACGCGGCTTGTCCCATGACTTACGTTATCCCAGTTTCCCTCTTCTCCCCGAGACGTCTAAATCCATCCGCGCGGTCCATTTGTTGTCTCTAGTCCAATGCTTATATTGTGGGCTTTCGGGGAAGGGCACCGTCCTTGATACAGTATTTAGTACATTGAGGTTCTGGTCCATGATTGGCCCCAGATGCAATAATAGTACAAATACATAAACGGGACTAAGCATTAATGAACGGGCAGGCACAAGGAATATATCCTGGGATGAAGGAAGCAAGGCAGGGGATGTTCTTGAGTGAAAAAGGATGGGGTAAGAAAGAAAAAAGATGGGGTAAGAGGTCCCGCATACTTCCAGTGACTGCTGCCCCCAAAATATTTGTCATTAACTCACAACCTAAAAGTGACAACCATTGCAGGGGATGGGGAGCAGAGCAATGAAAGCTGAAGAACTGAACACGCTGTACGGTATGCAGGTAAGTAGTAATGATTTTTCAGATCTAACTCTAGGATAATGTCTCTATCATGATCCTATTAAGTCAAAAGGATAGCAGCATACATAAGTACCAAAGGGCCACTCAACCTTCATCGATTTCCAGACAAGAAGAAGAAATTAATTTGATAAGTTAACAGAGAAATATGGGCATTTATAAATGTGCTCTGGGAGGCAGGGGGTGCTTTAATTAGAGCAGCTCCAAGAGCCACTTTAATTAAAGCACTTGGAGTGTCACGTGTATTAGCGTCCCTGCGCTGAAAAGTGCCCCCGCTGCCATTTTTCAGTACAGGGACTCTGATATACGTGACGCTGGAGTGCGGACATTACCATGCTCCAGCAGACTCGATGCATGCGTATAGGCGCCCTATGTGATCTGGCAGGCAGAAATAAGCATCTTGTGTTAATCTTGGACAATACCTGCTTCCTAATACAAGTGGGCTTACAAAATACCCGTCACACTTATTCCCAAATGCTCAAAGTTGATGTTCATTCTTTTTGTCCATTGTAAAATCGTCATAATGATCTGAAGTTGGGTTTTTTTGTTGTTGTAAGAGCCTTCCTTTTTATTGTTTGATATCTTGCCTGTTCAGAAGCAACATGCCTTTGGCCTTCACCCAATCAGACATTTAGATTTAGCTGTGAATCGTCATCAGGACAAAAGAATGCATCCAAACACAGCCACTGATCCAGGATTTTATAACGCAAGTCTTCCCTTTCTTTCCAACAAGAAAGGACTGCTGTATTTAGTGGCATGTACGAACAGACGGTCTGTGTTACCTGTACTTCTCCTCCCCTAGACAAGATCAGGCTTTGTCCAGATGGATGTTCACTTCTACCACGTAGCGGCTGTGGACAGGCAGAAGCGAATGATGGAACAGTGACATTTTTAAGTGCCAATTATTGTCCTAAGGCTCCCGTTATCTTTGCCAGCATGAATGTCAAAACATTTACTGAAGGGCATGGTAGGCAGTCTCCTCTCCTCTTTCTCGGGGAAACCCGAACGCTCACTACACTACACATGATAATGATCCCAGCTGAGAAAAAAGAAAGGGGGTCCAACAAAAATAGTGGAACCTAGACCAACACGGCTGATCTTCTTCACTCTTCTGCCACGTATTCAGACAGGCTGCGTCTTCAATCCTCCAGTTGCACAACTGGATGTGTGAACCTATGCTCTTGGGACCAGAGACTTTCCCCTCCCCTCTTTCACCACTAATACAGACACTAAAAATATGATATCTGAATGGTGCTGCCCATCACTGTTTGCCAAAGCAATGCTTAATGCTAGGTTTAGTGCAGTTGCTTGGCAGGGCTGGAAAGTTTTCATCTGAACAGGAACGTCCAGCTAATGACAGATGTGTGGCTCAGCTTATGGAGAACAGGGGCAGAAAGTAGAAGCCAGAGGAGAGACGGGGAGCACTTGTAGGCCAGATGCAGCCTTTGGGCTGCGGGTAGGACAGCCCTGCTTAATAAATCAAGGGTGCATTGATAGTTTACACAGGGTTAATAAATTATTAATACATATTAAAAAGATATTTCATGAAAAAGGTGTTAGCTGTTTATAGACATAAGCCTAATGGACCGCTCCAAAGCAGCTTATGGCTCAGCTGGACTCCAATAGTTCGATTTATTTAAAAGCCTACCATTCTTAGTATATCCTCTATAATATTTCCCCCAAACACAAGACCTGCCTCACCACCCTCCTTGCTAACTTCCTTTCCGAAAGAAAAATTTTCCTTCTGTTCAAAAAAGAAATCAAGTCACAAGTTTTGCTAGCTGGTAAGTTCTCATTTTAACACGACTGGAAAACTTCACGCACACATTCCTCTAAGAGGCATCGCAGCAATGAGAGCAGGAAATCCAGCATTAGGACCCAAATTATGAAACCCATCCTGCCATATTCACCAATATTAGATCGGCTACTGAAAACGGCAGTTTTAAATCCCCAAATACAGTGCATCTTTGGACCTAAAACATATGACTATGCAAGACTCATTTTCTCATGTCTGAAAGCACCAGGATGATTACTAGAAAAACATCTCAAATTATGTTGAAGTGGAAACTATTGAAGGGCTATGTAAAAGTAACTTTTTATGTGCCAGAAAGTTATAGGTCACAACTATTCAATGCATTAAAAATCTCAAATTCACAGAGCAAATACATA
The DNA here is from genome assembly GCF_000455745.1 of Alligator sinensis. NCBI lineage: Eukaryota > Metazoa > Chordata > Crocodylia > Alligatoridae > Alligator > Alligator sinensis. The sequence goes on along the minus strand of NW_005841973.1, from coordinate 1,623,426 downwards.
AAGCCTAAATGCTCTGCTGTAGGCAAAACATCATCTGAATGGCTTTTTTTAGCAATACATGCACTGGCATGGCACAGCTGGCATTTGCTGAACTGGTACCTGATGCCAATAGCAAAGGAAGGACCTGATCTACAGATTAAAGAGCTCTCCTAATAGAAGACAGCAGAAGGGTTTAATAAACTCACACCCACTTCATTTTGAATAGCTGTCATTATAACAGAGCTACAGTCTGGTACACTCTTTAATTCGATCAGTCTCTGGCGGAGGATTGAATGAAAAACACTTTGGGGAGGAAACTTTTTCATCCCCTTCAGCCTCACTCATAAAACGTTCCAAGCACTTTAAGTTTGGGGACGAGTAGTTAAACCTACCTACCGAGTGCAGGGAAAAGGAGAACGATCCTGCAAAATCCAGGCTAGGTAGCAACCCTGCTTTTTATTCCTGAAATAGATTTACAAGCGTTTGACCCAGTGGTGCTATTTCTGGACCCTTTATCAGGGAAGAGTCAAAGTGGCCAACAATTGATTTCGTCTTGTTGGAGCATTTCGAGAGGCATTCAAAATTATCAGCTATTTTGAATGGAAGAGTTGTGTTGAGGCAGCCCAACTCCAAGAAGGGCAGTGTCACAGTCTGGGATGGACTGGCAGATATAACCTTTTTCGGGCACAGCTACTGCTACCAATTCTTCCTGTGCTTTCCCCCACCCAATCTTTCTTGTCCCCTTCTGTAGGTCTGCTTTGCCAATGCAGCCAATCCTAAGCTGCATGAATGAGCCAGATCCCACTCAAAAAGTTTTTACCATACTTTCCAATGCAGAAGGCACACCTATGTATAAGACACATTGGTTATGCCCCCAAATGAAAGACCTGTGGGTGCAGGGGGAAATATAATCACAAAAATTCGAAAGCCTTCTAGGCATTTTGACAACGATTTCAGCTTCTTTTCCATGATGTAGCTTTGGTGTAAAAGGCGACCTTAATTTTAGACCTCTTTTGGGTGGAAATGCATTGTATACAACAAAAAACCTCCAAACCCCACTGTAATTGTCAACTGATTTTAGAGCTACAAGTTCAAACTTGCCAGGTGTTCTCTGCAATTGTGAAGCTCCATTATTTTTTTTAATGGAAGTCTTATCATCAGGTAGGCCTAAAAACTGCAAGGGAAAAGAAATGTCATGAGATTGATTATAAGAATCGAGCTGACAACAGGGTTTTCCTGCTGCTTTTCTGAGGGGTAAAGTACCCTTCTTTGTTCTTAGATCTACGAAGCCACCACCCAAACAACGAATTACGCAGCTGAGGGCAGAAAGGTTTGTCAGCTAAGATTGCAAACACTTCCACAAAAGAGCTGGATGTCACGGGGATACAAGCCAGAGTAGAGCCAGTCATCTGTTATCTGAGAGTTCACCCTTTCCTTCCGATCCTCATAGCCGAAACGCTCAGAAGTGAGCTGCTCCCAAGGCAGCCCATACAAGAAGCAAGCAGAAGAAAGCCTATCATTTTACTACCAGCCTTGGGGGCACGTTTGAAGTGGAGGCAAGGTCCATTCAGGGTCCCGCAGGCCCTACTGTGCCAGTGTCCCTCTTGTCCTACTTCCGGACCTTGGTTGGTATTCTTCCCCACCTACCTAGTTGGGAAAATATTGCTGCTACCTAGACATCTACAAAAGCCAGTCTCATGCTTTTAGGCAATGCCTGAATTCATTTGTCCAAGCATGCACCTGTGCATGCACACGGGGCTCTGCCACCTTAGGAATGGAAAAGAGTAACACTTGGCATGCAGCAGCTCACCCTTATTTAAGGAAACGAAGCAACGCGGTTCAATCAGATGAGATGCTGGTAATCTCGCGAAGCGGGACAACAAGCTTTGCAGGTGACGGATGTAAGGCGGATTCAAGAACGCACGCATCAGGGCAGAGGGGAAGAGGCTGTAGCAGCTGGACTAGTTAGGGTGAGCTACTGCATGCCAACTATTCCTCTTTTCCATTTCTAAGGTGGCCGAGCTGGGTGTGCCCATCCATGTGTGCATGCACAGACATAGCAGGAAGGCGACATTTCAGCTGTGTGGATGGGAAGAAAAGCTGTTTGTCTTAGCATGAATCTGAATGGTTTGGTTGCAGCCTGGATGCAAGGATGGAGTGGTCGAAGACCAATTCAAGTTATAGGACTGAGTGACAGAGAAGATGGCTTTTGTTCATGGTGATGGAGAATGGAAGGAGGAGGGAAAATTTAAAGAGGTCTGTACTGGTGAGGTTGTGAAGCTGATGTCAGGGATGGTTGACTATAACCCCTTACACAAGTGCAGGTTGTGCTATTCCAATACTATCCAAGACAGATGTTCATCCAGCCTCTGCTGAAAAACACTCAATGAAAGAGATGCCACCACACCACGGGCAGCTTGCTCTGTTTTCCTACTTATTTTATAGTGAGGGGAGCACTTCCTGAGATTTGATCAAAATCTGCTTTGCTGCAATTTAAATCCATTGCCAAGTGCCCTGCCCTTGGTGGCAGGGGGGACAATGCTCCTTCATCTTCTTTATGGCAGTCTTTCAAATATTTGAAAACTATTATCCTGCCCCCTTCCTTAACCTCCCTTCTTCCAAACTACCCATTCTAATTCATTCAACCTGTCCTTCGATGGCTTGTATTCCAACCCCGTTGTCATCTTCATCGCTTGCCTCTGGCCTTCCTCCAGTTTCTCTCTCTTTTATAATGCAGTGTCCAAAACTAGACACAATGCTTCAGATGAGACCTATCCAGCACCGAGTAGAAAGGTACATTTGCTTTGCCTTGTATACAATGCTTCTGTTAATGCAGCCCCAAACTGCATTTGCTTGCTTTGTGACAGTATCACGCTGTCAACCCACAATGAGTTTGTCATCTACTGCAACACCCCAAAATACTGCTCACCAGTTCTAGTGCTGAACCAGTTCTCAAATTCAGTAGGAGTCCCTCAAGGCTCTGTCCTTGGGCCAACACTATTCAACATCTTCATCAATGATGTGGACATTGGTGTCAGAAGCGGGCTGGCCAAGTTCACCGACGACACCAAACTTTGGGGTAAAACGTCCACACCTGAGGACAGGAGGGTGATCTAGGCTGACCTGGACAGGCTCAGGAAACGGGTGGATGAGAACCTGATGGTGTTTAATGCTGAAAAATGCAAGGTTTTCCATCTTGGGATGAAAAACCCACAGCATGCTTATAGGCTCGGCAGTGCTACGCTGGCTAGCACTACGGACAAAAGGGACTTGGGGGTTTGAATTGACCACAAGATGAACATGAGCCATTCATGTGATGCTGCAGCTAGTAAAGCGACCAAAACACTGGCTTGCATCCATAGATGCTTCTCAAGCAAATCCCGGGACGTCATTCTCCCGTTGTACTCAGCCTTGGTGGGGCCGCAGCTGGAGTACTGCGTCCAGTTTTGGGCTCCACAATTCAAAAAGGATGTGGAGAAGCTTGAGAAAGTGCAGAGGAGAGCCACACGCATGATCAGAAGTCAGGAGAACAGGCCTTACGACACCAGGCTGAGACCTATATGGGGCTCTTCAGCCTGGAAAAGCGCAGGCTCAGGGGTGATCCGGTGGCCATGTATAAGTTTATCAGGGTGTTCGCCAGGATCTGGGGGAACGTCTGTTCACCAGAGCGCCCCAAGGGATGACAAGATCGAATGGTCACAAACTCCTCCGTGACAGTTTCAGGCTGGACACAAGGAAAAACTTCTTTACTGTCTGAGCCCCCAAGGTCTGGGATAGCCTGCCACCAAAGGTGGTTCAAGCACCTACTTTGAACACCTTCAAGACACATTTGGATGTTTATTTTGTTGGGATCCTATGATCCCTGCTGACTTCCTGCCCCTGAGGCAGGGGGCTCGATCCTCCGAGGACCCTTCCAGCCCTAATACCTATAAAGTCTATGAAGACCTTCCCAAGCTCGACTGCCCAGAGGGGTAATACTTGCCCCAAGCCAACGCCCCCACCCGCCCCCAGTGGCCATGACTCCAGTCCACATGGCACCATGCTGCCAGGTCTAAGGACCCCTAGGAGAGCATATCTAGGCCTCTGGACCAGAGGCCAGGCACACGCCCCTCCTCTCTGCCTTTGCTCCATATCCAGGTGGGTCTCCCTTAGTCAGAAAAATGGTGGTGGTGGTGGCAGGTGGGAGGGTGGCATGGCTCCCTCCCCAGCCTCCCATGTTCTTGAGGGGAGGAAGGGAAAGGGCTGCCTAGCACTGACCATGGCAAGAGCATAAGGTCCAGGGACACGTGCTTCCTCGGGGTCCATACTGTTGCTGTTGTTAAGCCCCAAGTCACAGCCGTCAGAGATGGCATTAAGCCTAACCTGTGACGGCTCTAAAACTGTTCTAGTTTTAACACGCCCATTATTCCACAGATTTAAAAAGGATTAAGGTAACCTGTAACAGCACCCTCGGTGGTTTGGGCACTCAGAGGGGGAAAGAACTAAAGCAGAGATTCTCAATCGGGGGTTACCAGATCCTCTGAAAGGTATGGAAAGGTGTGAGGACATAAAAGAGGCATGAGAAGATGCGCAGATATATGCAGACTCAGGACTGCCCCTGCCTGGCTGATGCCCCACTCCAACTGCCCAGCCCCTCTGCAAGGAGATAAGCACTGTCATATTGTATATATACACATATACCTGTATGTAAGTTATGGTGGGGTGTCTCAAGTCCAATGAGGGTGCCTTAAGTCCAAAAAGTCTGAAAAGCAATGAACTGGAGGGAGCAAAACATACCTGCTATGTGTTTTGACAGTGACTGGACAGAAGAGATTTGATCCTGGGAGGAAGACGCATGTTTGTTCCCACACCAGTCTTTCGAACTGGTTCCAGGGAGCTTTGGCTGCAACATTTCTTTTTTTTTTTTTTAAATCAATATTTTCAGAGTCTGACTTGCTGCCGGTATTTATGCTGCTACAAATAATGCCCAGATGGACCAAATGCTGCTGTTTCTCAGAAACAGCATTTGAGAGTGGATTAAAGAAACATTACAGTGATGGGTGTTAGAGAAATAAGTCGTTGAATAAGCAAAGAATAGTAAAGAAAACACCTACTGCAAGACCCCAGGAGATCTAAATGACTAAAGCAGAGCATATTCCTGTGCATACATACAGCTCCCCCTAATGCTCATTCCTGGAAAAGTCAAATCAGTCAGTCCCATAAAGCGAAACACTCAACATCGTATGTAGATCATCATTTACACAGCAATATAAATGTATATGAAGCTTTACAAAAATAAAAATGCTCTCTCTGCTTCTGATCTCTCAGCGCGTGAAATGACAAAAAACGGCTGTTCACGAAAGCAAAGGATATGTCAGGACTGGGGAAAACTGACACTAAATCTTCCGGCAATCAGCAGCGGTCTTATGGAGGAATACGGAAAAAAGGAGACAACACTTAGCAGCTAAAAAGCGGGGTTTATTTTATGTATGTGGGCCAATGTCACAAATCGCCAAGCAAGCTGCGCAAAGACCGACCAATGCGGCAAGAGAAAACGGGAGAAAAAGAAGATGCTCTCGAGGGTGCGGAGGAAGTTGGCCGATGTGACCGCAGAGCTGCTGCCCATCATCTTTGCAAATTGGGAAAGGTCCCAGACAACTGGAAAGGGGCAAAGATTGCCCATCTTTACAGCTTCACCCAAGTCCCTGGAAAAAACATGGAGCAGGTCCTCAAGGAATCCATTTGTAAGCACTTGGAGGAGAAGAAGGTGATCAGGAACAGTCAGCATGGATTCACCAAGGGTAAGTCTTGCCTGACCAACCTGATTGCCTTCTACGATGAGCTGACTGGCTCTGTGGACGTGGGGAGACCAGTGGACATGGAATACCTTAATTCTAGCAAGGCTTTTGAAACAACAGTCTTGTAGGCAAGCTAAGGAAGTACGGGCTAGATGAATGGACTGTAAGGTGGATAGAAAATTGGCTCATGCATCAGGTTCAGAAAGTTGTAATAAATGGCCCGATGTCTAGTTGGCAGCAGGTCTCAGGTGGAGTGCCCCAGAGGCTGGTTTTGTTCAATATCTTCATTAATTGAGGAAGATGGCAGAGTGCACCCTCAGCAAGTTTGCAGATGATACCAAGTTGGGGGAGCAGTAGACAGGCTGGAGGGTAGGGTGAGGATTCACAGTGCAATAGACATTTTGGAGGACTGGACCAAAAAGAATCTCATGAGGCTCAACAAGGACAAGTGCAAAGTCCTGCACTTAGGAGGGAACAATCCCCTACACCGGGACAGGCTGGGGGTGACTGGTTGGGCAGCAGCTCTGCAGAAAAGGATCTGGGGGTGACAGGGGACAAGAAGCTGGACAGGAGCTAGCAGTGTGCCTGTGTTGCCAAGAAGGCTACCGGCATCCTGGGCTGCATCAGTAGGAGCGTTGCCAGCCGATGGAGGGAAGTGAATTCAGCACTGGGGAGTCCACATCTGGAGTCCTGTGTCCAGCTGTGGCTCCCACTACAGAAAGGATGTGGACATGTTGGGGACAGTCCAGTGGAGGGCAACAAAAATGGTTGGGGGGCTGGGGGACGACTGGTGGAGAGGCAGAGGGAACTGGGCTGATTGAGTCTGCAGAAGAGAAGACCGAGGGGGATTGAATAGCAGCCTTCACCTCCCTGCAGGGGGGCTGCAAAGAGGATGGAGCTGGACTGCTCTCAGTGGGGGCAGATGGCAGGACAAGGAGCAATGGGCTCAAGCTGCAGCAAGGGAAGTTTAGGTTAAATATCAGGAAAAAACTCTCTCACCAGGAGGGTAGGAACGCACTGGAACGGTTACCCAGAGAGGTTGTGGACTCTCCGTCTTTGGAGGTTTTAAAAACTGGGCTAGACAAAGCCTTGGTTGGGATGATGTAGTTGGGGCTTGTCCTGCTGTGAGCAGGGGTTGGACTAGATGTCACCTCCTGAGGTCCCTTCCAGCCCTCGTTGTCTGTGATTCTGTGCAAGTAAGGGATAGGAAGAAACAAGATCAAGAAAGGAACTGGTATAAGACCAGAAGGGCCTGAAGGCTCTTTATAACACCTTTGTATACTGTTAGAAAGTAATTTACTATGGAAGTGGGAATTGAAGAGAATAGATTTAGGGGGAAAAATGTAGACATGGTTTTAAATGCAGTGCATAAAAAAGCCTCAAGTAGCTCAAACTTTGTCCGTGGAAAAAAAACAGCCAGAGATGTGCAGAGGAAATTAAAATGACTTACGCCAAGAGAAGAAGGAGAAGGGAGGAAGACGGTTTCCTTGCAATTCATTTAGTTTTACAAAGGTTAACAGTGGTTAGAATATCATTTCTCCTGCCGTTCCAATTATAATGAAATATTAATGACCCAGTAACTTAGCCATTTTACTCAACCTTTATCCGCTGACATTTTCTGCAGCTTAAAATAAAAAGCGACCGCACGGAATAATAAAGTAAAGTTAAGCAGAAAACTGGGACCTGATTTTCAAAGGTGCTGAACAGCCTGACTCCAACCGATGTCGACGGGAACTTTGTGTTCTCAGCCACGCTGCACCACGGACCCCGTAAACTATTGAAGGAGCGTGGCTTGGTGGTTAAATAAAAAGGGAATTAAATCTGGGACTTCAGCAGAGTTTATTCACTGCGGAGCACTAGCTCACACCGTCCTCCATGGGTTTCATGTTGTACTGTCCTCCCAGCTCCCCATCAACATGTGATGTTGCCCAGGAAGCTTTATGACTCTGGAGTTCACCATGTTCTTACGTAAGCTGAGCAGACCCATGTTCACCCACAAGTAAGTGTCCTGCTGTATCCCAGGGACCACAGAAACATCCAAGGATTTTTGTTTCTTACCATGCATCTTTGTCCTACAGTCACAGACAGGGAGCTATGAGACTGAGCACACACCGACATGTCACAAAACACAGAGTGGATGTTAAACATTGTTTAAGGGTAGGGTAACCATCGAGTCCAGAGACTAAGCAAAAGTTTGAAACACTAAATCAAACCTGCCTTATCGGGACAGACTTCAAAAGATATTAAAAGACAGAGTAATAAAGTTTGTTACATTCCCCTAGAGTTTTAACGCCAGGCCTGCTAACAGGCATATGAAAATGATAAAGACACAGAAAAAAAAATATTCATAACATTGTTTAATTAAAAGCAAGTTTTTGGCAGCAGTTGCAGAACACAGTCAACATGCAGAAGAGAAAACCCCTTTTCTGAAGGGCTTGAGATCTAAGCAAAGTAGACATGGGAAGCAGGATGCATTTGAAAGCCCAGCATTTTTTTTTTGGCATTATTAACTGAATTTACGATTGGTATGGCAGTAGTACCCAGTCGGCCAAGCCAGGCTAGGGCTCCTGTATTCTTGGCCCTGAGGGTACACCTAAGCAACAATTCATGCCATGAGGAGCCTATGCAGCAACAGAAAAGGCAAGGGGGAGAGCAGGCCTTGTGTCTTGTCACAGACCACGAAGAGAGTTGGTTGGCAGGATTGGACCCAAAAAACTCAAACAAAAAAAAAAAGGATGACGACTTGGGGGCCTGGAAAAAGCTATGAAAATAGCTGTGCACAAAACAGACAGCCTGGCTTCCACTGCTAGCAGACTAGAGGGGCAGTCGGATGAGATACAGATTGGGGTAAAATGATATCGAAGTAATGGCAGGAATACAGCCTATTATGTTCAAGAAGAAATAAACTCGCTAGAAATCCTGAAGGGTTAAAAGAAAGAAGGCTAATTTCAGTGGCAATCAAAGGAGAGGTACTAAACAGGAATGGCAACTTGAAGTTTGCTGTCTGTCCATCCTGCTTCCCCACCGGTTTTAAATCAACTTTTAAAATGACTTGCAGTTCAAAAGCAAAAAAAAAGTTTTACCGATTTCTTCAGACTTCACAGAAAAAAAAAAATCTCTTTTTTGCCTTGAAGTCAGAGCAGAAGTTTTCAGGTCAGTCCTAATCTGCTAAACAAACTGACAAGGACTTAAAAATAGCATTTATTTATAGTGGAACCTGGCCCCAGCCTGAAGTCCGGAGCCATGACTCGCATTCCCTCCTAGCACCTCAAACAGGCCTCGGTGTAGCTCATCTTTAAACAGCCAATATGACTCTTACTATTTTAATACAGCACGTTATTTAGCTTCTTGCAGTGACTGTAAAAAAATAAAATGTTGTGCAAGGAGGTTAGCAGTCGCCACCATGCTGGAAGTAGAGAATTTTTAATGCTGGTTGAAAAACATTTATAAACAGCACTGTTTTGAATGCAGATGTGCTTATTCCCTTGGCATGCTACGTTATTATGATATGCAACAGCATTACAATATGTTCGGTTTTCAGAAGACCGAGAGAAAAATATTCCTGCAACTCCCCCCCTCCAAGTCATCTAACTCCTTTATTTTATTTTCTTAATTCTATTTCTTGCCAGTATTTAAGCATAGAAAAGCAGGGCTAGAAAGGACTTCATATATTCATAGATGTTAGGGTCAGAAGGGACCTCAGAAGCTCAAGTCCGACCTCCTGCCTGGGCAGGAAAGAGCGCCGGGGTGAGATGACCCCAGCCAGATGCCTACTTCATCTAGTCCAACCCTGTGCTGAAGGCAGGGTCACCTGTCTACTCCATCCTAGACAAGTGTTTGTCTAACGTCCTTAAAAATAGTGGGAAAAGCCCCCCCACACAACTACCAGGCATAAATCAAAAGCACCCTTTAACTTGCCACAGTTAAAGCAGGGGGAACAAGGGCGCTATCAATATCCTGCCATTGCAAGGACAAGAATCAGTTGTTAAAATACACTCAAGAGATCGAAGAGTTTAAAAGACCCAAGAGCCTTTTTTCAAAGACTTTAAAAAAAAAAAAAAAAAAAAAAAAAGACTGTTCCTGTGACTATATGACAGCATCTGAAGAATACCACCACTTTACTATATGTGCCCAAAAGCTTGCAGAAAAAGATATTTTTTTTTGCAATTTCTTAGTTGGTCTAATAAAAGGCATCACTTCTGAACCAAGAGTGCTAGAGGTTTGCATTTCTTTTTGTCTCAGACCACCATGGCTAACACATACATCCCTGACCACTTTACTACATCATTTAGGCCTGGAGATCCTGAACTCGGGTCTGTGGACCACTGATGGTCTGCTAAGCATTGACTGGTACTGGTATTGTGCAGAAAGACAGCGGAGGAGTTGTACAAAACTTGGCTTAAGAACTAAAGTTCATTAAGAGACAATGAATGATCCAGATCTTTCCCTAGAATTATTTTTCTACAGAAGCAATTGCAGTTATATAGATAGGACAGATGCCTTATTATCAAGTTTAGGGGTAGAATGCCAGTTGACTTCAACAGGCCCAAGAAGTTACCCCCAGTCAATGTAAACGAGAGCAAATGGATCATGAAGAGAGTCCATCAGGCACTGAATATCTGATGTAGTCTGCAATGTGAAAAAAAAATAGTGGTGAATCCGATACCAATCATCTTCAAGAAATGCCTCTTCGGAGCTATTTTACTATCTATTTTGCCACCAAGCTGGTTTGAATAATCATGCAAGACACTCTCCGTTGCCTGCTTACTCGCTTGTAAAATGGGTATAACACATACTTACCTTTTCAGGGAGTTGTAAGCCTTGGCAGTCATAAAGCACCTGGAGACCTTGCAAGTAAAAGTATGCCATTCTCATGGCTGTGAGCTATTGATATTTCCCACCATAGAGAGTCCTCATGTCAGGAACATCACTCTTGTTAGGAACACAAGGAGAAAGGGGAAACACCTTTCTTATATTACACATTGCTTCTGCTGATTCCATTCTTCAGCCGTTATGAATGTATTTGATACTAAGAACTGCCCAATTCACTCTGGGAGAAGAGGCAGTTCAGGAACAATCAAGATACACTGGGCCTAGATCTTAGAGAGAATCGCCATGTTTGCTTGAATCCAAGACAACCCTGAATTTAAGACCACTCTCCAGTAATTAGATTCAATACATGGAAAATTTATAAATTGGTGTAATTTTCCATGTCAAGAACGTAATT